>NC_056735.1:444169563-444227063 GCF_019279795.1 Protopterus annectens | reverse complement strand
TGTAGTAACGTACTTGTCGCTCGTCTGGTCAGGATAAAACAGACGAACATCTGTGAGTTCTGCAGCTTTATTATGTACAAACACATCAGGATTGAGGCTTAATAACTTTAACTTATATAAACTTGTAAACAAACTAGCTATCACACTCATACATGCTCACTTTCTGGCTGCACTCTCAAAAGGGCACTGAAGCTAGCATGTGCTTGCTATGTATATGCACGTGCTGTCCTTGGAAATGCTTCTTAAAGGTACAGCACACACATTTCTACATCTTCCCTCTTTGAGAAATAAGTCATGCATTATTGATGGCATTAATTGACATTCAATTAATACAAAATAATTCTGACATGCAGTTATACAGAACTAAATACATATAGACAATTATTTCCAGGTTGCTGTGTATTTAACACTAGATCTGGAAATACAACCAAATCTTGTGACATAGAAATTAGAACTAGGTCTAGAAATTGTGACTATCTCTGCTGAATGTTCAACTTTGGAGACATCAGGAACATCATCAGGAATACAACTACGAGTTAAGACACATTCTGCAACAGGAACATTGTCTGGATTGCTTTGAGATCTAGAGTCTGTATCACAGGAACAACGCTGCAATATCGATTCTGATACAGGAAGAAGATGTCTGAGATTTCTCCTGTACTCCACACCATCAGATTCCATGATGTAGGATCTTGGCTTAGCACATGTACCTGTTACAAGACCAATCCAGTTGAAACCTTTCACCATTTGTATCATCACCTTTTCTCTTTTCAATGGACGAAGAAATCTGCTCAATTTATCATAGCTGGACTTCTAGAAAAAACTATTTCTGAATAGTTGGGCTTTGATTGTTCTGTTTTTCTTTGCTTTAGGCTTTTCAACAAACTGGAGCTGATAGGCATGGTTGTTCTGGTTTGCCTAGATAGAAGTCGCTGAGTAGGTGAGCCAAGCATATTGTCATGTCGTATGTTTCTGCGACTGAGTAAATTAAAAAAATACATCCATATTATCACTCTCTAACTTCTCTAGTAACTGCTGTGCACTATATACTGCATGATCAGCTAGTCCATTTGATGGTGGGTATTCTGAACTACTAGTAACATGTACAAAGTCCCATTCTTTTGCAAATTTCTGAAACAACTGACTGATGAATTGATTACCTGTCAGAAATAACTTTGTGTGGACCACCATGGACTGAGAAATGATGTTTAAATGGTGATAACAGCAGTGGACGTTAGGCTACGTAGTAAATCAAGCTCAAACTTTACCAGCACTAAGTAATGCTGATTGTTCCACTCAAATATATCAGTGGCTACTGTTGACTGAGGTAGTTCAGGAACCTGACTTTGCTGAAGTGGTTCTTTTTGCAAATGTGATTTAGTACTATTGCATACTGAACAAGAAGAAAACACTATCACTATCTTTTACTAGAGAAGGCCAAAATGCTAGTCCTCTTGCCCTTCTTTTGGTAGATTTGGAGCCTGGGTGACCACCATGCAAAATCTGGATATATTCACATTGTAAAGAAGCAGGAACAACAATTTTAGGACCTTTGAACATAATGCCATCTTTCATCTACATCTCATCACTGTAAGGAAATTAAGCTTGCGCTTCAGGCAGTACACTAGATTGCTTTGACGGCCATCCAGCTTTAATAAAGTGGTTGAGCTTTTGCATAATTGTATTAGTCTTTGTATAATCTCTCAGCTCATCAAGTCTCATGGTAGAAAATTATGCACTTTCATGACATCAATGTCAAAATTCTCTGCATTAAGCTGTTCCATTGTATTTCTGGGCAATCTGGATAAGGTATCAGCCAGATAAGGAAGTTTGCCTTTTGTATAGACCATTTCAAAGTTGCACTTTTGCAATCGGAGCATCATGAATTGTAATCTCACTGGAGTTAAATGCTTATGCTTCTTTAAAATAGTAACTAGAGGTTGGTGATCAGTTTCAATCTGAATAGCTCAACCATAAATATAATCTTGAAACTTTGAACATGCAAATACTATTGCCAAAAGTTCTTTCTCAATTTGAGCATATTGCATTTCAGTTTCGGTAAGAGTTCTAGATGCATAGGCTGCCAGTCTGCTTTCTTGAAAAATAACTGCACCAAGACCAAATTTTGAAGCATCACTGGAAAGAGTTACTAGTTTATTGACATCATAGTATCTTAATGTAGGATGGTGGCAGTTTTCTGCTTAAGGTCTTCAAATGCTCTCTGGTGCTGTTCCAACCAAGACCATGTAACATTTTTGCACATCAGCTCTCTCAAAGGAGCTGTCAGCTCACTGAAGTCTGGTATAAACTTGCCTAAATAGTTGACCATACCAAGAAAACGTTGTAGAGCCTGAACATTATCTGGCGCTGGCATCACTAGAATGGCTGCTTGCTTGGATGAATCTGGTTGTAAGCCAGTGCTAGTAAATAAATGACCTACATATGTAACTTTTGGTAGTCTGAATTTGCACTTTGAGGCTTGAGCATCAAGTTAATTTCATGTGCTCTGTCTAGAACTTTCCTAAGGTTTCTGTCATGCTCTGCTTCGCCATTGCCTCCTACCAATAAATCATCTACTATTATGGCACAAGGATAACCTGAAAAAATTTTCTCCATTGCATGCTGAAAGACTTCACGTGTAGCATTTATTCTAAATGGCATCCTGAGGAATCTACCAAATGGGGTACTGAAAGTAGTCAGTAGCGAAGATTTGTGATCAAGCATCACTTGCCAAAATGAACGTCTTACATCCAAGACAGAAGAAACAGTGGTGTTTGGTATTAGGGCTGTGACTTCCTTGACTGTACGCATAGGATGATGCAGTCTCTGTAATGTTTTGTTCAAATTTCTTGGGTCTATGCATATTCTAATTTCATCTGAGCCTTTTTGGTGGGCTGCTACCATGGACAACTCCCATTCAGTTGGTTCAGTAACTGGACAAATTACACCTTGCTGCACCATTTTATCAAACTCAGCTTTGACTTTGTTCAGCATAGTTATCAGAACTTGTATTGCTGGTCTGACCACTGTGTTAACCTCTGAGTATAACTTCATAGAATACACAACTGGAAGTTTGCCTAACTTGTCATCGAAAACATCAGCATACTCGAGAAAACAACATCAGTAAAACTGGAACTGAGACATGTGCTTATATGATGAACTTCTTTGGTAAAAGTAAGCCAATTCATTCTCAAACTGTCTCTGAGACCCAATAATGACTGCACAGGTCTTTGGACTACATAGAATAGTAAGCTGTAGCAGTTAATAACATGAAACCACTACTGAGCCTTCGGTTTGAATTTCTTCACCTCCATAAGCAACAAGTTTCACACAACTGATTACATTAAGTTGCTCACCAGCTCTCATCTTAGCAAATGTGTCTACTGACACAACATTACACTTTGAACCAGTGTCAACTTTGAGCTTGGTGGAATTACCATTGACCTGGACAGTACAGAACACTTCATTCCTTGTCAACAAATTTATTGCATCAACCTTTTCACCAATACTAATACACCATCTATGTAGAAAGTAGGGTTGAAGCTCTCAATCTAATCAACTTGCTTTTTTAAGTAACCCTTCTTTATAACTGTGTGAGATTTAGTTGATCTGCAAAACATTTGAAAATGGTTCCATTTTTTTACACTTGTGGAACTGCTGACCAAATGCTAAATACTTTTCTCTTTTAGACTCTTAATCGGTACCACAATTGCTACAGTTAACAATAAAGTTTGATTTTGCTGACTCACTTTTGTACTGCATTGAGCATGGAACATGTCCTTTTCACTGAACTTATCTTAGAACTTGCTGGAAAACTATAGGTTTTACCTGCCACACTTGCAGGGGTTATAGCTGTGCTTAGGTCTGCTTCTGCTAGCCACATGTTGCATGCTGTCTACATTTGCTCTGGAGTCTGCTGAAACCATGCTCTTATCACTTGCAAGCACATTTATGTGCCTTTCTGTAACTTCATGGATTTGACAAATCCCAGTAGCTTTGCTCAGCATTAAATCACTGTCACAAAACAAAATCTTTCTCACTGCAGCACTATTAATACCACATACAAGACTGGCTTTTATCATCTTAAATCACCAAACCTACATGTTTTAGCTTTGTTTCGTAGGTCAGTAATATAAGCTGCAAATGTTTCTCCTGGCTTTTTATCTCTTGTGTAAAACAAATGCATCTCTAATGTAACATTTGTCTGGGGGTTGCACATTTCACTCAATTTGCATTTCAAACACTCGGGGTCTTCCCTTGATTCAGCCTTTACAACAATATAATGGTTTTCCCTCCTCTTTCATATACTATTGGTGCATATACAAATGAACATTCTCTTCCAATGGCCTGACCCAGCTAAGTTTAGCTAAATGAATGCCCTATTGCATGCATCTTTGTCAGAATTAGCTGCTTGTTTAAAAATATCATACACTTGCTCAAATATTCTCCAATTGTCTGCAGTATTCTGATCAAATACAAGTGGACCCAATGTGTGAAATGCCTCTGCCATATTGACACATACCAGTGAAGGCTTTTGCAAGTATGCATGAACACACACACACACACATATACATATACCAGAAATTTATGCCAGTACTTGCAACTATGGCCAGTAGTGTAGCAAGCCTCTGAATAACTCAACTTTGCAAAATAAGTCTCCTGGCACAAGAATACTTTTGAATTCACTGTACTGTAAGAAATTACCTCTTATCCATGTAAGACATATTTCAAAATAACTGCACTATGCGAATAAACTATCCAGAAGAAGCTCAGAGTAAAAACATTTCAAAGTAACTGCACTTTGCCACTAGAAAGTACACAGCATAATGAAACTTTCCCCAAATGGCTGTACTTTGCTAAATAACTCTGTTTAGTGCATGAAACACTCTATAATTGTGACACTCTGCAAATAGACACACTCAGCACAAGAAACTTTTTGAAATGGCTGCATTTAGACTGAACTTATGAAATAGTTGGACTTTGCATACAATAAACTCTTCAGAATAAATGCACGGTAATAAACATAAACTATAAGCACTTTTACACACTTTTGAGATACTTTGAATAACTCTAGTTATGCATTGAATAACTTCAATCAATGCAAAACAGTTGTTTATGCCAAAACACAGTAACTCACCATAAAACACGCAGTCACCTTATTTTATTTATGCTTAATGCACCCTTTTGCCATTTATTATATCTCTTTTGCTTGTTTAATCTCTTTTCATGCCCATTATGCTTTTCTTGTGCTTGTTTTATCTTAAACATGCTTGTTTTACTCTAAACATGCTTGTTTTACTCTAAACATGCTTGTTTTACTTTAAACATGCTTGTTTTACACTAAACATGCTTGTTTTACAATAAACATGCTTGTTTTACTCTAAACATGCTTGTTTTACTTTAAACATGCTTGTTTTACTTTAAACATGCTTGTTTTGCAAATTCTGAGATAATTTCAAACCCCTTATGTGCTTTACTGATAATCATTTTATCAGATATCTTAATTTTAGACATAGCGTTTAATTAATAAAATTTTTATGCCTCCCATTTGCTTAATAATGTGTTCTGTGCCCTTGATAAAATACGTGGTTCATGCAAGTTTTGATTACCATTAGTTCATTTCTGACCATTTTCGGTACTCTGTTCACTTAATTGACCTTCACTGTTAACTCTGCATCTCAAAAGCTCTGGAAAGCAGTCCCTGGAATCCCAATTCTGACAACATGTTGCTTATCTGGTCAGGATAAAACAGACAGACATCTGTGGGTTCTTTTCAAGCAGCTTTAATATGTACAAACACATCAGGATTGAGGCTTAATAACTTTAACTTAGATAAACTTGCAAACAAACTAGGTATCACACTCATACATGCTCACACTCTGGCTTCACTCTCAAAATGGGACTGAAGCTAGTGCGTGCTTGTTATTTTTATGCAAGTGCTGTCTTTTGAAATGCTTCTTAAAGGTACAACACAGACACACTATTCCTACAGTACTTTATTACTGTTTTAGGTAAAGGAGTAGTTGACATGTATCACATTACACCAGGCTGTTCAGTTGTAATGTGATACATTACACACTAATATATAGTATGTAAGTTGGTAAAAGCTGTGCCTCAGGGTTTCATTTTTTTCCATAAGTGGGGGAAAGCTCTATAAACTAGAATAAGTGATGACATTTAAGTTCCACCATGCAAGAACAGAGACATTTTCTATATTAAATCAATCTACTGAAGTAAAAATGGGAGGCAATAAGGGTTGCCTCTACTTGGGTCAGATATATATGCTGTTTTATATTAAGCTTAGAATGCTACCCATGCACAGATCCCTACTATTGGTGTAACCTGTTTTTCTCCACCTTGATGGCTCTTGATTTAAGGAAGTCCTCTTGCCCCATGCATACTATCTGTTTCTCTTACAGTGGTAAATCAGCAGTAGGCTTCCTGAAGCAACAGAAAAGAAGCTCCACCTTTATTTATATATTTATTTATTTTATTGTCTTTTTTTTTTACTGTGATAGTCTCACTTGGTGTGATTTCATTTTCAGAGGAGGTCTGGTGAGGACAGCTTCACAAATAAACTGGACAAGGCAGCAGATTAGCACAGAAAGTAATGGCTGACATGGAATAAAACATTAATTTGGTATGACTAAGCATTTTAAAAAGCATCTAATTAATTCTTATACAGAATAGCTCAATGAGCATTGGGAGGACAATGTTCATTTCAAATGCTGTCTGTAAATGACTTAAGATGCATAGTGCAGTGGTAAAATTAATGCTAGCTTCCATCCCCAACTAGTATACTGTAAAAGACCCCAAAGTATAGTCTTCAAATGTTCTTAATATGAAAATAATGTTTCTTTATGGTCAGGATTGGAGTAATGAAAGGAATATGTTGCATGGGACAAGAAAGTGAGGGGCAATTTGAGATAGGAAGAGTGAAAGACAAATTAGAAACTAACTGAATGAACTGGGAAAATGCAATGGACAATCATCCATGTGTGTATGTGTGTTTGGGTGGTCCCGTGTTGCAGTTAGTGTTGTTGCCTCACACAAAAGTTTATCTGATTCAGTTCTTGGCTCGGGTGCCTTCTTTGTGGAGTCTGCATGTCCTCCCTGAGTTTGTGAAAATTTCCTCTGGGTACTCTGGTTTCCTCTCACATTCCAGAAACATGTTACACTGTTACGTGTGGACACTCTAAACTGGCCCTAGGTATGACTGATTGCATGTGAATGTGTGTGCTGCACCCTCTGTAGAGGGTTGGGCTTGGCTAGGAACCTGAGCCCATAAAACCTGTACTGCTACAGAAACAATTAACACTGAAATGTGCTTGTTGCCCGATGTACCACATGGTGTCTAAATGAGAAAGAGAGATATGTGTCCGTTTCATTATTTTGTATTCCTTCTTTCAGATTAACTACACTAAATGTGTATTTTACAATGATTTACCTCAACATTTCCTCAATCAATTTCATTTTCTGTTCTTTGTTATTTTCTCTCCAGTACAAATATTTCAATTTCCTCTGTGTCTCTTATGACACTAAATACATAGATGGCTGATGGGTAAAACAATATAATCACTAGACTAGAGCAAATGTGTGTGCAAATATAAATGCATGGACCAATCACATACACAGCAGCTTACCTTTGATTCTATTTGCTATATCTCCTGCTTTATGTTTCATGAGTACTTGACAAATGCCACAGTATGTAAAATGTATAGAAAATGTATGCTAAGCTTCTGTCTCCAGGTTTCCTCTGAAAGGAGGCTCTGAGTTCATTCAGATTAAAATATTCAACAGATGGAAATCAGTCAATGAATGAATGAATCAATCAATATATTGCAGTTATTGTCTCCCAGCTCACCATATTGCTGTAGGAGAGAGAGTGCTGTTGCGATCATCCCCTTAATCTTCCACTGAAGTGTCCACAGAAGCTACTGTAGTCTCTTCCAGCTTATGCAATAAAACTGACCCTTTTGCACTTTTTAGGGCTACTTACATGTGAGGAAGGACACAGTATAGTATTAGGGCTTCTAGGGAATGCTACTGTATGTGTTGTAGGAAGAATGTGTCTCACCAAAATGCACATCATTGATAATGACATTTAAGGTGCATAACCTCCTATATAACACAGCAGTAGCATATGTGCACCCATGGTCTTACCTTCATGAGCTTTTGGCAGATGTGCTATGGTAGGGCGACAAGTTGTCATTTTCGTCTTTTTATCTTAATGCATGCCCCAAGCATAGCGTAAGTACAGTCCTTCTCAACCTGAGTACTCTCAGTACTTTTACAGTACCAGTGATGCAAAATAGAGGGTCTGCATTGCTGCCAAATGTACATTGTGACATACTGAGCATAATTATTTACTTATTTTATTTTACATTTGTTTACTGGGAAAGTCCACTGGACACAAGTCGTTTTTCAGCGGATGCCCAGAGAAAAAAAGCTCCATGTAATAGAAAATGTAAACATTTACATATACAAGAAAAATAGCAATATGCACTTAATTACAGAGCAGTACTTAAGTGCAGACATTTACATATATAAGAAATACTTGCAAAATGCACACTATTACAGAGTAGTGCTAAAGTAAGAGTTCTTATAAGTATATACAACATATGCATATAGTGCACATATTTATGTGCAGTAATTATAGTCAAATAACATATAAAATAATTACAAATTACTAGATGGTGGAGGTATGTACCTAATTTGTAAATTGAGGGAGTTTGCATTCAGTTCTGGTAACATAGGAAACAAAGCAGGAAAAGGTTTTTTGTGGGTTTTGGGTGAGAGCTGATGTTTATTCTGGGGTAAGAGCAACATTCCAGAGCAATGTTTACAGCTGTTAATGTTTTACATGCTCCAGGTATGAATCCACAGAACATGATTTTCTATGCTGCATGCATGTTATTCTGACTACATCTTGCTAAAAACTGGCTAACATTTGCTTGATTCTTTTACCTAAACACCATGTTTGACAATAAAACACCTTGGGCACTCTCTGTACTAATTCTCAGTTTCAGAGGGGTCAACACTTCTTAATCTAGAGGAACTTCAAAGCATGCATAATTAAACATTGGTATTTTCCTTGGATACAGTATATGCACATTACTAAGAATGAGCAACATTATGTTGGAAACATAGGAATCATAGGAAATACAGGCTTATTAGAGCAGAGGCCATATGCTCCTTGCTAATAACCATGTTTTTTTTTAAAAAAGCACAGGGTCTGCTTTTATTAGTTCATTTATTTGTTTGTTTTTGTTTACTGGGGAAGTGCACTGATCAGTATTGACCCATCTCAGGCTTGGTAGAAATGTAAGCAAAAATGGAGTAGCTCAGATTAGTTACACGGAAAAACTGTGTGTACACTATAGCAAAAAATGAAAGTGTAGGGTGCAATATTCACATTAGTTTCTAAAGGGGGTCAACCCCCAGTAATTATGTCAGAGGAGAGGAGAAGAGAAGCAGAAAGTAGTTAAGGATGGCATGTGTTAGGTGATATGTTCTCAGCTGAAACAGGAGTATTTGGATATGAAGAAGATGTGTGTTTTCAGCCTTATTCGAAGTTTGGAGTAAATATTGATTTTCTTTAGGTCAGTGGGGAGATCTTGTCAAAGAGCAGGTGCCTGAGAGAAGAATGCATGTGCAGTGTTGTGGAGTTTGGTTGTAGGGGTAATGAAAGTTGGGTGCGGCTTGTGAATAGTGTCTCAGGTGCTTCAGGTTGTATATGGAGGTTTTCATGAAGTTTAGGTGTAAAGAGAAGAAATGTCTGGAGTTGGTTTTTAAAGCTGGGATCCTAAGAGAGTTAGATCTTTACTTTATGGGTAGACATTTGTGATATGATGTCTTGTTTGAGACATAGATTACATACATGTGTGACAGGAAGACATAGGTAAGCTCTGCAGTGAAATATATGAAATAATATATACTCAATGCACAGGCACAAATCCATGTCATCCTTTTGCCTCTAGGGGCCATATATTGGGTAAGATTGGGTTATATTGGCTAGGCTTGTAAGGACCCTTAAGCTGTTAGCGTAGCAATCTCCTATGAACCTATGAACCTATAGGATTTTAAGTTGTCAGCTCCAGAAAGGCTGTCAGTATGAATATTTTATGAGTAGAGCTGAGCTTTTTTTGGGATGTGCATGTTAAAAGTGGGAGAGTTGTGAATGGGTGGTGTGGGAAATTCATAGTCTGGGGGGTATGGAGTATATTGACAGGGGATTGCTAAATATTTTAAGAAAATCTTCTGTGGAATATTTTTTGTGACACATTCATTGAATGGTATTCATAGAGAAAGCATCAAGAGGAAGTTTTTTTCCCTGTAAAATGATAAACTTCTTCCCAAAAGTGTTTTAGGGAGAGCACAACAGTGATTTGTTTCTTTGTTTAGGCACGCTTTTATGGCTTTGTATGGGCTGCTTGGCCTGGTTATATAAGACTATAAAGGAGGCTTATTTCTCATTTGTAGTGGTTTGTTTACATTTTTGTCACACTTCATCTTTTAGAGTAAACTGTTTTAGTTTAGTGGGCAGCCATTCAGTTTTATCGGGTGTAAAATATCTGTGGATAATTGAAAAACATTTGTCTTACATCTAAGAGGAGAACATTACTAAGGGTCATCTAAAAATAGTAAATGGTTCCACCTTTAGGCTGTGAGAAAGGTTGTGAAGATGTCAATATTAGTGCTTGACTGTTTTTTAAGGTCTTTTAATATGGGGGGTATTTTTTTAATGATGGCTGATAATTGCAAAGGTGATTGGGGAGTGGGCACTTGGGGATGGTGGAGAATGTTTATAATGGGATGGAGTGTAATATGTTTATAATATTGAGGTCAAGTGTGGAATTTGGAGGACCTGAAGTTAGGTTATGTATTGAAGGAGATGTATGTGTGCTATGAAAGTACACATGTCTGATGAAATATGGCCACAAAATAATTAAAGCTGAAGTCATTTAGAATGAGTATAGACATTGTGGAGTGTATTTTAGTGTACCCAGTCAATCATCTAAGTTATATTTGAAGCCAGAAAAGGAATTGTACTGTTTCAAATACAAAAAAAAATTAATATAGAGCAAGGACAGGTGCTGAGTGATGAATCTATCTCTACATTAAGTTTTATTTACCCCCTGATGTAGATTTAGATCACTTGTGTTAGTGTAGGTGGTACTGTTTGACACAGGAGAAAAAGGAAGTCTTGGGAAATGGAATCCTTCAGGACACAAAAAGCAAGGCATAGGTCTCCAATCAAGAATCTATGATTATGAATAAGGTTTACTATTCAGAATATTGGATCCTGGCTACAGCTAACTTAGCAAAATTAGCAGAAATAAATAAAGTTCTCTTTCTGGAGGGGGAAAAAAACAAGAAATCCAGTTAAGGATTTAAGCAGATCTTTATTCAATGATGGACAAGTGCTAATGTCAACGTTTTCCTACATTAAATGTATATAGTATCTAACACTCTGAAGAGTTATCCTTGTACTTAGTGTTTTAATTTGTCCTGCAGGCTGTTGAGTCTGCAGGTTGGGATAAAAGATCAGTGCTTAATAGACTTCACTTTCTTCCATCAAGAGTCTACTTGTCGCTAACTAATTGGACAGTGATTCTAGCATTTCCTATTAGCAAAGATTTTTGAAGCCCAAGATTCTTTTTATTAGGAAACTCAGTGGTCTTTTGATTTATTATATAAGTCTAGTGAAACACATGCCAAAAGGTACATTATATTCAATAACTGGTCTAACCATGGTAGGGTACAGAGGACAATAAATTCCTTGATTTAAGAAAAGAGGCTCTTGATGATCAGTTGTGATCCATAGAAGGATTTTGTGATGATAGTTACTACTATTGATCAAAGGAGAAGGAGAGATCAACTTACATGCCCAGGTTTATCATGACAGACACACTGGAGAGTGGCATGCCATTGATGCAGGTAGGTGATGTAGGTGACTGTAATTTATTGTTTTCTGAAGAAGATGGTGATACACTAGTAATCATTTAGTTTGAGCTTTTTCTCATGTACCATGTGTTGATGCTTGTTAATTCTGCATGAAAATAATTTATATCACTTCTTGGTTTAACAACTATACCCATGTTGCAATCATCAGTGGACTTAGTCAGCCAGAGATCCTTGCTGTCAGTGTTCCGATCAGATAAATAAATGACAGCAATGTAGGGGCACAGTACAGACCCTGCAGAAATGTCACTGCTCATCTTTTCCCTAACTGAACAACTATCACCAGCCCTGACAAAAGCATTCTGTCTTTGAGCCAGTTTGCAATTCATCTTACCACATAGGTATCTATGTTTAAGGCTATTATCTTTTGACAGTCCCATTGTGTGGAGCAGTAGTGAATGATTTTGGTAGCTCTAGGTAGGCAGCATTAACATCATAATCATTGTCCACAGTCTGTGTGACATTTTCAAAGTTCACAAGACTGATGTGGCAAGACCTGTTCTTAACAGATTTGAATTATTGTGTGTCAAGACTGATTTAGTTTTAATGATAATGTGTTCCATGGCTTTTTAGACAAGACTAGTAAGATGAATGGGTCTATAGTTGTCTGAGCCTGTGGTAGGCCATCCTTTTAAAGAGGTACTATCACAATGTGCCATTGATGCCGAACATACCTTGTGGCAAGATTTATGTTGAACAACTTAAGGAGGAGATCAGCAAAGGCCTTCTTGACACTGTTTATAGCACAACCTCAAATGTTGTCATGATACAGTGTTTTTGTTCTTGGAATGCAGTTTATGTATATGGTTCATGGGCTATGTTCTGGCTGGGGACATTAGCAAAAGACTTTTTAGCCACTATAGTCACACTATTGTTAAGATTTGAATAGGCAATGCTATTATAGATAAGTCTCATCAACAAAGCGACTAAGCAGCTCACTCTACTATTCAGGCATGACCAAAGGGCAATTTCAGGTGTACTCTTCAGTCCAGCTGGTGAATCTGGGTATCCTGAGGCAATGGTACAACTGCCTCATGTACACAGACAACCCTCTCCTCCTACCACAAAACACTAACATATGCGAGAGATGCAATTATACACCGAAACTGGAGGCTAAGCTGTCTCCACCCAAGACTGGAACAAACAGTCAAGAGGAGAAGGTTAACACTTGCACCACACCTCCAGCCACACATAGACCTACTAAACCAGCACTGGCAAAAAATACACATAAATACATAAAATCATACTCGGAGGCTCTAAATAAAAACCTTCAAAAGCATCAGAGACCTCCAAAGCAGACACCCAAACAACCTACACCTCCCATCACAAACCAGACAACACATAAAACACAAAATCAGTGTGCCGCACAATCACAGCCTATCATCAGGCACACTGACATCCCGCTCGCCAGGCTGAACAAGGAGAAGGTCACGGTGAGCTGCCTGTCGGGCGCTAGGATCCGACACATAACACACGCACTCAGGTCACTCCAAGGCAAGTACAAATATGACTCAGTCATTGTCCATGCTGGTGTGAATGACTTGAGATGAATCTCCCTGGACTACATGAAAACAGGCATAGAGGAGCTGTCTGAGCATGTAGCCCAGGCCGGTATGACCCTGACCTTGAGTAGCATCTTACCCTCACCAAGAATGATGCCACAATATGAAGACAAGATGATCAATTTCAACAACTGGCTTAAGTATTGGTGTCATTCAAAGGGGATCCAATGCCTGTCAGCCTGGGATGACATGCTCGACAAGCCACGATGCTTCGCTAGGGATGGCTTGCACCTGTCACCCCTGGGCTTTTGGATATTGGCAAAGGCTCTTGCTACCCCCATAGTGCCTTTTTTAGGCAAGGCTCAAAAGATAAACCCACCTCCACAGGTATCACAAGGGATAAGAAACTAAGAGTAATGCTACTCAATGCCAGAAGTCTAAACCTCAAGATGCACGCACTCAAAACTCTCCTTAGCATGGAGAACATCGATATCTGTGCAGTAACAGAAACCTGGTTCAAGGCTCCCGAGAGCACCCCAGCACTACCAGGTTATACCTCATACCATGCTTTTCGGCCCCAAAACTTGGACCGAACCACAAAAGGAGGGGAGTATCAATATTCACAAAGATACCCACACCTCCAGGTTGGTGGCACAGCACGAAGCATCAGAGACTATCCATGTGCAACTAACAGTGGGTAAAACTGCCTTCCAGTTTATAGCCTGCTACAGACCACCCTCCCAAACCCAGGAACCCCACTCGGCCTTCCTGAGAACACTGGAAAATATAAAGGTCTCTCCAAACACCATTATATAGTGCGACTTCAACTACCCAAACATAGACTGGGAGCATTACTCTAGCTCCAACACCCTAGCCCAAAGGTTCCTAGAATTTATAAACTCAAATGCTATGGAACAACTTGTTACCACTCCCACAAGAGGGGAAAACATACTGGACCTGATCATCACCAACATGGGGACTCTATGCTCCAGACCAGAAGTGTATCCCTCACTGGTAAGATCAGACCATAAACTAATCTCACTGGATATTCACATCCTGACCCCACCCCCTGCCCAGAAAACCACAGTGAAAAACTTCTCTAAAGCAAATTTCACACTCCTCAAAACCGAGGTGGAATTCTTCAAAGCCCCCGGGCCTGTGGAAAATACGGCCCAGACCGCAGAATCCTTTATAAACGTATTCTATGAACACCTTCAGGAATGCACGGATCATGCAATCCCAAATAAAACCAAGACCCAATCCTCCAAAGGCAGACGTCCTGTCTGGTGGACATAAACAAACTATACAATAGAAGGAGGAAGCTACTACATGATAGAGCAAAATCCCAAAAAGGGAAGGCATCTCTGATCAGTATTAGCAAAAAACTACGGGCACTCATGAAATCGTCTAAGGCCAGCTTCGAGAGAAAAATTGCACAGGACACTAAGGATAATCACAGGGCTTTCTTTAGTTATGTTAGGAACCTGGGTGGGAATTCCCAGATATGCTCAGAATTAGTCCAAAATGACAAAAAATACACCAAACCCACAGACATTGCCAACATCCTAGCTGACAGGTTCAGCGCAAACTCCCCCCCTTCCCCACCAAAAGGGTGAATATCTATCCCAGCAGAGTGCTGCCCCCTGACATCTCAGATGCTGAGGTAAGAGCTGCCCTCTTCAAAGCAAAAAACACAGCATCAATGGGACCAGACGGTGTCCCGGGCTGTGTCCTACATGAACTCCAAGAAGAGGTAAACCCAAACATAAAACTACTGTTCAATCTCAGCCTTAATACAGGATATGTACCCAAAGAGTGGTGTACAGTAACAGTGGTCCCTCTCCACAAAGGAGGTGCCTCAACGGATCCTGGAAACTATCGCCTCATAAGCCTGACTAGCTTGGTCTGCAAAGCTATGGAAAGGATCATCATGGAACTCATTAATAAAGATATTGGGGACCTACAGACACTGGATCCTACCCAGTTCGGCTTTGTTAAGGGCAGATCCTGCCTCTTAAACCTGGTCGATTTCTTTGAAACAGTCACCAAGGCCATTGATGAGGGGAAGGTGGTCCACACAGCCTACCTGGACCTCACAAAAGCCTTTGATACAATACCCCACTTGGGCATTATAGATAAGCTCACCAGCTTAAATATAAACCCCTATGTCACTAGATGGGTTGCAAACTGGCTCAAGGACAGAACCCACATGGTTAGAATTGCTGGAGCCATGTCAGACTCCAAACCAGTTACAAGTGGCATCCAACAAGGCTCAGTCCTGGGACCTCTCTTGTTCGGTATATATTTCTCGGAGGTACAGGCAAACACGGAAGGACTGTGGCTGACCAAGTTCGCAGATGACTGCAAACTGGGCGCCATAATCGACTCTCCAGCCAACACAAGCATCCTCCAAAAGGGCCTCATAGAAACAGACAACTGGTGCCAGAGCCATGGCCTCAAGCTAAACGCCAAAAAGTGTATAGTCATCCCCTTTGGCAAAAACAAAGTGCCCACAAATTACCACATAGGTGGTAATCCATTAAGTACAGAAGAAGTAATTAGGGACCTGGGGACCCAAGTTGATAGCAATCTGTCATTTGACAACCATGTGGCCAAAGTGGTTGGAAAAACATTTTATATAGCCCACCTAATCATGAAGGGATTCACATCTAGATCAGGGGAGGTCATCGTGCCTCTTTACTCATCCCTCATCAGGCCCATAATTGAGTACAATGCCCCTTTTGGGATGTACCTTACCAGACACCTGCAGCAACTGGAAAGACCCCAAAAGTACCTCACCAAGAGGATCAAAGGGCTCAAACAGATGCCATATGCTGCCCTGTTAAAGAAACTCCAGCTCTACTCAGTTGCATACCACCTGCTCAGAGGCGATCTGTGCCTGACGTATATAGCCATGTCCAACCCAGAATTAATGGACATGCTGCACCTCAGAAAATCCAAATCCCATCGAGCTACGCGCTCGAGAGACTTGAACCTCAGCACTGAAATAAAAAGGACATGCTGGAGGGACAGATTCATAACCCAGAGGCTCCCTTCACTCTGGAATAAAATCCCAGTCCAGGTTAGGCAGAGTCCCTCATTGACTCTCTTCAAGAGGAATCTTGATGAGTGGATGGGAGATCGTAGGTTTACCCTGGGTATCACTTTTGTGTCACTGTTAGACAGAGGCACAGTATACTAACCTCGAAAAAGGGCCTAGCAAAATTAATTTAAAATGGGTGGCAAAAGCCAAACACACTCTGGCTAGGCTTATAAATGCCCTAGGGCAGATAGCCTAGTATGAACCTATGAACATATTAAGTCGCAATAACATACCTAACACACTAGTAATAGGTGACTGCATAGTCAGGCACACTGATGTCCCACTCACTAGGCTGGACAAGCAGAAGGTTACTGTTAGCTGCCTGTCGGGAGCCAGACTCCGCCACGTAACACAAGCACTCAGGTCACTCCAGAACAAGTACAAATATGACTCTGTCATTGTTCATGTTGGTGTGAATGACCTGAGACATACCTCCCTGGACTATATGAAAAGAGACAAGGAAGAGCTCTCTGATCATGTAGCCCAGGCTGGTATGACCCTGACCCTAAGTAGCATCCTGCCCTCACCAAGAATGATACCTCAGTATAAAGAAAAAATTATCAATTTCAACAACTTCTGGTGTCATTCAAAGGGGATCCAGTGTCTGTCAGCCTGGGACGACATGTTCGACAAGACGCGTTGCTTCACAAGAGATGGCTTGCAGCTGTCACCCCTAGGCTTCCGAATACTGGCCAAGGCTATTGCTGCCCCCATAGTGCCATTTTTAGGCAAGGCTCAAAAGTCAAACCCACCTCATTAAACAGCACAATTAACAAAAAACTGAGGGTTATGCCACTCAAAGCCAGGAGTTTAAATCTCAAAATGCACACGTTCAAAGCACTCCTCCATATGGAGAACATCGACATCTGTGCAGTAACTGAAACCTGATTCAAGGCTCCAAAGAGCACCCCAGCACTACCAGGCTACAACTCGTACCACACATTTCGGTCAACGAACACAGACCAAAACACAAAAGGAGGGGGTGTATCTATATTCATCAAGGATACCTACAGCTCCAGGTTAGTGGCCCAGCATGATACCTCTGAGATCATCCATGTGCAACTAACATCAGTCAAATCTGCAATGCAAATTTTCACCTGCTACAGATCACCCTCCATGACACAGGACCACCCATTCCACCTTTCTGGAGACACTGGAAAACATGAAGGTCCTACCGAACACTCTGATATTGGGCGATTTCAATTACTCTACCATTAACTGGGAAAACTACTCGAGTACAAACTCCCAAGCCAAGCACTTCATGGAATTCATCAACTCAAACGTCCTGGATCAGCTGGTAAACTCCCCTACCGGAGGTGAAAACATATTGGACCTGGTCATCACAAACATGGGCAGCAGGTGTTCCACATCGGAGGTCAACCCATCAATGGTTATATCAGACCATAAACTAATCACTCAGGATGTCCACACCCCACCACCACCCCCAACTTAGAAAATCACAGTAAAAGACTTTTCTAAAGCAGACTTCACTTTACTTAAGACAGAGGCGATAAGTTTCACAGCCCCCACGCTAAAGGATAATGCTGCCCAAGATGCAGAAAACTTTACAGATGCACTCTATGAGCACCTGCAAGGATGCATGGATCATGCCATCCCTAGCAAAACCAAGACTCACTCCTCTAAAAGAAGGAAACCAGTCTAGTGGACCCCTGCCATAAACAGGCTATACAATAGAAGGAGGAAACTAGTTCAGAAAAAAAGCAAATCCCAAGAAGGAAAGACATCCCTGATCAGTATCAGTAAGAAACTAAGGTCCCTCATAAAATCATCCAAGGCTAACTTCAAAAGAAAAATAGCCAAGGATTCAAAAGATAACCACAAAGCCTTCTTTAGCTATGTTAAGAATCTAAGTGGTAACTCACAGATATGCACCAAACTAGTGCAAAATAGCACAAAATATACTGAACCTACTGAGATTGCCAACATCCTGGCAGATAGATTCAGTGCAAACTTCACCCCCCCCCCTTACCCCCAAAAGGGCTCACAACAATACAGGATAAGTGTAGTATCCCGGAAATCACAGCTGCACAGGTGAAAATAGCCCTTTCAAAAGCCAAAAACACAGTGTCAATGGGGCCAGAAAGTGTCCCAGGCTGCATGTTGCACGAACTACAGAATGAACTAACCACCCACCTAAATACACTATTCAACCTCAGCCTCTCCACAGGCTATGTGCCCATAGAATGGTGCACAGCAATGGTTATCCAACTCCACAAAGGAGGGGCCACAATTGACCCTGGTAACTATTGCCCCATAAGCCTGACAAGCCTGGTCTGCAAGGCTATGGAGCGCATCATCATGGAACTCATTAACAAATACATTGGGAACTTCCAAACACTTGACCCGACCCAGTTCAGCTTTGTTAATGGCAAATCATGCCTACTAAACCTGGCTGACTTCTTCGAGACAGTCACCAAGGCCATAGACGAGGGAAAGGTTGTTCACACAGCCTACCTTGACCTAGCCAAGGCTTTCGACACCATTCCCCACTTGGGTATTACAGAAAAACTCACCAGCCTGAACATAAACTCCTACATCATGAGATGGCTTACCAAATGGCTTACAGACAGAACTCATACAGTAAGAATAGCGGGCTCCAGGTCTGACTCTAAACCAGTCACAAGTGGTGTCCTGAAAGGCTCGGTCCTGGGACCCATACTGTTCGGCATATACTTCTCAGAAGTACAGGCAAACACAGGAGGACTATGGCTAACCAAGTTCGCCGATGACTGCAAACTGGGAACCATAATTGACTCTCCGGCTGACACAAACATCCTCCAAAAGGGCCTTATTGAGACGGACACCTGGTGTCAAAGTCATGGCTTCAAGCTAAATGCTAAAAAATGCCTAGGCATCCTGTCTGGGAAAAATGAATTACCACATAGGTGGCAGCCCCCTTAATACAGAAGTAATAAGAGATCTGGGGACCCAGGTAGATAATAATCTCTCTTTTGACAATCATATTGTCAAAGTAATTAGGAAATCCTTCTATGTGGCCCATCTAATTACTAAAGGGTTCGCATCTAGAAATAAAGAGATTATAGTGCCCTTCTACTCATCAGACCCATCATAGAGTACAATGCCCCATTTGGGATGTACCTCACAAGACACTTCCAACAGCTGGAGAGACCACAAAAGTACCTCACCAAGGGGATTACTGGCCTCAAACATATGTCCTATGCAGCCCAGCTGAAAAACTCTGGCTGTACTCAGTGGCATATCGCTTACTCAGAGGTGATCTCTGCCTGACTTACAAAGCCATGTCCAATTCAGAATTGATGGACATGCTCCACCTAAAGAAATCCAAGTCACTGCGAGCCACGAGCTCTAGTGAACTAAACCTTGTCACAATAATAACTAGAACATGTTGGAGGGCCAGATTCCTGTCACAGAGATTCCGCATGCTTTGGAACAAAATTAAAAACTACATTAGGCAGAGCCCTTCACTAACACTCTTCAAGAGAAACCTTGGCGAGTGGATGGGTAACAGAAAATACACCACTGGGATCACTTCATAAGCTCTGCTTGACAGAGGATCAGTTAATTAATCAATGGGGCAGCGAAAGCCGACACACCCTGAATAGGCTTATAAATGCCCTTGGGCAGATAGCCTAGTACCTACCTATGAACCTATAAGTTCTGAGAAGTGATTTAATTCATGAGAGGAAAGACCATTCAACAACTGCTTTGGTAAGTGCAGCTGAGACAGTGGCAAGACAGGAGAATGAGTGGTTTGCAGTGGTAATCCTTTGTTGTTGTTGTTGTTAGGAGTTTGTAGCATGGTTACTACATATCTACCTACTGTTGGGGAGGTGCAGGCACAGGGATCTGCATAATGGCTCTATTCAGTAAACAACCCCAGTGCTCTACAGATTATGAGAAGATGTTATGTGTGATGGGTAAGGGACAGAAGACTTATGTCGGTGAGGGAATTTACTGAACAAATGTGAGTTTTTAAGTGAGCTCCATAGCCTGCTCTGACCAAATGTCTGAGTAGCACAAGTGAGCTCAAGTGATGGATTCCCCAGAACAGGGCTGAAGTGCACGTCAGTGGTCGAAAATGGTATTGGCTATGGGGCTGTATATTGTACATCATTTCCAGTGTTATGCAGCATAGTTCTTTAGGTTTGGGTCTGAGATTGCTCAATAAGCCAGGCATAAGTCTCCCCTAACAAGTCATTACAATACAGAGTATACTGACAGAGACTTTAGTTGGTCTGTGTACGGCACATGCTAGAGTCCCTTGATCTTCTTTATTAGAAACCTCTGAGGTCTTTCCACTTGCTGCAGGTGCTTTGTACAGTACATGCCGAACGGGAAGTTATACTTAATTATGAGCCAGATTAGTGCCATGTATAGCAGGTTTTTAACCTCTTTTGCTCTTCAGGCAATTCCTTTACTAATCAAGTGGGTTACGTAAAGAGCCTTCCTTACTACTGTAGACACAGGGTGGTCAAAGTTACAGTCTCATCCAACCTGTGATCCCAGATCCCTTACCACTATGTGGGTACTTAGGGTATTGTTGTTGATTTGATACTGTGAAGGGACATTGTTTGTGCCAAAGGAAATGATGATGCATTTCTTTGCATTCAGTTTGAGACTGTGACAAAGACACCAGTCCTTGGTCTGCGCAAGATCCTCCTGGAGTATACTGAAGTCATTTGGGTATTTAATAATTGCACCAAGTTTGCAATCGTATGCAAACTTGTCAGCCATGGCCCCTTTGTTTTGACCTGAACATCTGAGAAGTATATACCAAACAGTAGGGGCCCAACACTGACCCCTGTTCACACCGTTGGTAGCATGTCTGCGGGTTGATGTGGCGTCACCCACTTTGATAGTGACTGTACGGTTTGTGAGCCAGTTAGTAACCCATCTTACAACAAAGGGGTTTAAATTAAGTTTGCTAAGTTTATCAGTAATGTCTGAATGTGAGATTGTGTTGAAAGCCTTTGCCAAGTCGAGATATGCTATGTGCACAGATTTGCCATCATCAATGGCCCTCGTCACATTTTCAAAAAATCCACCAGAGTTAACAGGCAGGATCTGCCCTTGATGAAGGCAAATTGGGATCTAGGGTTTGGAGGTCACCTATGTATTTTTTATAAGGTCTATAATGATACATTCCATGGCCATACAGATGAGGCTGGTCAGGCTTATGGGTCTGTAATTCCCTGGGTCTGTTGGTAGGCAAACTTAGTGGAGGGAAAATAACTGATGCTGTTCTCCATTCCACAGGAACAAAGCCTGTTGTTAGAATGTGATTGAAAAGGGTACTTAATGATGATGTTAATTCATTGTTGTAGCCTGTTTAGAAGACAGCCTGTGATCCTGGCTGTTCCCATAGAGCTGTGTTTTTGCCTTGGACAATGCTTGGATAACCTGTTCTTCAGATATGTAGGTGGGGGTGGGGTGGAGGAGGTTTCTGATAGGTTTGGAGGGATAAGGAAGTGAAATTTTTGGCAAGCCTATCTGTTAGCAGATTTGCTATCTCTGTGGGGTCAGTGTGTGTCATACAGCTAGCCACTAGTTCTGCACATGATTGAGTCCTACATTTTAGGCTATGCATGTAGCTGTAAAAGACTTTATGGTAATCCTTGGCTGTGTTTGCAACGTTTTAATCAAAGAAGCCATTAGAGGATTTGACAAGTTGTTTTATTTGCCTGCTGAGGCTAACGAGGATGCTTTTCCATTGTTGGGGTCTTGAATATGTTTTCTTGGACAGAAACATTTTGCATTTATTGCAAAGTTTGTCGATGCTGGATGTCCACTATGCTGGCTTGTTTTTATGTGGGGCTTTGGCTTTGATTCTTTCTGGTACAACTGAGTCTATACACTTATGCAAGTGGTTGTATGGGGCTTTAGTGTAAGCTTTGGTGTAGTTAACACTTCCAGCTGGGGATGGAGCTTGAATGTATTTATACATTCACCAAGGAGGGCATAGTTTACCTTGGTGAGGTTTTTACTCTGATTTCACCTTTTGTGAGTTGTGGTGTTAGTGTCAGCTTGACTGTGACTGATGTGTGGTCAGATTTAACTAATTAGGGTGCAACAGTTGTGGTAGTGCATCTTTTTGACTTGTTAGTGAGGACCAGATCTAGTATGTTTGTTCCTCTTGTCACGTTATAAACAATTTCTTCCAAGGCATTTGAATTAACAAAGTCAATGAACTTTTGTGCTAGTGAATTAGGGCTACCATAGATTTCACAGTTGGCAGTGAGATAATTGAAATCCCCTTTAACCAGAGTGTTCAGCAATATTTGGATTGTCTCCAGTTTGGTAAAGTAGGCTTTGTGCGTGTCATGACCCATGGACGGGGATCTATAACTATCTATGACTTAAATGGGCATCTTATCCACCATAACCTGAACTTGGAGTAACTTCATGAAGTTGTCCAGTCTAACTAGATGGGAGGGGAATTTATCTCTAATATTAGATAGAAACATCCCTCCTTTCGGTCTCAAATATTCATTTTGTGGTCTGAAGGTGTGGAAGGCATTGTAGTCTTGCATGGCTGGGGTACTCTCTGAGTGCTTGAACCAGGTTTCTGTAACTGCACAGATTTTACATCTTCCAGTGATAGAAGTGCTTCCAGAGTGTGCCATTTTTGGTTTTAGCTCCTAGCATTTAGCAGCATGACCCTTATTGTGTAATGATTGGCACATTTCATAACAGTAAGTTTGTTTTCATGACTTTGCCTATAAAGGGCACTATGGGGCAGGCAAAAGCCATCACCAGCAGCCAAAAGCCTAGAGGTGCCAGGTGCAAACCGTCTCTGACAAAGCAGTGAGTTTCGTCAAACAGGTCTTCACAAGCTGTCCCCTTTGAATGACACCATAAACTAAGCCAATTATTGAATCATTGTTGTTTACACTGTGGCATCATTCTAGGTGAGGGTAGAATGCTGTTCAAGGCTAGGGACATACCTGCCTGGGATACATACCCAGAGTGGTTAATCATGTCTCTCTTCATATATTCCAGTGAGGTACGTCTCAGGTCGTTCACTCCAACATGAACTATGACAGAGTCATAATGGTACATGTGGCTGAGACACCTGATTGCATGTGTGATCTGATGAATCCTGGCACCAGACAGGCAGCTGACAGTGACTTTCTCCTTTTCCAGCCTGGTGAGTGTGTCTCACTATTAAATTTCCAATGACAAGAAAATTTGATTTTTGAGTGTTACACCATATGGGCTTGGTAGTGGTAGTGTTAATTGTATCAGTCTTGTATTTTGGAGGTCTCTGATGCTTCAGTAGTTTTTTTTTGAAAGAACCTCCACATTTGCTGATTTTTGTGTTAGATGCATACTATGTGTATGAGTAGTGGTACTACATGCATATGTAGTGGTGGATGGGTCAACAACCTTTTCCATGTTACTGTTTTGGGTGAGAGAGAGAATGGATTCAAGATTCTTAGTGTAGATCCATCTCTCTCACTCTGTACTACAGAGATAGTTATTAGTAGAGGGTTGTCAGTGTACATGAGGCAACTGCTATACTGTCTCAAGAGACCCAAGTAAACAAGGTTGGCAGGAGAAACAAGGGTGGTCCAACTGTCCATAATGCTAGGTTGAAGACTGTTATCACTAAGGGCTTTTTAGGATCTATCAAGTAGGAGCTCAGTGGATGGATATTTCTGTCTGTTTTTTTTTGGTAGTTTAATATGTTTCAGCTCACTAGTAGTATTTGTTTGACTGGGAAAATACTAAGGAGGAGGGCTACACTAATGTGCTGCAGTTGTATCTAAAGGAAAAAACTGTTGAATTAATCTGTCTGGCTATGGCGCACAATTGCGTGGCAGTGCGCAATGCTGAGTGATGCGCAAACAGGCAGAAACCTACTCAAATGCAGGGCTTAAATACCAAAAGCTAAAAACTTGAAAAAAATACTTTAAGAACATTCAAAAGGACTAATGAGGATGCTTACTGCAAGCCCTAGGAAGTCCTTGCTTACACTTCCGGGTGAAGCAAGATGGTGGCTGTTTCTTCTGCGAGTACTGCAGCTAGTGTTTCTGATTCTCTTGTTGTTTTTTTTCTACTTTGCTTTCTATTATGGATTCACAGTCTGCTTTTCACTTAATAACTTTATCTGTGTCTCAGACTTCTTCACAGGCTTCAGCTGTTGCATGACTCTGGTAATTTGTCTATGTGTGATCGGGGTGATGAAATGAAGTTTCAGGATGGTTCTTTGGCTTCTGCTGTTTTGGCTCCCCCTACAGCTTTACTGGTAACTTATACTACTGCTTTGTCTTCTATTGTTTTTGCAGTTGTTTCTCAGGCCAGCTCTAATGTCACTGTGGCGAAATTGGCAGTATCTGCTTCTGGGAACCAGTCTACCTCTCTGAGGCAGTCCAGGATTGTTTCTAAGCCTTTGGTTTATCTTACATCTGCTTCAAGCCAGCCTCTTTCACTTAAGTTTATTTGTCATTCTTTACTGAAACCATTGTCTGTGCCTGTTCAGTCTTTGTGTGCTATTATTCATTGGGGGAGGGATGCATTTACCAATGTTTATTCTGAAGAGCAGGAGGCTGCTTCTACTTTTGTTTCTCATTTTGTTGCACATAAATATCAGCAGCCGTGGTCTAATTTTATGCTTTCTGAAGTAGATGTTTCTTATAAACATATTTTGTATTTTTGTTCTACTTATGTTACAGAAGAGCAAGTTAGGGAGTATTTACTTTCTTGGTGTGCTGATGCTTTTTCTGTTAATAACTCTTTTGATGCTGATGCTGGTGGGGTTTGGGATGGGGTGTAGGAGCCCTGGGTGACTCTGTATGTCCTTGGTTCTGGTGTTTCCCATTTGTCTGATGTGTGTTTGTTGTCAGTTCAGAGAAGCATTTTGAGGTATGCAGGTCAGCCTAAGTCCTGCTTTTTTGTGGTGATTTTTCTTACTTGGTGTCTGATTGTCCTCCTAGG
This sequence comes from Protopterus annectens, assembly GCF_019279795.1. Lineage (NCBI taxonomy): Eukaryota > Metazoa > Chordata > Ceratodontiformes > Protopteridae > Protopterus > Protopterus annectens. The sequence continues at coordinate 444,201,554 of NC_056735.1, read as the reverse complement.
AAATGCACTCATTGTGGTTCCACAGCTCATTTTGCTGCTATAGAGCGACTTATGTTTATCTTCTCATGTTGATTCTGTTTGTCCTGCTGCAACTTCTGTGTTACCTGTTTCCACTGAGTCTTCTCAGATGTTACTTTCTGATGTTTCTGTTTCTGATGCTGCTCCTGTGGAATCTTTCTCAGTTCTGGCTGTTGTTTCGGACCCTTGCCCCCCTCCCCGCCCATCTCTATTCCTACTTCTGTTTCCTCTCTGGAGGGGTCTGTTCTGCTTTTTTTGCCTTTTAGTCCTCCTTGTCATGTTTCTGTTGCTTATGATTATCACACTACAGTGCCTCTTTCTCCTGTTGTTTTTGTTACTCCTACTGGTACTGATATGTTAGAGTCTAATAGGAAATTGCTTGGTTTGTCAGATATATCTTTACTGGTGATGGTATTACTTCTAAAGATACTGTTAGTTGTGAATCTAATTTATGCACTGGTCTGGATGATTCTCAGCAGTGGACCTTAGCTTCTAGGAGCAGAAATCTTAGAAACAAGTGGCATATGAAGTGTTCTGAAGGGGTTTCTTGTCCTGGTACTGTTGGCTGACTTGTCTTTGACTTTTTGGCATATTAATGGCGTGGTGTCATTACCCTGGTATTTTACTGTTTTTTTCCTGGGTTTCTGCCTTACACTCTGATATTGTTTGTCTGTTAGATGTAGGAAAACTTTCCTCTGCTCATTGTTTCCAGTGATAGACTTTGTGGAGGGATAGGGTGGTTTGATCTTTGGGACAGAGCATAGGTCTGGTATTGGGTTGCTGTATCATAAACCTGTTGTGGTTGTTTGAGACATTATTCATGTTTTGCCTGGTAGGGGGTTTGGTAGTGGATTAGTTGTAGAGACATTCATTTTTATGTTTAGTGATTGTTTATGCTTTTCTTCGCCAGTGTCTGAGTGTCACTTATTATTTTAACGTTTGCAATCTTATTTTTTTAATTGACTGTACTATTCTTTTTTTTTTTTTTTTTTAGTGACTTTAACTGTGGTGCATTACCAGGGTGTACTAGGGTTAGACAGGACTCTATTGCCCTTTATTGTAAGGACATTTTCTGTTTGGCCTCTCAAACTGTATATAGTCCTCCTGCTTTACTTACTTTCATGTGGCTGCTCACACTGGAATTGATTACTGCTTTTGTTCTCCTACCTTTGATGTGGTTTCTTATTCCTTGTCTTTAGTGCCGTTTACTGATCATTACACTTTGTGCTTTTCCTTTGGAGTTTCTTCCGCATTGTGTAAGGGTAGGAGTCTTTCTAATTTTACTGCTCCTTTGACTTTTACTTCTGCCTGGCAAGACATCATGATCATTTTACTCTGTTGCCTTTTTATTCTTCTCTTTCTTCTTGGTGGTTGGCCTTTAAAAATAAGTTTACTTCCAGTTATTCTTTGTTTGCCCACTCACTCTTATTATTCTTCGACACCTCCGTGATTTGCCTTTGCATAACCTTATTTGGGTGAGAGCAGTTCTTTGGAACATAGCCCATTCTTTGAAAGGGAGGGGTGAGGAGTTTTTCCCCTTATGTTGGTAAATGTACTCTTAGGAAGGAGTCCATAATTGACAGTTTGTTGCCCTCTTCAGGTGATGTTGTTACCACTAAGGAGGGTATTCTGCAGGAAGTTAATTCTTATTTGTCTACTTTGTATGGTGGTAACCCTCCTTCTGTGGAATCTTGGCCTGTACCTGTGATGCCTGCAGTTTTTAGTGCAGCTCTTGATGTACCTATTACTTTGTTTGAAGTTCAATGGGCTATTGCTTCTTTCAAGGCTGATACTGCCCCAGGGTTAGATAGTCTTTCTTACCATTTTTACCTCTCACTCTCTCTCTCTCTCTCTGATGCTCAATTGTCTGTACTGGTGCAATTGCTTAATGAGTGATTTTCTCATGTTTTTTCGCATCTTGTTTTGTTATGGATAGCCAATACGTTCCTTTGAAAAAAGGGTGACCAAAATGGTGTTGTCTAACTGACATCCGATTTCTCTTTGCAATACCGATTACACATGTTTTGTAAGATCTTGCATTTACATCTGTGGTCAAAGATGTGATATTTGTTGGATCCTGAGGTCTATGGTACTTCCTCTGGGCCTATGCAAGATTTATTGCTTTTGTTGAAGTCTCTTGCCTCCTTTGTTCATGTTTCTGATTCTGCTCTGCTGCCTTCTTGTGACCTGGCCAAAGCATTTGACAATGTTAGTCATTCAGCCTCTGTGGCCATCTTAAAGGCTTATGGATTTGGTCCTTTTTTTCTTCAACTTATTACTTCCATTTATTCAGCTTTTGTTATTGTTCCGGTAGTTAATGGCTGGATGGGAGCTGAAGATGACATGAAGAATGTTGTGCATCAAGGTTGTCCACTGAGCAGTTATCTTTTTACTCTGGTGGTGTGTGCTATGTTTTTCTGGTGAATGTGCACTTTTCCTTGTCTCCTTTTTCTTTTTTATGTTCAGTTTTGGTGTCTCGTTTTTGGTCTTCTGCAAACAGCGTTGCTGTTGTTGTAAAGTCTTTTCCTGTTCTTTTGCTTTATTTGCAGTATTTTTCTTTTTTTTGTTTTTTTATTTCATTAGTGGGCCTTTTTCTTGGGCGGCCATGGTGGTGCAGTGGTTAGCATTGCCGCCTCACAGCAAGAGGTTCTCCGGTTCAATCCTCGGCTGGGGTGCATTCTGTGCGGAGTCTGCATGTCCTCCCTGTGGTCGCGTGGGTTTCCTCCGGGTGCTCCGGTTTCCTCCCACATCCCAAAGACATGCTGCAGGTGGATTGGACACTCTAAATTGGCCCTAGGTGTGCGTATGAGTGTGCCTTCTGTGGAAGGTTGGGTGCCGGGCTGGCAACTCGACACCGTAAAACTCCACTGCCATTCAATGTGCGGACAAAGTGATCCGCTGTGGTGACCCCTAACCGGGAAAAAGCCGAAAGAAGAAGAAGAAGAAGAAGAAGTGGGCCTTTTTCTTAATTTTGCCAAATCCTGTGGTTCATAGTTTCATAGGCTCATAGGTAGGACTAGGCTATCGGCCCAAGGGTCTATGTAAGCCTAGACAGTAAGGTTCCATAGCTTACGCCATCCAAGAAAGTTATTTTCCTGTGCCAATGTCGAGCAGAGACACAGAAGTGATCCATGGGGTGTATTTCCTATTTCCCATCCACTCATCAAGATTTTTCTTGAAGAGTGCTAATGAAGAACTTTGCTTGACATAGATGGTAGCTTGTTCCAAAGTATAGGAAGTCTCTGGGACAGGAATCTATACCTCCAGCATGTCCTGTTTATTGTGGTGACAAGGTTTAGGTCCCTAGAGCGTGTAGCTCGGAGGGATTGGGATTTCTTTAGGTGTAGCATGTCCAACAGCTCTGCGTTTGACATAGCTTTATATGTTAGGCAGAGATCACCTCAGAGTAGGCGATATGCTACAGAGTAAAGCTGGAGTTTTTTGAGGCAGTCAGTGTAGGGCATTTGTTTGAGGCCAGTAATCCTCTTTGTGACGTACTTCTGTGGCCTTTCCAGCTGCTGCAGATGTCTTGTGAGGTACATTCCAAAAGGGGCATTGTACTCTATAATGGGTCTAATGAGTGATGAGTAGAGGGGAACAATTACCTCTTTTTTCCTGGATGAGAACCCTTTTATGATGAGGTGTGCCACACAGAAGGACTTCCTGACTACTGCGGTGATGTGATTATCAAAGGAGAGACTACTGTCCACCTAGGTCCCAAGGTCTCTTATCACACATTCAGTGTTAAGTAGATTGCTGCCTATGTGGTAGTTCATGAGTACAGAGTTTTTATGAAAGGGGATGACACTGCACTTTTTGGCATTGAGCTTGAGGCCATGGCTCTGACAACAGGCATCTGTCGCAGTGAGGCCCTTCTGTAGGATGTCCACATCATTTGGGGACTTGACTATGGCTCCTAGTTTGCAGTAATCTGTGAACTTCATTAGCCAGAGGCCTTCTGTGTTAGCCTGTACTTCAGAGAAGTAGATACCAAACAGGAGAGGTCCCAGGACGGAACCCTGTGGTACTCCACTTGTCACTGCTTTGAGGTCAGATTTGGAGTCTGCAACTTTTACAGTGTGGGTTCTGTCAGGGAGCCAGTTGGCAACCCATCTTGTGATGTAGGGATTTAAACCTAGTTTAGTAAGTTTAGCTACAATTCCAGAATGGGGGATGGTGTCGAAAGCCTTGGCGAGTCAAGATAGGCTGTGTGAATCACCTTACCCTCATCCACGTCTTTGGTGCCTGCCTCAAAGAAGTCGATCAGGTTCAGGAGGCATGAACTACCTTTCAGAAACCCAAACTGGGTGGGATCCAGAGTTTGGAGGTTACCAGTGTCTTTGTTTATGAGTTCCATGATGATACGTTCCATGGCCTTGCAGTCCAGGCTCGTCAGGCTAATAGGTCGATACTTCCCAGGATCAGTGGTGGCTCCCCCTTTTTGGAGTGGGATAACTGTTGCTGTGCACCATTCATTGGGCACAAAGCCTGATGTGAGGCTATTATTGAACATGGTGCTTAAGTGGGGTGCCAGTTCATTCTGAGGTTTGTGTAAAACGCAGCCTGGGATGTTTTCCTGTCCCATGGATGCTGTGTTTTTGGCTTTAGAGAGTGCAGCTTTTACCTGCGTAGGTGTGATTACAGGGACTCTGCATTCTTCCTATATAGATATGGGCCCTTTAGGGGGTGTGAGGGGGTAAAGTTAGCACTGAACCTATCTTCCAGGATGCTGGCAATATCCGTTGGTTCTGTAATTTTTGTGCCTTTGTGCTGTAACTCAGAGCAGATCTGGGTGTTGCCATCTAGATTCTTGACATAGCTATAGAATGCTTTGTGGTTGTCCTTGGATTTAGTGGAAATTTTGTTTTCGTAGCTAGCTTTGGAGGATCTTATAAGGGATCTCAGCTTCTCACTGAGGCTGACCAGGGATCTCCTCCACTCACCGGATTTTACTCTCTTTTGCAACAGTTTCTTCCTTCTGTTGTACAGTTTGTTTATGGCAGGGGACCACCAGATCGGCTTCCTTTTTTTGGAGGATAGCGTCTTGGTTCTGTTTGGGATAACACGATCCATGCACTCGTGTAAGTGTTTATAGAGTGCATCTGTGTAGGATTCAGCAGTTATAACTGTATTGTCCATCTGCATGGGTGTCATGAAATTCACCACTTATGTCTTAAGAACCATGAAGTTGGCTTTGGTGAAATTTTTTACTGTGGTTTCCTTAATGGGGGGGTGGGGGCGGGATGTGGATATCAAGGGTGATGAGCTTATGGTCTGATCAGACCAACGAGGAGTTGACTTCAGGTGTGGAACACCAGTCACTCATGTTGGTAATGACTAGGTCTAGGATACTGTTGCCCCTGGTGGGGGTCTGGATAAGTTGATCTAGGGCATTGGAGTTTATGAATTCCAGAAAGTGTTGAGCTAAGGAGTTAGTACACGAGTAGTTTTCCCAGTTAATGGTGGGGTAGTTGAAGTCGCCCATTATTAGGGTATTTGGTTGAACCCTAATATTTTGCAGTACATCAAGAAAAGAGTAGTGGGAATCCTGGGGCATGGTGGGGGATCTGTAGCAAGCTAGAATTTGGATTGCAGTTTTGCCCAGAGTAAGTTGTACTTGGATAACCTCGAATGCATTATGCTGAGCAACTAGCCTGGAGGTGTGGATATCCTTAATGAATATGAACACACCTCTGCCTTTGGTGTTTCGGTCCAGGTTACATGGCTGAAAAGTGTGGTATGAGTTATAGCCTGGTAGTGCAGGGGTGATCTCTGGAGCCTTGAACCAGGTCTCAGTCACTGCACAGATATCGATGTTCTCCATTTTAAGGAGTGCCTCGAGGGAGTGCATTTTGAGATTTAGACTTCTAGCATTACCCTCAGTTTTTGCTTGCCTGTTCCTGTTATGGTGGTGAATTTGTTATTTGAACTCTGCCTAAAAATGGCACTATATGGGCAGCAAGAGCCTTAGCCAGTATCCGGAATCCCATTGGCGACAGGTGCAGGCCATCTGTGGCAAAGCATCGTGATCTGTCGACCATGTCATCCCAAGCAGACAGATACTGGATCCCCTTAGAATGACACCAGAAGCTTAGCCAATTGTTTTAATGCAGTTCCCCATGTCGGGGATGTTTCTTTTGCTAGCAATGGTATCTCTATATTGGGTGTGCCTTGTGGTTCCGCTTCTTATGTCTCTGAGTCTTGTGAAGCCCTTATGAGTAGAGCTGTTCAGCACTTGGCTTTCTGGTGTTCTTTTTCTTTGTCTTTCTGTAAAAATGTTTACTTGTTAAATGTTACCTATTTAGGCATTTTAGGGTATGTTTTTTTTCAGTCTATTTATTTCCACATATCTTGTCCTCCCGCTTTTTGTTTGCAGTCTTTTTTTTGGCACTTCCTATACACCTGTTAGGAGGGGTATTTTGTAATCTCCTCCTGCTTCTGGTGGTGTTGGTTTACAGGAATGTGTCCTTTTTTTGTATACTTTGTTTCCTTTTCCTTGTATTGTGGAATTTGCAGGCTGCAGATCTTTTTTTACTTGGTCACTTAACTCCTAGCATTGTCTTATGAGTTTTGGCAGACTTGTTTGGCTGGGAAGCATGCACGGAGGGTCCCTTCATTGGAGCTGCAGGAAGACCAGTCTTTGCTGCTTGCTTGGCATGTGTCTTTAGACCCCTCCCTTCCTTTAGGAAAGAATGGTATTCTTCTCTTTTGGCCTTTTCTATGCCATTAATGGGTATCAACATTATTCCCCTTGGAGATTGTTGGGTTTGAGTCAGTGTAGGCAGCTCTATGCTTTGCTTCATCATTGGCATGATTTTTTTCTGGAGTTGCTCTCTTGATAAGCTGCCTGTTAAATCTTCTTATGTTTTTTACCCTGTGGGGCTCAATTGTGTCCACATGATGGGTGTCAGATTTTAGTGAAAGCAGAATATGTTTTTCTTTAGAATCTCAGGGTGGTTGGCTTTTGGTAGGGTGTACAGTGGCATTATTCAGTGAAACATGTGTTTCCTCTCATTATTGATAAATGTTTACATGGGGCTATGGTTGTGCCTAGATGCCAGCTGTCAGTAAGGCAGATTTCATTTTGGTGTCAGCTTTACATCTTCTTTGGGTTGCCTGTTGTAGTGAATATGTTCTGGGAAGATTCTTTCAGTCCCTGATTTGTTGCAGCAGTTGCAGATGTGATTACAGCATAAAGGGTGAGGGTTGAGTAATTTGCCTAACCCTGCTTGTTTCTTTTTTTTTTTTGCACATCAGGAGATTTACCTTTATTGATGAGTGTGTTGCACTGGTGTTTCTATCAGTGTTTTTTTTTTTTTTTTTTTTTTGCATTTTTAAGTCTATATCTGTCCTGTTTTGCTTTATGGAGTGTATGCCACCAACTACTGCACCCCTTTTTTGTTGTGGGCTTCCCCAGTATTTTACCCTCCTTGTGTCCTTTTTGTTTGTTTTTTTTTGTTCTCTTTTCACTGTATTACAGGAGTGTTTGCATTTAATTTAGTGTTCCTTTCTTACTTTTATCCATTTGGTTTCTTTGCAACATGTGTTTGGATTTTTGCTCTTTCTTAGTTTTTCATGCCCTGTAGTACTTTTTGGTGCCTTGTTTCTTTCTTCATTCTCTTCCTTTTGTCAGACTTTTTGCTATGCCTTCTTTACTGTTTTCTTTTTAATTATCACACCCCTAGGACTTGTTATGATTGCTGTTAGTATTTTGTTCCATAGTCCTTCTTTTTAGCCAAATGATAATGTTTTTGTTAGGGTTTCTGATCCTACATAGCTATTGTCTTTTTCTTTGTCAGTTTTGCAAGGTCTTGTGCTTATTTTCTTTTGTTTCTTTTCCTGGGTGGTATGATTCCAACCCTTAGGCCAACCACCCAACCACCCTTCACCAGACAGGTTCCAATCAGCACAATCCTCTCACTAGAGTGCAGAAAGGCCCCTTCCAATCCAAGATGGCCTAGAAAATGTGCTCAGAACAAACTGCCACTACAAACAGACCCAGATGCAGCAAACCTGTATCTGGACTATACTAAACCTTCTATCTACACTAGTTTTGATGGGACCCACTAGATAATGTTTAATATTATTAAAAAAAACAAGGTTATTCCCTCTGGAGTCTGTAAGACACCAAATACAGGGATAAGGATTCTAGTCTTTCTTGATAACTGATCCTTTTTAAACCTGTGATTTTCCTTGATAGGATACATTGTGGTCTCTTTAGCTTGATATTTCTGTTGAGGTACATCCCAAAAGGGGCAATGTATTAATTAAGTGAAAATCTTATGAAAGTTAGCATGAAAGGTAAATCCAGTATGGTTCTTTGTTGTTGTGTCTTTCGGCTTATCCCGGTTAGGGGTCGCCACAGCAGAACTCCGGTCCGCTAATGTTTGTTAGTGGATTTTTACGTGCCAAGTTACCAGCTCTGACGCACAACCTTCAACGAAGGCAAGCCCATTCACGCATGCCTCCACACAGAAGATGCTCTAGCTGAGAATCGAACATGACAGCGTCTTGCTGTGAGGCGACAACGCTACCGCAGCACCACTACCGCGGTAGTATGAATCTTAAATAGGTCAGTGATGCTGAAAAAAGTAAATCTGCCTGCTTTCTTTGTATGAAAGAACAGACTGCGTAATAGAAAACAGAAATGTTATTGAATCTTCTTCAGCTTTACATGGCATCCACCTGGTTCTTCTTGTTACTCAGCTCAAGCTGATCTCCTCGAACTGCTCATCCAAGCTAAGGGACTGTGACTCAGCATGGAGTGGTCTACAGCCATGTGTCCAGTAGGAAACTGAGAATAAATTTGTCAATAAGGGATTGAGTGTGGGGTGAGGGTTCTTGTTACTCAGCTCTAGCTGATCTCCTTGAACAGCTCATCCAAGCTAAGGGACTGTGACTCAGCATGGAGTGGTCTACAGCCATGTGTCCAGTACGAAACTGAGAATAAATTTGTCAATAAGGGACTGAGTATGGGGTGAGGGCAAGTTAGTCATGGTACTGAGTGCTTAAAAAATAATGAAAAATGAAACATCTTTATTATATGACTTGACAATATTATATGCCCAATATACTTTTAGTAATATTTTACTATTTCTTCAACAGTGACATTTTACACTTTAAAAGATTCAGAGACTTTGCAACAGTTTTTACTGGACTGTATTCTGTCAGCACCCATTCTAGCAACATTGTGGTTTAAGTTTGATGAGGTAAAAAGAGAAGAAAGACTATGCAGCACATCTGTCTAGTAAAGCACCACCATTATTTGACTCAATAGCAATTGCATAATGTGCGGCTTACTCACCAGCACAGGAAGCTGCTGGAAAGAAGACTACTTATCTTTAATTTAGGGCCATCATGTTCTAAATTAGGACAGATAGAACTAGTGAGGTTTGGTAAAGTTCTATGGTCCGATTCTTCATTTAATGATATTAGTAAAGTGCAGATTAAGATGACCAACAAAGCAGTAATAATCCTGCTCTGTATATAATGCAAAACTGTTCATAACAGCCTGCTTGGAATACGGTTCAAAGTCATGTAGTATACTTGTCATGGCATGTCATATTAGTAAAGTGCAGATTAAGATGACCAACAAAGCAGTAATAATCCTGCTCTGTATATAATGCAAAACTGTTCATAACAGCCTGCTTGGAATACGGTTCAAAGTCATGTAGTATACTTGTCATGGCGGGTTTAATGAGCACTTCCAGCTTGACTCTGATCAGGTGTGATCAGAGAAAAGAAGAAGCTTGTTAAAAGAAAAAAAATGCCAACCATGTCAAAGTGGAGACGAATGACAGAAAAGTATAAAGCCAAGTTACTGCACTATCAAGGTCAATTCAACGACTCTATATAATAACACACAGTCTTATGTGAAACACATTTTCTGCACTGTTTTATTATGCATTAATTTTCAAAGATAAGTGCTTTGCAGCTCTGGAAATTTAAAGGGCCAGATGTTTTATCTTTATATTGAAAACAAAAATCTTTTTTTTTTTTTAATTCAAAAATGCAAGTGATGTGCAATAAGTGTTTCTGCAAAAACAGAAATCAGTTCCCCGCTTTATTAAAACAGTACCGAATGGCATTGGTGTAATAGGTAAGTAAGTTTGTCCTTGAAAACTGATGCTGCTTAGTAAAACAAAAATGACATCCTAGGAGAGTTCCGTACTGACTCAATAAATGTCTGCCTGATATCAGTTCACAGTAAAATAGGTGAGGTTGCTTCTTAACCGTTTGTTCAAAAAAAAGGAAAAAAAAAAAAGAAATTCTCATATACATCTCTAATGTCTTGTCATCAATTACCTGTTTGTTCATAGAAGGTGATTCAACCTCCTTCTTCTTCCTCAAAGTAAAAAAGCTATAATACAAAGACATTTACAAGCGTGCCCACACACACACACACACACACACACACACACACACACACACACACACACACACACACACACACACGCATGCACACACATCCACAGACGCACACAAAATTAAGATTTGCTTCTCCATTTTTTTTTTTATTTACATTACTTCACAACTTGACAATATGTTTTATTTTCCTCATTCTTCTTTTTTCACTCTTGTACTTCTACTAGCATTTTTGTAGAAAAAAAGCAAATTACAGATGCAGTGGATGCTATTCTTTGTTTTCCATCAGTTTGATGCATGCTTCTGTCTCTGATTTATGGAATCTTTTTCTCCTGTTCTTCTGTGTATCTACAGTTGTGAATTTGGTTCTGTATGGATGTGAGTCCACACATGTGTAAAAGCATACGGATCTAGTTCACATGGTCAACATTTCAGAACACAACAAAAACCTACCTTCACGCTCCTAGTAGGGGGCACCCCACCAAGAACTTAAATATATCAACTCCGAGATTGCACTACAGTGTGCCAGATGGAAATCTTTCCATTCTGCACTGTATGGCGATACCAGTTTCGCATGGTCGACATTTCGAATGTCGATCATATGGTCTCGGCCATATGGTCTTCGACATTCGGAAATGTTGATCATGTGAAGGGGACTCAAGCATGCACACACACACACACACACACATGCATGCACAATCACTACTGTTATTTCCTGTTAGAGAAGCAATAATAACAAGAGCCAGCACTTTCTAGGTAAAGTCTGTCTTAGGGCAAAATACGAAAATTTTCAAATAGTAAGAAATGAGCTAGAAAAAATGCAAAAAGCGGTAAGACTGTCAAAAATGTCAGGAATCCATGCTAGCCAAATAGATATTTACTAATGCTGAGTCATACCAGGGGATTGTTTTGGATTATTCATAAGTAAATTAATGTTTCATACTAGGAACTATGCATCAGTTATTCTCATATTCTTTTGTGTGCTAATGAACTGAACAAAACTGGAAGCAGTGAGTGTACTATGAAGATACTTTACATGGAAATTAAAAGAAAAAGGTTGACTGCTTACTTCTCAGAAAGACAGTGGGAGAATGCTTTCATAAATATTCTCTACATGATAAATCTGTAAGTTTGAAATATGGAGGTCAAGTTATTTTTCAGTCATATCTCTTAACCCCTTAGTGCAAGGAATTTGGTCAAACCTATAAAATAATAAGATATTGGACAAAGGGGTCCAAAATAAAAGACTGATTTTAATTATTGCTCTTATAAACTCAGAAAGTTGCTAGGATAACAGGTTTTTTATTTACAAGCATTTTGTGGAGGAAATGTGGTCTGAAACCAAAATGTCTGTTATTATTTAATGAGATCAATTCCCAATGTTTTGCCAGCAAACCACATATTTTCTGGACTTTATGCAAAGATCTGGGCAGCTAAGAGGTATATGCTTCCAGAACCAGCTAAATAGTAGCCTGTGCTTTCTTGAAGCTAGTTGTGTATTCAGTATCTTTTATTTGAATTTCTCATACACATTTTTCTCTAAATGTTATTGCTAGTGTGTTTTAAGTAATGTAGCATATGGCATTTTTCTATTCGAACATAAAATCATCTGGCTGGCTAATTCTGTAGTATGTAACAGTAATTACACAGAACTAGTGAAACATGACTGCTGGTATGTGGACAATGAGAAGATGCTGCTTAGTTACAATGAGCATAACTTAATATGATACAGTGAACTTATTTTACGAATGTTCAGTAATTGTAATCTTGGGAATCCAGAGTGGTCTGAATGACAGTAACATGGTAACAATGAAAAAGAAAGATATATTTGCATTGCAAAGTTATGATTACATCCTTCTGCAAATCATTATTCAGCTACTGTTCATAAAATAACACTGCATAGTGTGAAGCTGATTTGGCCATAAAAATACTGATCCCAGCACAAGACAGAGGTGTACATTTGGTATATGTAGTAAAGGTTGTTCCTGACATGTGCTAACAGCAATGGAGAAGACTTTATACAGTTTTAAATTTATTAGTGTGGCAGGAAGATAAACAATAGGGAAGATGAAGTAAAGAGGAGAACAGACTAGACATTAGTATGAGAAAAAGCAGCAGAAGGTTGCCTTATGTTTAAGATGAGCAGAACAGACTTGTTCTAAAGGTCTGAAATGTGTCAGAGTTATTGATATCGGGTAAGAAAGTATCCTAGGCCTTAGGATACAAGGGACATTGTCCAAAGTAATAAGGTTAACAGTGTGCATGTCTGAAATAACAGCACCATCTTAATGGAATGTGAAAAACTAGTTGAATGCTTTGAGTACAATTTTGAAATAAGTTGGGGTGGGGAGCTTAAACTTCAGATTTTGAAGATTAGTGATACAAAGAAAGGCAAAAGAAACAAACAGATGTTCCCATTGGTAGACAACCAGCATCAGAAAGTGTAGAATGCTGTTGGTTGAATTTTAGAGGTAATTGCATGCATTGACAGATTTTATTGAAGAGAGTTTGGAAGCTGTTAAGGATTCTGTGGTAGGATTTGGTGAGAAATTAGAGACTTGTTTGGTTTGGAAATAATAAATTCCCTTTACTCTGGTGGAATGATCTTCAGGGTTAAGAAGTGTACAGATATTTAAATATGCATTGAGAGTTTGCTTGATTTGAACTTTAATAAGATGTTTTGATGAAGTTCTACATATCCAAAGGTAAAAACACAATTGTTGGAGTGATATTTATAGTGAGAAAATTGTGTGAAATAAGCACCAAGCAAACAATTTAGTAGCCTTAGATAAAAAAATGGAAGTGTGAAGGAAGGTAAGCAGACAGTAATGGTTTACAGAATCAAAGGCTTTGGTAAGGTTGATGAAAAGGGTACCAGAGAGACAGAAGGTCTCAGTGCATGGCTGCAAGAAAAGAAACTATTAAACTGAAAATAACAGGTGATTCTATTGATGAAAACCTGTGCCGTAACCAGCAGAACTTGGAGATAGAAAACCTGCCCCTAAAGTTAAGTTAGAGGAGTAAACATGAGATAGGATAAAAGCCAGTAGATTTACTTATTGTGATTGTGTGTGGGGGGGGGGGGGGTTGATTACATCTATACATTGTTTGCTGATGAATCCATGACATAAATATTGCATACATTAGTCATAGACAGAATGAAAAATATATTATTGACTATGAGCTGGTGGTTTGCCGTGGAGTTTGGCAGTTTGTTTTGTAAAGTATTTTAAGACAGAACAGAAGGATATGTGAGTCAATTTTTGAGGAAAGTGGGGAGTTGATGGAGCTTGAGAGTACAGGATAATGATTATATATATATATATATATATATATATATATATATATATATATATATCCGTGTGTGTGTGTGTACATATATATATATATATATATATATATATACACACACACACACACACACACACACACACACACACACACATATGCATATACATATAGCTTCCAAAAACTGAATTATTTTCATAACAGATGGATTTTTCACTGAAAAAAAAGAATATACTGCCTAATTCCATAGTACTTGGATGTGTAAAATGTTTTTTTTTTTTGCAGTACTGAAATGGAGCTGTCCTATGCTCTAGAGCAGTCAGTAAAATGTTGTGTTCAGTAGGTGTATGCTTTGATTTTAATTGATACTATGATTTTAGTCCCTGTAAGTGATTGATAGACGTCTATGCATCTCTGTGACTTTTTTATAGAGTGATTATTTTTAAGTATAAGGAAGTTCTTGATAAGGTGTTCACAAATAAAATCAACAGTGCAAGATGTAACCAGTCAAATTAAATGATATTATCAACATTATCATTATTACTATTATGGTAGTAAATATAGTCAGAACTTTTTACTAATAATGTAGATTATTTTTTGTTGTTGTACCAGTAGAATAGAATAGGACTGTAATCATTGATTTAGTAGATAAGACACATAATGCATGTGTTTTGTTTGGAGATCTGGTGAGGACATAGTCTGTAAGGGATGCATACTGGAAGTAAAGGTAGGTTGGAATGCATATTGTAAGTAAAGGTAGGTATAACAGGCTCTTTAGCAAGTTGAGATTGGTTAAATCCAGTTGAATATTTAGTAACATTCTGTCTATAGATGCTCTTTGTAGTTGAAGGAATCTTCTCATCTGATTTGCGTACCAGTTGGCTATCATCAAATCTACATCCTTATAAAAACTACCAAAACAGTATAACCATCTTTAGAGATATAAAACTATTGTTACCCACCTACTTGTCCAATCCCACTACCTTTGCAAATTCCTTTACTCATCTATATATTACCAGTCTTTAAAGACTTCAGGCCACTAGTCTCATTTTTTTTTTGCCTACTTACCAGTCAGTGCTTCACTTTCTGGGACTTCAAGGACTTCAGACTAATTTGCTCCAATAAAATAGTATAATGTGTGAAACTTCACCATCTCCTTTGGCACAGTGGTATATAATCTTGACTGTATCCCAAGTGGTCTGAATTTGTTTAGCGGCTCTGACATCTGATGAAATTTATTTGGGGAAGGAAAGATGTGGAGAGACTTAGACTGATAACCTCTGCTTCATGGATGGCATGGGGAGAACACATCCAAGCATACAATCCAAATCCTTGGTGAATACTACTATCAAATTTATGTGCTCTCTTTAAATCAGCTGTGTCATAATTTCATCACAGAGGGACACAGGGATGGACATTACAAGGTCCAGTGTATGCCATCTCCTAGGATGCTCTGCTCAAGCACTCAACTGTCTTCCCATGGAAATGAATGAACTAAAGGGCTTTCTTATATGGAAATGGATAGGTCCATAGGGCATCTGAGCTGACAGGCCTTGATGATATATGAGGGCATAGTAAGAAAAAAAAAAACAGCTAGAAGCACTTGAGATCTTATTCTTCCTTGGCAGCAATCTGAGTGTCTTACTATTCAAGAGGACTATTTTCAACCCAGACAGGTTATAATATAAATGACAAAAGTGAACACGCAACACACAAGGCACCTCTTATCAATTATCCCAACATCCTCAAGTTTCTTTCATTGAGAACTGAACGTTATCTTAGTAAAACAACACAGTGCAGCAAAGGACAACACATTCTGGGCATTATTCCATAAAGAAGCCTTGAAAAATAATTTTACAGACCAAAGCTGGAAAAACAATTTGGTCTAAGGCTTTATTTATTCAGTGCACTGAATGAAAATTAACAAAAGATCAAATGGCAAATGAAACACTTTGGTGTACCACTCTCACATTCTAAATGCAAAATGAAGAAGATGATTATTCCATGATTCATCTGCATGAAAGAAAATAATGAACACTAGCAACAAGAACAAGCCGCAACTAACTAATATATTACTAGAGTTTATAGAACTTCATATACTGGAAGTTGTATTATTAATCTTCATCTGAATACAATGGATTATTGACTATAAATCTGCAATGGTGACATCAGTCAGTGACAGTCATAAGTGGCAGCATGAAAGGAAGATATTTACGAACGGCAAAAAGAAGAGCAAAAATCAAAACACAGGGGCTGAATACCAAACTTAAAAAACACAATTCACAAAAAATATATTAGGATGCAAAGAGAGTGACCAAGCATTTCTGAGTAGTTCATGAAAAAAGAAATGCAAATCAGTTTATGAGATTACCAGTAGGATAGCTGGTCTCTACGGATGATCAAGAGGACCATTACAAGAACTATCACTACAAAAGATATGATCAATTACTAAGGTAGAAGGGTAATTATGTGCCAAAGGCATCTGCTTATGGTATAAAATACAGCCAGAATTCCACATCACACTGTAGCGGCTCTACCTTCCTTTCTGTGATTGGATCACAAGCCAGTCAGTGCAGGGAAAACTGGGACAATCAAAAAATGACTTCTGGAGCAAAGTGAGCAATTATAACTGCAATAGTTTTTGCACCACTGTGTTTTTTTAAGGTACATCACCGTCTGTTGTATTCTTTATTTTGTTTTGAACATAGATGGAAATTCAACATGAATTTTCAATTTGGAGCTAGTGAAGAGAATGTATGGTGGTGAATGACATTCATTTAAAGAGCAATGTTTGAAGCAGCAAAAGATCTTGTTTGCTTGGTTGTTTGCCTGACATAGTGCCAATCAATGGTTTGGATTTGTAGCCAGTTTGGATTATGTCTGTGGCATTGTTTCTGTGGCACTGCTTATTGTGGCCTTTTTGAATTTTTTTATTTTTTGTGTTTTGTGCCTGGAGCTGCTGGTGTTGGTTCTATTGCCTCCTTGGGAAAAAGTTGGTCAATCGTTGAGCCTGCAGATTTAAGAGTTAAGCCACTTTTACAGCTATACCAGTTGGGTGGTCTTCTGAAATGTGTAGGCATATGCAGTCCAAGCTGTCCTGTGCTTTACCTTCTATTTTTGCTATGTCCCTCTTAAAGGCTTAGATTTTTCTGATAAATCACTGATGATCAGTCAATTAATGTCAGACATGCTCACTAAGACAAAACATGTTTTTCTCTTAACTTTCTAAGTGAATTTAAATAATGTATAAAAAATATCCCTGGTTTTGGAACCTTGCCCCCATTGCTTTTGGTTTTGCTATCCAGACCTTGCTGTGGTAGAGGAAAGTCCTACTGCTTACCAGTGAGAGTGATGAGTATTGTACTGCCTATCTAACACTAGAGGAGTGGTTTCCAGCTCTGAAATTTTTATTTTATTAGCCATTTTGGGATGATTTCAACCCCTTTCAACTTTTTGGCTTAAAAACGTGTGTGTTTGCGCATTTTTCGTATCGTGCAGCACCAAGGGGCTACGGTTAAACTATTCCAGGTGCCAGAAAGTCTCCTCTTCAAATTTTCCCTTAAAACGAGCTGGCTTCTCAATCGTAGCACTAAAATCTGAACCCCTGTTTCTAGCACTTGCTCTAGAATCTGCTGGAAAGCACTAGGAAGCCTTAAACTGATACAAACACTCAACTCTCCTTGTTAATAAGGAGAAATTAATCATAGGCACTAAACAGCCTACAATTGCAAAGTACCTTGCAAAGGTAAGGGAAAACAGCTCTTGTACTTTACAAAAAAAGCACCTAAACAGTCATGTCCAAGGGTCAGCTTCCGGTGATTTCTCCTGTCCACGTGGTGAATCTGGGCATACTGGGACAATGCAGTAACTGCCTCATGTACACAGACAACCCTCTCCTCCTACCACCTAATACTTCAACCTGAGAGGGATGCACTTGCATAGTCAAACTGAAAGCAAAGCTCTCTCCAGCCAAGATTGTGCTAGACAGTCAAGAGGGGAAGGTTAACACCTACACTACACCTCAAGCAACACATAGCTCTTCAAAACCCACACCATCAACACCCACACATAGCAACACTAAACCCACATATGCAGAGGCTCTTAACATTAACCTGCCCAAGCAACAAGGACCTCCGAAGCTGAAACGCAAACAAACACCAGTCACAACCAAAGTGGCACATAGCTTACAACACCAGTGTGCCACCCAACAACAGCCCCTAAGGCAAGACAACGTACCCAACACTTTAGTCATAGGTGACTCTATAGCCAGGCACACTGATGTCCCACTCACCAGGCTGAACAAGGAGAAAATTACAGTCAGCTGCCTGTCAGGTGCCAGGATCCGCCACATAATGGATGCACTCAAGTCACTCCACAACAAGTACAAATACGACTCTGTCATTGTCCATGCTGGAGTGAATGACTTGAGACGTACCTCTCTGGACTATATGAAAAGAGACATGGAATAGCTCTTGGATTATGTGGCCCAGGCAGGTATGACCCTAGCCCTGAGTAGCATCCTGCCTTCGCCAAGAAAAATACCACAGTATAAGGACAAAATGATGGACTTTAACAATTGGATAAGCTTCTGGCGTCATTCAAAGGGGATCCACTATCTGTCTGCCTGGGATGACATGGTCGACAAGCCACGATGCTTTGCCAGAGATGGTCTGCACCTGTCACCCCTGGGATTCAGGTTACTGGCTAAAGCTCTTGCCACCCCTATAGTGCCTTTTTTAGGCAAGGTTCAAAGGACAAAACCACCACCATAACAGATGCAAGCATGCAAAATCTGAAGGTAATGCTACTCAATGCTAGAAGTCCAAGCCTCAAAATGCACTCTCTCGAGGCACTCCTAAAAATGGAGAACACCGCTATCTGTGCAGTAACTGAGACCTGGTTCAAGGCTCCAGAGAGTACCCCTGCAATACCAGGCTACAACTCTTACCACACTTTTTGGCCACCAAACCAAGACCGAAACACTAAAGGTGGAAGAGTGTCCATATTCACCAAGGATGTTCACACCTCCAGGCTAGTTGCACAACACAATGCATCTGAAATTCTCCAGGTGCAATTAACACTAGGTAAGACTGCAATCCAAAGTAGCTTGCAACAGATCCCCCCACCATGCCCCAAGATTCTCACTACACCTTTCTAAACATACTGGAAAATATTAAGATACAACCAGATACCCTAATACTGGGTGATTTCAACTACCATGCCATTAACTGGGAAAACTACTCGGGTACCAACACCTTTTCCCAACGGTTCATGGAATTCATGAATTCCAACACCCTGGATCAACTAATCCATTGGCCCACCAGGGGCTCCAATATCCTAGACCTGGTCATTACAACCATGTGAGATAGATGCTCCACACTAGTGGTCACCGCCTCATTGGTCAGGTCTGACCATAAGCTAATCACCCTTGACATCCACATCCCACCCCACTCCCCAGTAAGGAAACCTCCATAAAAAACTTCTCCAAAGCCAACTTCATGCTACTCAAGTCAGAAGTGAAAAAAATCATGATACCCATGCAGACGGAAGCTGAAAGTTCGACTGCTGAATCCTAAACTAAGGCCTTGCTCGAACACATCCACTCATGCATGAATCGTGCCATCCCAAATAGAACCAAGATGCTCTCCTCCAAAAAAAGGAAGCCAATGTGGTGGTCCCCTGCCATAAACAAACTATACAACAGAAGGAAGAAACTGTTGCAGAAAAGAAGAAAATCCCAGGATGCAATAAACTCCCTTACCAGCCTCAATAAGAAGCTGAGATCCAACATAAAATCCTCCAAAGCTAGTTATGAAAATAAAATTGCCAACGATTCCAAAGACAACCACAAGGCATTCTATAGCTATATCAAGAATCTAAATGGCAATGCTCAGATCTGCTCTGAGCTACAACAGAATGGCATTAAATATACTGATCCCAAGGATATTGCCAATATCCTGGCAGATTGATTTAGTGCCAACTTCATCCCCCACTCACCCCCTAAAGGACCCATCTCACTTCCAAAAGATTGCCAAATTCTGGTAATCACGGCCACACAGGTAGAAACTGCACTCTCCAAAGCTAAGAATACAGCATTCATGGGACCAGATGACATCCCGGGTAGTGTACTACATGAACTACAAAATGAACTGGCACCTAACCTAAGTGTCAGGTTTAATCATAGCCTCATGTCAGGCTTCATGCCCACTGAGTGGCGCACAGCTACAGTTATCCCACTCCACAAGGGGGGATCAACCTTCCCATCAGTCTGACGAGCTTGATCTGCAAGGGCATGGAACGCATTATCATGGAACTTATAAACAAAGACATTGGCAACCTTCAAACACTGGACCCCACCCAGTTTGGGTTCGTCAAGGGCCGATCTTATCTCCTGAACCTGATTGACTTCTTCAAATCAGTCTCCAGATCTGTGGATGAGGGTAAGGAGGTCCACACATTCTATCTGGATCTTGCCAAGGCCTCCAACATCATTCCCCATTCTGGAATCAAAGATAAACTTACTAAGCTGGGCATAAATCCCTATGTCACTCGATGGGTTGCCAACTGGCTTACTGACAGAATCCACACTGTAAAAGTAGCTGACTCCAAATCCAGCTCCAGAAAAGTGGAGTACCTCAAGGTTCAGTCCTAGGGCTGCTCTTGTTTGGCATCTACTTCTCTGAAGTACAGGCCAACACTAAGGGAGTCTGGCTAACAAAGTTCGCAGATGACCGCAAACTGGGAGCCATTACTGAAGCCCCAAATTATGTGGATATTCTACAAAAGGGCCTTATAGAAACAGATGCTTGGTGCCAGAGCCATGGGCACAAGCTTAATGCCAAGAAATTTAGAAGTTATGTACCTACCATAATGTTCCATGTTAGTTGTCTTCTTCTCGCCTTCTTTCTTGCTGGATGGGTTCGGAGCCGAACCTCCGCTCTGACTCGGTCACTCTAAAAGCTCGAGAGCTAGTTCCACCAGCTCGAGGCTCCCCTATATCCCACAATGCTAGGCGGTAACTCCTCAGATCTCATTTGTAAGCTAGGCCCAGCTAGAAAAATTCCATTTTATGGAAAAGGGTAACCCACCTCTATAGGCTGACTGTGAGGTGTCCTAAACCTAACAGAGGAAAACACATATATATATATATATATATATATATATATATATAGGTCTGTCCAGGCTAGGGGGAAGGAGGGTGGGACGCAAGAAAGAAGGCGAGAAGAAGACAACTAACATGGAACGTTATGGTAGGTACATAACTTCTAAATGTTAAGTTGTCTATCTCGCCTTCATTCTTGCTGGATGGGACCACGTCCCTAGCACCTTGTCCCGGGTGGCCTATCGGAACAGACTCTTGAGTACAGTGGAACCAAAGTTGGCTCGGTCCCTAGAGGCTAAGTCCAACTTATAATGAGAAATGAAAGTATGGGGAGAAGCCCAAGTAGCTGCAGAACAAATTGAATCAATAGGCAGTCTGTCTTGGAAAGCTATAGATGTGGCTAAGGCTCTAGTTGAATGAGCCCTGGGTTTGGTTGGCAACTGTTGATGTCTGATCTCATACACAAAGGTAATCAACGAAGTAAGCCATCTAGAAAGAGATACCTTAGAAACTGGAAGGCCCATTCTACCTTCTGCATAGGAAACAAACAGTTGATCAGACTTCCTGAATTGTTTGGTCCTGTCTAAATAGTACCTAAGTTGGCGATGAACGTCTAACCAATGTAATTTTTGTTCTGATCTGTTCAAATAGTTAGGAAAGAACACAGGAAGATCAATGGTTTGATTCAAATTTGCCGGTGAAGCTACCTTAGGCAAAAAGGACGGGTTAGTACGTAAGGACACCCTATCCTTATGAAACAAAAGATAAGGGGACCGACTACACAGAGCATGGAGTTCAGAGACTCTTCTGGCTGAAGTAATAGCTACCAAAAAGAGTGTTTTCCAAGACAGTAACTTCATTGAGCATGAAGCCGCATGTTCAAAGGGGGGAAGAATTAAGGACGCCAGAACCAAGTTGAGATCCCATTGAGGAGGAGGATCCCTGATAGGTGGTTTGAGGAGAAAAACTCCCTTTAAAAAGGCTTTGCAGAGTTTGTGAGACATAATGGAGGACTCTGAGACTCCAACATGAAAGTTAGATATAGCTGCCAATTGAACTTTGATGGTAGACGGAGACGAACCTGAGTGGAAAAGTTCGGCTAGAAAGTCTAGAACTGATTGAATGGAAGCAGTGAACGGATCTATATCCTTTGAATGCACCCAACAGGAAAAACGTTTCCACTTACAATGATAAATCTTCCGAGTGGAAGATTTATGAGAGGCTATCAAAATATCTCGAACTGAGTGAGATATTAGAGGAACCTGGCTAGAGTTGGAATTGGAGAAACCACGCTGTGAGGTCCAGAGAAGGGAGGGAGTGGTGCAACTGACCCGACTGATGGGTCAAGAGGTCTGGAACTGGGTCCAGATGCCAGGGTTGCTCCAACAGATTACGGTGAAGAAATGGGTACCAAACCTGTCGAGGCCAGTATGGGACAATGAGGATCATGGAAGCTTTCTGAGCGATGGCTTTCTGTATTAGTTGAGATATCAGTGGGAAGGGAGGAAAAGTATACAGAAGTCCCCGGGGCCAATCGTGGACTAGAGCGTCTCTGCTGGGGTGGCCTGGTTGGGGAAAGAGGGTGAAAAAATCGTCGTACTTGCTGTTTTGGGGAGTAGCGAAAAGGTCGCAGCAAGGCCGGCCCCAATTTCGAAAAACTTTCTCCAACACTGAATTCTTCAGAGACCACTCATGAGGCATGAGAATAGCTCTGCTCAATTTGTCCGCAATCACATTGGACTTCCCGGGAATGTGCATTGCTAACAGAAACCGCTGAGAAGAAATCACCCATTGCCACAGTCTGAGTGCCTCTCGACATAGGGGGTAGGATCTGGTTCCGCCTTGTTTGTTGATGTACCACACTGCAGACATATTGTCTGTCTGAATTGCTATAGTTCCTTTGGGAAGAGAGTCTTGTAGGGCTTGCAATGATAGAAGCACTGCTCTCATCTCTAGGACATTTATGTGCAAGTGGCGTTCGAAAGGTTGCCACATGCCTTGGACCATCCTGCCCTGGTAATGCTCCCCCCACCCGATCAGGGAGGCATCCATTGTCAGTATAGCAACCAGAGGGGGAGGAACAAAGGGTCTCCCTAGAAAGAGCTGGGAGGATGTGATCCACCAAGAAAGATGATTCCTGCACGATTGTGTTATCGCAATGGAATGGGACATAGGAAGTTGTTGGTATGACCATTGTGTGAAGGGCATCCATTGTAAGATTCTCATGTGGAATCGGGCTAAAGGGAGGAGAGGGATATCAGCCGCCATTATCCCTAAGACCTTCAGGATCAGTCTGACTTTGATCTTGTTGCTCTGCAAGACAAGAGAGACTTGTCTGTGTATGTCTGCTATTCTCTGCTCTGTGAGTCTGGCTGACATGTTGACTGTGTCTAGATTTGCGCCTATGAAGGTAATAACACGACAAGGCGACAAGACAGACTTTTCATAATTTATTGAAATGCCTAGTGTTTGACATGTGTGAAAGGTGTAGTCTCTGGCAAGAAGCAGAAGATGCTTGGTGGGGTCTGTAAGGAGCCAGTCATCTAAATATGGAAACACTTGGAATCCTTGCCATCTCAGATGAGAGGCGACCACTGCCATGCATTTGGTAAACACTCGGGGGGCTGTAGTGAGTCCAAAGGGCAGGGCCCTGAATTGGAAATGACTGGTTCCCAGCCTGAAGTGGAGGAATCTCCTGGAGCGTCGGCTCATTCTGATGTGATAGTATGCATCCTGGAGATCTATAGAGCACATCCAGTTGTCCCGGCCCAAAAGGGGCAGAATGGACTGCAGCGTGACCAACCGAAATTTTGTTTTCTTGACAAACTTGTTCAAGTTACTGAGATCCAAAATGGGTCTCCAGTCCCCTGTTTTCTTTGGAACCAAAAAGAATTTGGAGTAGATTCCGGATCCTTGTTGGTCTGCTGGAACTGGTTGAATGGCTCTTTTTGCCAACAGCTTTGAAATTTCTAGTGCTGCTTGCTCCCTTTGACTGGGTGGAACATCTGGAAGGGATTTTCCTCACTGCTTTGGAATGCGAAAGAAAGGGATTCTGTAGCCTTCGGAAATTATAGACTGTACCCATTTGTCTTGAGTGAGGGAAAGCCAGGCTTTTGGATACAGAGATAATCTTCCCCCGACTGCCTCCGAAGGTGGACAGCTGGGCAACACATCAGGGATGCTGAAAGGGCTTGTCAGAGAAGGATTCTCGACTGCCCTGATTCTGCGGGCCCCCTCTGCCTCTAGGATGGCGTCTACCATTATTGTTCCCCCCTCTGCCTCTAGAGGGGAATTGACTCTGTGCGTCAGTCAAAACTCTGTGTGGTTGCTTGCGGAACCACATCTTTCCCCCCTTCTGGCCTTTGGGGTAAGGCCTAGAAGGAGTAGAAAAATGGACTCCCACGGCAGAGAGAGTCTTGCCTTCAGTCTTGCACCTAGTCAGGGTTTTCTTCACTTGAGGACCAAAGAGGGATGATCCATCAAAGGGGGAGTTAGTGAAGGACGCCTTGAAAGGGTCCACAAAGTTACATAGCCGCATCCAGGCGTGCCGACGTAAGGCCACACCTGTACCTGCCACTCTACTCGCTCCAGCAGCCGCATATGAAAGGAGGCGCATGGAGGAGTTAACTATTGAGTTAAAGGTCGCCAGCTGAGAGTTCATCCTATCCTGAAAACCCGCAGCTGTTGGATCCTTTAACATTTCACTCGCTTCTTTGAACAAATCCCTCTGAAGATGAGTGAAATGACACAGGTAATTCAGCGAGCGCATAGAAAAGGTCGCTGATGAGAACATCCGCTTCCTGTACCTGTCCATAGTCCTAGACTCCTTGTTAGGAGGATGAACAGGCACTGAAGGATCAGCTAGCTCCTTCTTGGTGGCCGCAGCCACCACCATAGCATCAACAGAGACGCCTTTGGTCAAGAATTCTTTGTCCTTGGGGGCAGTGATAAAATTTGATGGTCTCCTGGGGGTGGGTTCCACTGAGTCAGGAGCCGTCCAGGCCTTCTTTGCCACCACTTGCATAAGGGGGTCAAAGGGAGGGGACACCCAGGAGGTGGAAGGGCGAGAGCCAAATGCCTCAAGATAAACCGATTCATCCTCTGAAGGGTTGAGGGCTGGCCAATTCCCCCTCTGTTTTAAGATTTCGAGGATGTCTGCAAAGGAGACATCTTCAGAGGGGGAACAAGGGGAACCTTCAGAATCCTCTAAATCAGTGTCAGAGGTGACAGACTCAGGGGAGTCAATGTGCTTCCTCTTGCACTGCCTCTTCCTAGGGGGCTCTCCTACCGGGTCAGGACAGGCATCGAAAGAGGAGGAGATCCCCACTGGGGAAACTTGAGGAGCTGGCTCTCTACGATCCGGGATGAGGAGGTGAGAAGAAATCACCACAGGCAGCGTGGAAGGAGGGGCAGATGGAGCCAACTGTGCAGTTGAACCAGGTTCTAACACGCTCCTCATGATATCGAAGGCACCCCTGTCAGGCAGAGCCAGAGATCTCCGCTCCGAAAAGCTGAAAATCTCCCCCGGCACCGACAGTAATGGCTCCGAGGCCGATGTCGGAGCCGAACTCACCAGCGCCGAAGCACCAAGAGGGAGAGTGGGGTCGGACAAGGGTTCGATGCCACTCGCCCCCTCGGAGCCGACGAGGGAAGTCCGGCGCCGAGATTCCTCCAGAGAAGACATCGGAGCAGACGATGGCACCGAAGACAAGGGTATCGGTTCCGACGCAGCCACAGTCTCGGGTCCGAGCCGCCCTGGCTCCGAACTCAAAGGAGTCAGAGGAGGAGGAACATGTTGAGTGACGGGATTAGCCATCGACTGTTGAGTTGGGCTCTGAAGCATTTGGGCCAGTACCTCGGACTTGAGAAGTCGACTCACCACCCTCTGAAGGTCATGATCTGACAGTCTCGACGACCTAGAGGAGTGAGATCTATGGCTCCGTTCAGACAACAATGGCGATGCTGGAGCCAAATGAACGGAGCCGATAGATGGTGACCTTGACCTCTTCCTGGAAGTCGGTTCCGATAACTTTATCGGAGCCGACTCAGCGATGTCTACCTCGGCTCCGATCGGAGCCGTGGAAACAGTAGAAATATGTGTTCAAGAATCATCGGCTCCGGCCGGAGCCAATGTTAGAACAGACTTTGAAGCCCCAGGGGACGACTCAGACACTGGAGCTGACGGTCTGGTAGGCTTGGAGGGTTTCCCCAAAGATTGAGTCGGGGGACCCTCAGGCTTTAATAAGCCCCTTAAAATGAGCTTACTTTTTCGCTCCTGCAGGACTCTAGGGCTGAAACCATGGCAAACAGCACATGAGTCCTGCAGGTGCAAAGGTCCCAGGCAGTATACACAAGAAGTGTGACCGTCTGTCAGAGACATCTTCTGACAGCACGAGTCACACTTCTTAAAGCCTGAGACCTTTGATTCTTTAGACATTTCTAAAGAAGAAAGTGTAATCACTGACACTCACACACACACACAGATTACACTAATTGAAAATTAAATTAAACTAATTAAATCAAATAATTCCCTACAAAAAAAAGACAGTCACTCCAACTACTAGGAAGGAAGGGACGAGGCCTAAAGACCTAAGGGAAGAACTCTTGAGAGTTTTTTGGAAAAGAAGGGGAGAATTTGGAAGGGGATGGTAAGAAACTACCTAATTTAGTAAAATTATAAAGAAAAATTAACTTAAAAGGGGGTCTACCTTAGTTAAACTTAGTTTTAAGCAACTAACCTGAAGAGCCGGTTGGAAGAGCACCTCGATCGCTATAGCGGCAAACGAGATCTGAGGAGTTAACGCCTAGCATTGTGGGATATAGGGGAGCCTCGAGCTGGTGGAACTAGCTCTCAAGCTTTTAGAGTGGCCGAGTCGGAGCCGAGGTTCAGCTCCGAACCCATCCAGCAAGAATGAAGGCGAGATAGACAACTTAACATGTATAGTTATCCCCTTTGGGAAAAACTATGTACCCATGAATTACCACATAGGTGGCAGTTCACTAAACACCGAAAGTGTAATGAGATAATTGGGGACACAGGTGGACAATGGTCTCACCTTCGACAACCACATCGCCACAACAGTCAGGAAATCCTTCTATGTGGCACACCTCATCACTAAGGGCTTTTCATCCAGGAAAAAGGAGGCAATTGTCCCACTGTACTCATCCCTCATTAGACCCATTATAGAGTACAACGCCCCATTTGGTATGCACCTCACAAGACATCTGCAACAGCTGTTAAGGCCGCAGAAATACCTCACTAAAAGAATCACAGGCCTAAATCAGATGCCCTATGCTGACCGTCGAAAAAAACTTCAGCTTTACTCTGTGGCATATCATCTACTCAGAGGCGATCTCTGCTTAACATACAAGGCCATGTCAAACCATGAGCTGTTGGAAATGCTCCAGTTAAGGAAATCCCAATCCCTCAGAGGCACATGCTCCATGGATCTAAACTTTGTCATCACAATGAACAAAACATGCTGGAGGGACAGGTTCCTGACCCAGAGACTCCCCATAGTCTGGAATAGACTTCCCATACATGTCAAGCAGAGTGCCCCCTTGGCCCTCTTCAAATGGAAAATTGACGATTGGATGGGAGATAGGAAATTCACCCCAGGGATCATGTTAGTCACCCTGCTAGACAGGAGTCCAGGGAAGTAAATAGTGTGGGAAGAAATATCCAGGGAATTGTTATGGCTAGTCTTGTATAGGCCGTAGGGCTGATAGCCTAGTACCAACCTATGAACCTATGCTCAAGATTAGTGAACAAATATGTAGGGGGGCTATAAGGCAGTAATTTGCAGAAGTTGTTTAATTGTGATTATTATTATTAGGGCTACATCACTGGGAAGGGGGGGCAGTGCACTTCTGAAATGTGTATATATATATATATATATATATATATATATATATATATATATATATATATATATATATGTATGTATGTATGTATATCCATATGCAACTAACAGTGGGTAAAACTGCCTTCCAGTTTATAGCCTGCTACAGACCACCCTCCCAAACCCAGGAACTCCACTTGGCCTTCCTGAGAACACTGGAAAATATGAAGGTCTCTCCAAACACCATTATATTGGGCGACTTCAACTACCCAAACATAGACTGGGAGCATTACTCTAGCTCCAACACCCTAGCACAAAGGTTCCTAGAATTTATAAAATCAAATGCTATGGAACAACTTGTTACCACTCCCACAAGAGGGGAAAACATACTGGACCTGATCATCACCAACATGGGGACTCTATGCTCCAGACCAGAAGTGTATCCCTCACTGGTAAGATCAGACCATAAACTAATCTCACTGGATATTCACATCCCGACCCCACCCCCTGCCCAGAAAACCACAGTGAAAAACTTCTCTAAAGCAAATTCCGAGGTGGAATCCTTCAAAGCCCCCGGGCCTGTGGAAAATATGGGCCAGACCGCAGAATCCTTTATAAACGCATTCTATGAACACCTTCAGGAATGCATGGATCATGCCATCCCAAATAAAACCAAGACCCAATCCTCCAAAGACAGACGTCCTGTCTGGTGGACCCCAGCCATAAACAAACTATACAGTAGAAGGAGGAAGCTACTACATGATAAGAGCAAAATCCCAAAAAGGGAAGGCATCTCTGATAAGTATTAGCAAAAAACTACGGGCACTCATAAAATCGTCTAAGGCCAGCTTCGAGAGAAAAATTGCACAGGATACTAAGGATAATCACAAGGCTTTCCTTAGTTATGTTAGGAACCTGGGTGGGAATTCCCAGATATGCTCAGAATTAGTCCAAAATGACAAAAAATACACCGAACCCACAGACATTGCCAACTTCCTAGCTGACAGGTTCAGCGCAAACTTCTCCTCCGCTTCCCCACCAAAAGGGCAAATATCTATCCCAGCAGAGTGCTGCCCCCTGACATCTCAGATGCTCAAGTAAGAGCCACCCTCTCCAAAGCAAAAAACACAGCATCAATGGGACCAGACGGTGTCCCGGGCTGCGTCCTACATGAACTCCAAGAAGAGCTAAACCCAAACATAAAACTACTGTTCAATCTCAGCCTTACTACAGGATATGTACCCAAAGAGTGGCGTACAGCAACGGTGGTCCATCTCCACAAAGGTGGTGCCTCAACGGATCCTGGAAACTATCACCCCATAAGTCTGACTAGCTTGGTCTGCAAAGCTATGGAAAGGATCATCATGGACCTTATAAATAAAGATATTGGGGACCTACAGACACTGGATCCTGCCCAGTTCGGCTTTGTTAAGGGCAGATCCTGCCTCTTAAACCTGGTCGATTTCTTTGAAACAGTCACCAAGGCCATTGATGAGGGGAAGGTGGTCCACACAGCCTACCTGGACCTCACAAAAGCCTTCGATACAATACCCCACTTGGGCATTATAGATAAGCTCACCAGCTTAAATATAAACCCCTATGTCACTAGATGGGTTGCAAACTGGCTCAAGGACAGAACCCACATGGTTAGAATTGCTGGAGCCATGTCAGGCTCCAAACCAGTTACAAGTGGCATCCCACAAGGCTCAGTCCTGGGACCTCTCTTGTTCTGTATATATTTCTCAGAGGTACAGGCCAACACAGAAGGACAGTGGCTGACCAAGTTCACAGATGACTGCAAACTGGGCGCCATAATTGACTCTCCTGCCGACACAAGCATCCTCCAAAAGGACCTCATAGAAACAGACAACTGGTGCCAGAGCCATGGCCTCAAGCTAAACGCCAAAAAGTGCATAGTCATCCCCTTTGGCAAAAGCAAAGTGCCCACAAATTACCACATAGGTGGTAATCCATTAAGTACGGAAGAAGTAATTAGGGACCTGGGGATCCAAGTTGATAGCAATCTCTCATTTGACAACCACGTGGCCAAAGTGGTTAGAAAAACATTTTATATAGCCCACCTAATCTTGAAGGGATTCACATCTAGATCAGGGGAAGCCATCGTGCCTCTTTACTCATCCCTTATCAGGCCCATAATTGAGTACAATGCCCCTTTTGGGATGTACCTTACCAGACATCTGCAGCAACTGGAAAGACCACAAAAGTACCTCACCAAGAGGAACAAAGGGCTCAAACAGATGCCACATGCTGCCCGGTTAAAGAAACTCCAGCTCTACACAGTGGCATACCGCCTGCTCAGAGGCGATCTGTGCCTGACATATAAAGCCATGTCCAACCCGGAATTAATGGACATGCTGCACCTCAGAAAATCCAAATCCCATCGAGCTATGCGCTCGAGAGACTTGAACCTCAGCAGTGAAATAAATAGGACATGCTGGAGGGACAGATTCATAACCCAGAGGCTCCCTTCACTCTGGAATAAAATCCCAGTCCAGGTTAGGCAGAGTCCCTCATTGACTCTCTTCAAGAGGAATCTTGATGAGTGGATGGGGGATCATAGGCTTACCCCAGGTATCACTTCTGTGCCACTGTTAGACAGAGGCACAGTACACTAACCTCGAAAAAGGGCATAGCAAAATTAATTTAAAATGGGTGGCGAAAGCCAAACACACTCTGGCTAGGCTTATAAATGCCCTAGGGCAGATTGCCTAGTATGAACCTATGAACCCATACACATATATATATATATATATATATATATATATATATAGATATATATAGATATATATAGATATATATATACATATAAATATATAAAATGCCCATGATTTTGTCTCATATTTTTGTCATGTCCTTTGTGAAAGTTGTGATTTTTCTGGGAAAGCACTCAGAATTAGGCAGGCAATAATGTTAGACATTTCTGTTCAGAAAGTGCATGTTGAAACAAACTACTTTCTCTCTTGACTCCTCTGTCTTTCAAAGGTACCTTGCACAATTTTATCTCCATAGCTGATTCTCTCTTATCACTGGTGTACATTCCTGTTATCCAGATAAGATCCACTTCCTTCTCTGCAGTAAGTGCTTCCAGCTAAGGTATCTTCCATTTCAGACTTCTATAACTGCTAGGCATCATAGTAAATGTACCCCACTTATGTCAATTTTAATGGGCAATACTACCAATTCCATCCTGTTCTAATCTACAAATATAAATCGGAGCTGTTATTCTAGTCTGTCCTTTCTTCTAGTCCTGTTTCCTTTGTTCTCTTCTTCTTCCCATTTATTTTCACATAGCCTTCCTTTATCTGTCTTTATAAGTTTTAGTGCTTCTCTTCACCTCATACAGTCTCCCTTCCCTTACTGGAAGTTTTGCTAATCCACTTCTACTTTCTAAAACTGCACATCTCTTCAATGATGCAAATATACCTTTGTTGCATTTTGCTATACCTTTGCTGCATTTTGCTATACCTTTGTTGCATTTTGCTATACCTTCGTTGCATTTTGCTATACCTTCGTTGCATTTTGCTATACCTTTGTTGCATTTTGCTATACCTTTGTTGCATTTTGCTATACCTTTGCTGCATTTTGCTATACCTTTGTTGCATTTTGCTATACCTTCGTTGCATTTTGCTATACCTTTGTTGCATTTTGCTATACCTTTGTTGCATTTTGCTACTTTTGCTCTCTTCTGATCATTTCTTCTTCTGTCCCCCTGATATCTTCTGCTGCCTCTTCAATACCCACAAGCAGCCCTCCCATTTTTTGTATTTTCCTGATATAGCTAAATACTTTTTTCATGCTGACCCATTATTAATGCCATTCAAAGACAAACTCACCGTAATATAGCTTTCCAGCTATTACATTTTGTCTGACTGCTTTACCATTCTTTCAAGTTTGTTTGCTGGCTTTACAGTGTTATGGTTTATTTAATTACCATCTATACTGTACTTTGTTTTAACTGTTGCCATTTGTGCCTGAAATAGTATCAGTGTTAGCAGAATTATCATATGCAAATGCAAAAATGCTGTTTAGTTGTTAAGTATACCTCTGTGGTTATGTATTATTGGTGGTTTGTGTGTTCAACTTCTTTCTGTAAGTATACTGTATCTATTCATGAATTCAGGATTTATAAAAATATATTTCTCTGTTTGTAGCTATTGGTCAACTGCAGGAATTAGTAATGGATTGTTTTCTATCGCTTTGTTCAGGAAAAAGTGCATAATGCAACATGTATGTGCTACAGTGTTACGGACAAATGAAAGTGTAAAGCAGGAACAGCAACAGTTTTAATATTCGTGTTACATTTGCACCATGTAGTCCATCTAGAAGTTTCAAACAAGTTTAGAGCAAGTCCCTAA
>NC_056735.1:444149563-444164563 GCF_019279795.1 Protopterus annectens | reverse complement strand
TAATGTACCATTAATAAATATTTCACAAGCTGAAAGTGCCACTTTCAGATGAAGTATGTCACATGCCTTAGTATATATATCATCATTTCTAAAGCTTTGCTTCTTTAGAAATCAAGCACGTGATCAATCAATCATAACATCCTGAACTGCAATGAATTGAAGATGGGATTTCTTTTGTTGCACTACAATTTGCCATATATCCTGCTTTGCATTTATCACCGTATTAGATACTTGCTTCACTTATTGTTATATGAAATAATTATGGAAAATTGACTGTTTCTTGCATCTTTTACTAACTGCGGCTTCTATTCAGTTGGAATTCCCAGACATTATCCACATACATACCATGTTCTATTACTATTTTTTCTTGTATTTTACTTTTTGTCCAAAAGAGCAAACTGCACAAAATACGTAAGTTACTGTTTAACGTTATACATTTCTACAAATGCGCAGATTATTAATCTGCAATTTGCATTGTTGTCTCTTAATCAATATCCTTCAACCCTACAATTTAAGTATGAATGCTCTCTTTTTTTGTGATATCCCATCGCACAATATTGCATTATTCCTTAAAATATTTCATTTAATAGTAGTTTTGATACCCATCCACATGGTACAATGTTACCACCAATGCAAACTACACAATAGCCTAAGCAACTACCAGCTATGCTATCTTATGAGACACTCCAAACAGCCCCACAAGGTTCATCACTAAAACACATTCAGAAACTTCAGCAACTTCAACAAAGAAACTTTTTTTCTGTCTGCTCAAGAACAACTGTGCTTTGCTTAAACTCTTCCCCCCTTAATAGAGCAGTAGACACATTTAATACAAATTTTCTAAATATCATGGCAGAGCAAGCACCACTTATAGCCAAAACAGTTAAAAACAAATGAGCCCCATGCTTGACTAAAAAATTAATTAATGCAAATTAGCGATAAAGCCTGGAAGTCATGTTCACAAAACAAGTCTCAAACATCATTGTAACAATATAAGCTGTTAGAGAACCATAGCAAACAACACATAAAACAGGACAAAAAGGTATTATAGCAAAATGCAAAATTCATCATCAAACAATCTAAAAAAAATTTATGGAAATCCATAAATATATTGCTCAAACCTCTAAAATCAACCCAAACTTGACCACCCCTGACCAGTTACTTCCAAAGTATTACTTCACAGTTTAACTGACATTTTATAAATACTGTGACCCCCCCTCCAGTTCCAGAACACAAATCTGCTACAAATCCAGCCATCCCTCTCGAATTACCGAAGCCAAAACAGACCATAACAGTGACTCTAGTGTCAACATCTACAATTAAAAAATACCTGAACACCCTTAAGAAAACAACAGCTGCCCATACCAACTTCTATCTAAATATCTCAAACCTGTTGCAGATATACTTGCATATCCTGTCTCAAAAAATATGTCCCCATATTATAGAAAAGAAAAATCCTATATAACACCCCTCCATAAAGGCAGATCATCAGCTGAGCTTACAATCTAGACCAATTGCCATTCTCTCGCCCTTATCCAAACTTTTGGAAAGATGTATCGACCCTCAACTTACTACATATAGTACTTCTAATAACTTCCTCTTTCACCCTCATAGCATGGCTTCAGACCAAATCACACTACAAACACTGGCCTTCTCAGGATCACAGATATAATAAATCACAATAAAAATTCAGGTTTTCTAACCTCAGCCCTATTTCTGAATCTATCCAAGCCATTCAACACAGTCAGTCATCAAACTTAACTCTCTTCCTGTGTGCTATCACCCTCCTCCCTTAACTGGTTTATTACTTACCTCACCAATAAGTTACAAGTAATAAAATAGCAAGATGTTTTCTCCTCTTTCCTTCCTAGAACTGTAGGAGTCCCAGAAGGCTTGATCCAATGACAACTACTGTTTAGAGTATTTATTAATGACCTTAACATAGCAACCAGAGAGGTCACCATAGTACAATACACTGATGGCCTCACTCTAATGTGTCCTGCTAGGGCACTTCCAGTGTTCCAAACACTCAACAGAAATCTTTCTCTTCCACAAAAGATCATAATTCCTGCTGAATCCAGAAAACTAACTAAATAAACAAGAACTGTTCATGCACAACTCTGTCTCTTCCCAAAAAACTGCCTTTAATATACTGTCATCCAACAAGATTTATATAGAACTGGTACGTACACCAGACTACTAGAAAGGGTTATAGACAACCCCGTAAAACCTGATATCCAGTTTTAACAAGCTATAAAGTTACACCAAAAGACAGTCTACCCCCTTAGAGTAAAACTCTTATCATGCTGGCTCTGCTAAACAAAACACAACCTCTTTTTTTCTATTCTCCACAGTATTATAAGCCTCTCCTATCCTAACCAGTCTCATCTCTACTCCGTCAGCCAAGGTAGAACAAATATGCAATAAAGCAGCCATATTCGTAACTGAACAACATTGGTCACAGTACTGACTCTGTCTATAATAACTGAACTGGGTTGAATTAAATAATTCTGTATTGCACTCACAATTAATTACAACCTGCAGAGTATTACACAAACCTGAAAATTCTCATTTCTTCACTCCATCATTCAACATTACTCTACTAACAGACCTCTGCTCACCACTGACACATCATTACTCTCTGTAACTAAAATTAATAACAATGCAGGATACTCCCTGTAGTCACACTGTATTGCTGATAGTGGGAAAACTATCCCACTCCACTTTAACAGCAGTTTTTAAAGAGAAGACTTTGAAGGCCAACTGAAGCAATATCTGATAGGTAAATGGTTCTGTGCCTTCACCACCCCTTGTTAAAAGCATATAAATATATATGAATACATGCCATAGATTGCTGTACTATTATCACAGTGATGCCCTCCTATGTCATCTCATCTCCTTTACCTTCCTTGTGACTCCTCCCCTTCTGCTCTAACTATCTTAAAAACGCATTCATGCAAAGCCTATGTAACTCTTACTTTTAATAAAACTGTTTGTAAATGATGTAAGTGATTTTCAGGATATCTAAATAATGGAGCTGTTGCTCATGAATGAAACTGACTGCAAATGTTGAAACAATACAGATGATGTCAATGATGTCTGTGTAAGAGAGCTTTTCTGTCTGAAAAAGGGTGCTGCTACATCATACTATCCCAGTAAACAAATGCCAATAAATAAGTAAAATACATTATTTATATTTATATTATTTATTTGTTAACTCTGTTTATGGGCTGGCAGGCGTGCATGGACCCTGTTCATCAAAATCCCAAACTAATGTGGCAATTGAAAAAATGTACAACTACACTAGACATTATTTTTATTGTAAGGGTGAGTACTCAGCTTCATTGTCATGTGCAATTTAAGGTTACAGCAAGGAGAAGTCCTGAGCATTAGATATTGTTATATATACATTAAAGGTCCAGGTCAAAGAAGTTTTAACAGCTATAAGAAATGTCATGTCACTGATGGAAATGCATTAAAGATGCAGTTGAAAGAGGTAGTTGAAAATAATTTCACACGCACACGCACACACACACACATATATATATATATATATATATATATATATATATATATATATATATATATATATATATATATATATAGAGAGAGAGAGAGAGAGCAAAAGAGAGAGAGAGAGAGATCATCAAATCTATTCCCAGGGTAAGTAACCACTCATGCCACAACTAACAAAAATGAAACTGTACCTTCCCCAACCCACTCAGGTAGGGGGCTATACCCTGCATACCCCCCAATGTGGGGGGGGATTGCACCCCTTAACTAAATATAGCAACTCTGAGATCACATTTCAGTTGGGAAAAAGGCAAAGTCCACCTTGTTGGCCAACAGGTTACTTTCCATGGAAATGGATTCCATGATCTGGGCATTCGCTGAAGTGAGGATTCGATGCTTTCATCTTGATGATTTGGTCTTCGATACTGTGGGCTTTCAATGTTTTCAGGTAGCTCGATATACATATATGTGTGTGTGTGTATATATATATATATATATATATATATATATATATATATATATATACATACACACTCTTGTCAAACTGTACAGATATTTACACTTAACATCCAGTTTGTACATGTATTGTATAATGTATAACTTTTTATGTATCATAATACCTTGACTCTGATGTCTACAACTAAACAATCAGAGCATGTAAAATGAGGAATCGTTCCATGCACCTACATCTTTCATTCTACAGACTGCATGCAGCTGTTTCCATACTTCTCCTCTTTCTTGAAAACAATGCTTTTATATTTTCTCAAATCGACTAACAGATTTGGTTTGAATGCTTGCGCTACCTAATACACTTTTGACATGAAGTGAAGCCTTCTGTGTTGCAGTGGCAGTTTTTTTTTTGTTATATGAATAACTTTTTTCCCTCGTCAAAACTTCTTGCACTGTTGTAGCATGTCCTTCCTCAATGGACGTCTCAATAATGAGGTCGTAGCTGCATGAGGTCTTGTAAAAGAGCAGGATAACGATACTGTATATACATTTTAGCTACAAGACGGCATGATAACGATACTGTATCTACATTTTAGCTACAAGACGGCCTGATAACGATACTGTGTCTACATTTTAGCTACAAGACGGCATGATAACGATACTGTATCTATATTTTTGCTACAAGACGGCATGATAACGATACTGTGTCTACATTTTAGCTACAAGACGGCATGATAACGATACTGTGTCTACATTTTAGCTACAAGACGGCATGATAACGATACTGTATCTACATTTTAGCTACAAGACGGCATGATAACGATACTGTATATACATTTTAGCTACAAGACGGTGGCTGCTGCACTCTACTACTTGACATATTAGAGAATTTAATTTTGGAGTTGCTCCAGCAGTAGCTGAAAGCAAGTTTATTCATATATTACTGAGCAACAATGATCTCTTGTTTAAGCTAGGGGACTGAAACAATAAATATTTGCTGTAGTTTGCAGACTTTTCAAATTGCATCCATAATTTAGGGGTATAATGAAAAGGAAGTATTCCAAACTGGGAAATATTACACATATTCCTGTAACACTTCTAGTTGCAAAGGGGTGAATTTGTTTAAATACTTTAATTGTCGTAGTGTTTTATATACTTAGCATTTTCCCTAAAACATCAGTTTCTAGCCCTTGTACATTCATCCTCCAGGAGAATCCTTTTGGAGTTGTCAAGACAGAATCTCGGGGGCTTTATGAATTTAGAACAAAAATAGACCATTTGGATTAATCTTCAGTCTGAGCAGGTGTTGCAACAACATTTGGTTTCCTCATTTGTTGGAGGTGAAATGAATCATTTATGCTTCTAAAGTCAGAAATCTGGTTAGGCACCAATTCTGGAAAATTAATAAATAGTATGGAATCAATAGTCAGTAATAACAGCTTTTGACGTCTAAATATTAGTTTGTACTATGCGTGTCTGCTTGTTCTCTTATATATAAGATATATGTATACTTCAAAGTTAAATTTCTTTTCCACTATGATACTTAGGTCTTTACAGTTTTTACTTTGTTTACTATATCTTGGTCAATATAAATATTTTGGTAAATGATATGATATATGTTTTAATTGCGTTTAGCTATGAACAACAACAACAGAACAGAATGGATGGGCATTCCTGAAGTTTTGGGAAGTCATTCTTTATGTCATCTTATGGGCAAATTTGTGTTATTTTTCATATACTTGACTAATACTAATTTTTGATGCTTTTATATTGCTAGTATATAGTGAACAATTGAAGCCTTAAAACCAACCATTGTAACACTCTTAACTTCATTACTTCTTCTGCTTATATTTTATTTCTTTTTTTTTACCTGCTATGTTCCAAAAAATATTCAGTTAGTTAGTCACTTGGCTACGTATGTCTTAATTTTCCTTTTATGGCAATGCAATTACTATGTTATGTAGTTTTCTCTAATCTGTGAAAATGACAGATATTTCTTATCATCATTATGATAGGCTTACCTGTAAGCTCACTTGTGCACAAACTGAGCAGGGGCATGTGGAATAGTTATAGCTATTTAAGTTGCTCGCTGCGAGTTTCCTTCACTTTCTCATTAGCAACTCAAATGATCCTCATTCTGCTTGTAGGAACACCATCATGACAGGAGCCATGGAGCCGACTGTCAGCGACCACAGCCCTAGTAGGTTCTCAAAAGAGTTGGTTCTGTCCTGATTCAGTATTTTATTAATAAAAAAAAAGAAAAAAAGAAAACCATATATAATATAAATAATTAATTGCTCTAGGAATGGCTTGGCAGTGATGTATGTGATGTATGGTATGTGATGGCAGTCCATTGCATTAGCCAGTGTTTGCTCATGCTTATTCAGATGGGTGTTTCTCAACTGGGTCGATACATTATGTGTGCCTCTCAATTGTTAAGGCATACCTCTCAACAATCCAGATTTTAGCAGAAAGACCACAGTTTTGCCTCATATTTTTTGTCTTTTCCTCTTAAAAATTGTGGTTTTCTGGAAATGAGTGATGATTTAATTCATGAAATAGTACACACTTTTGTGTTTCATTCTTAATATCTTTCAGAAAATGCATGCTAACACAATTCCTGCTATTCAAGCAACTTTCTAATTTTGTAAAAGCATTATTTAAAATCTGCCCCTATATTTGGCCCTTTGTCCCCTGACTTTTTTAGGTCTTGTCCAATTTTCTTGCATTAAGAGGTTGAGAGGTATGGTCCTAGGTCTCATGAGTCAATGAATCATTTTGCTATGTATAATTGTCCAGTCATTTATAAAGCTGATGAGTTTGGTGATTTGATGGTGCCTCTCATTTTTTCTAATGATTTTGTAGTCACAGGAGTGACTTGGACATTTGGAACATTTGTACAATGGGCTTAGATGAAGTAGAGGAATTATTCTTATGGGAGGTGTTGTTTACTGGAGATAAGGGGTGAGAACGGAGTGAAGGTTGTTTGTGTCCTTTCTGTTTGCTGGTGATCCTTGAACACCATGAGTGTTTTGGCCATTCCTGCTTGAGTGTGTGGTTGTATGTTTTGTATGCAGTCTGTGGGATACTGGTGGGTCCATGCAGCAGGTCTTTATATTACGTATATAGGGGAGTGGTGTGAAGTTTTGTTTATAGGTCTAACTCTCCAGGAACTTTTATTACAAAATATGTTTCACTTCAGTTGCTGATCAGGGAGACAGGCCTGTCAAGGGATTTCTTGTTATTATTCTAGAATCTCGGAAGCAGAATTGCCACTAGAATATTTTTGGCACCATCTGATGGAATTAATTGCTGCTTTTTTAAGTCTATACTTTCATTCCATCTGATGTCAGCTTATTTAGGGCATTTCTTGGCCTATATAGTTAAAACATTTAAGCAACATGGGATACTTAAAAAAGTGTAAGACAAAAATTTAAAAATAAGTAAAAATAAATTACTAGCTACACAATACAGGCAATTAGGATTTGTGTATAAAAGTTGGTAACAAGGTTTAAGTAGGACATACTTTAGCTGGTATTTAGTTTTCTATCACAGGCTAGTTAAATTTTAATACAGTTTTGTCTCTCTCTCATATTTAATATTTTAATTTGAATTGCAGGTCCCTCATCCCTACAGATTCTCAAAGACAGTTGGCAATGGATAACTCAGTAGGCACAAAGCTTATTTCGGGAGTTAGAAGAGTTCCAGAAAGAAGATCGGGTTCCTACGGGAAGGAAACGTACCTTGCCAGTGTTGGAAAATGAAGTGGCAAAAGAGTCTAACCCTCCAAAGCAACCCATAAGAAGGGCTTGTTAAGACATAGCAACCTCTGTGCAGGATCTGTCTTCTTTAAGGGACAGCTCAGCTCTCTCTGAAGTTAATATGAGAACTGGGGAAACTTATCTGAATGTTTCAGATAATGGGCAGTCAGTGGTGGAATACCTTGATGAATTTATCAATGATCTTCTGGAGGAGGGAAGGGTGAGGGTTTTTGGCACAGATTTGGAAAGGAATTTTGGTGTTACACACGTATTGGCTAAAAGTCTAAATCTCTCTGGATGTATCTCCCTGGGCTGGCTTCTTCCTTACCCTTATGAACACAGCAGCCAGAACCTGTCACTCCAGTGTATGAATGATGCAGTTTTAACCAGCCCTGATCTCAGCATCACCCACTTTTTGGCACCCATGGCTGTTTGAAACTCTGTCAGTAATAAAACGCTGGGCTCCCACATTACCACCCATGCCCTGCACAGCATTAATGATAAAATTCATAAAGGGGACTTTGTTGACATATTCAGTTTAGTTGATACTGAAGGCATCCATTGAATAATGGATGCTGACAAGTCTGAGGGAAAAGATTTAAAGGCAACCTTACTAGAAACTTGGAAGAAAGCTTCAACCAAGGTTTTAACTATGGCCTGGGACACATGGTCATTAGGGTCTGTGGTATTTATAGTAGTTACTATTAAAAAGGACCCCTGCCAAGCTTTGCCATTGATTGCCTCTTTTTGTCAGTCAGAGAAACACATCACATTAAGGGTGACTCAGCATGGTTGTTGTATGATCAGAGGTTTAGGAAGCTTAAAACATGGATAGATCTATCACATTGGAGCAGAGGCATCCCAACATTTGGCTAAGTGCCACGCTAGATAAACCTAATACACTAGTGACTGATGTTTTTCTCAGAGGTCTTATGCGGGCTTTCAGCAATGGCAAGCTCCTTTGGCTTTCCTGTAAGTTTCCCCATGTGTGTTCGCACTGTAGCAAACGGGCGTCCATCGGCCAGATCCTGGGCTAAGTCACACCATGTGTCTTATACTAGTCAGTCTGTGTATCAGGAGAATAACATGGCTTTTTTGCAGAGTAAGTCATTCAGGAAAAAAACTAATTTTTGCATCACAAGGGTCAATGCTTCATGGAGTCTGGTTAGTGAGGCAGTCATTCTCACTCTACAGTTAAACTAGATCAGTTGTTTCATTTCTCAGCAGATTACCTTAATGTTAAAGCTTTAATGTTAAAAACTACTGAGTTTATCATAGAAAGATTTGTTAATGGTTTTAAAGT
Source organism: Protopterus annectens (assembly GCF_019279795.1). Taxonomy (NCBI): domain Eukaryota; kingdom Metazoa; phylum Chordata; order Ceratodontiformes; family Protopteridae; genus Protopterus; species Protopterus annectens. Next base: position 444,155,536 of record NC_056735.1, on the reverse strand, counting down.
TAGTTCTACAGTTGTCCTAGATTCTAGATCAGTTAGGAACCTGTAATCCATCAAGGGCCACAAGGGCATTGCCTTAAATCTAACTGAAAAAAAAATAGTATCTGCTAGGGTTTTGGGCCAATTTTTCAATCCATCTAGCCAGCCTTTAAAATCTCACCTCTTGACTTATTCTCAAAAAAGAAGGAAGGTGAATTTAAATTGATCCATCACCTTTCACAACCAGCTGGGTCATCTGTCAATGATTTCATTGACAAGGATCAATCTAAGGTGCAATACTCATCTTTGGAACAAATGGCTCAAATTAGTTCAAGTTACACTGATCCCTGGCTCTGCAAGGTCGACATTTAGTTGGCAATTCACCTGCTTCAAATAAGACAAGCAGACTGGCCTCTGTTAGGTTTACATTTGGATGGGAAGCTTTATTTTGACACAGCCATACTGATGGGGTTCTCTGTAGCTTATGCCATTTTTGAAGTATTCAGAATGGCAGTTCATAGCAAAGAACACCAAAGCAGTCAGCAATTTATTAACTGGAACATTTTATGACAGTGGGCAAGGGTATAGTGGGGGTTGTGGAATGGATGAGAATATTTATGGATATTTGCACCACCTTGGGGGTTCATTGGTCTAGGATAAATTGGAGGGACACAAACAAAAATTTACATATCTAGGTTTGCTGTTGGACATTATTTCTAATTCTTTCAACCTTCTGGAAGACAAGCTAGATTGTCTCAAATATGTAATGAGGAAGTTGCTGGGGGCCAACAAAGTTAAGGTAGATGAAGTAATGCAGCTGTATGGTTTGTTAAACTTTGCATGTAGGGTTTTTGTCCCAGGTAGAACTTTTCTTTGAGCCATCTCAAGTTTGCTAAAAGGCAACAGACTCTAGTGTTATAAGGTGAGGATAATGTGCTGAGTCAAGAAACACCTCTGTTTATGATACACCTTTTTGAACTAGTACAATGGAGTATCATTCGGGCAATCACATTGGGTGTTTTCCAGTGAGATGCAACTATTCACTGGCACCACAGCTGGAGTTGGGATGGGAGAGTACTTTTGAAGTAGCTGGTTTTCTGCAAAGGTCCTAAATCTATGTCCACTGAGAGGAGGAAAGATATTACCTCTCTGGAGATTTTTCAAATATGGGTGACTCATTTGGTTTGGAAAGAAAATGTGAGGAGTTGTAGCTTGTCCTTCTGTTCAGACAACTTGGCAGTAGTTCACACCTTAAACCAGCACTCCTCAAAGTCTAAATGGGTGCAGTCAGTGGTTAGGCTGCTGGTACTGATGGGTTTGCAAATCAACTTAACTTTTCATGCATGCATGTTCTGGGGTGTGACAATGGTATTGCTGACAGTTTATCCTGTTTTCAATTTGTCAGATTTCAGCAGTTGGACTGGGATGCAAAACCACTTAGAAGCTTCATTCCTCTGGAAGTCTGGGTTGATTGGTGAATGGTAGCCAGATCCTTAGTGTCAAACATGGACTATGAAAATGAAAAAGGCATATTCATCATCAATTCACTCCTTCAAAGTCTTTTATAGGTCTTTGCCAAAAAGTCAGAGGAAATGGGGTCTACCATTGTTCATGCAATTTCTAGTACACAAATGCTGCAATGGAGATCCCCTTAACCCAGTTAGGGTTAATTTAACAGCTTTAGGGTGGTTAAGTTTTTTCTGGGATTTATGGATTATTTGGGCCACTGGTTATTATTCAGGATCATTAAAGGATGGCTGAATGTTAAAGGGGACTTAAAGGATAGCAAAATCTGACTGGTTGATGCCTACTGGGCATTACTGTTAGAGGTTTATTTAGTTCAGTGTTGGATTTCTAGTCATTTAGCACGTGGACATCATTGTTCTCTAGTCTTTATGAGAATGCTTTTCGCACCAATAAACTGTTAAATTCCTTGTGTTGGGACAATGTGGTCATTCATATAGACTTTCTAGTGATTTGGTTGGGAAAGTCCAAGACTGATTAAGCTGTGAAGGGGCACGAGGTCCACTTAGATAAATCAAGACCTTTGGTTATTTGCCCTGTCCATTGGCTGGTTCCCAAAGGAGACAGTGCAGGTTTAGTTTTTAAGTCCGGGTCTGGCAGGCCTGTCAAATTGTTAGATGCTAACTCTGCTTTATTTAAAGCTCTTTCCTACCAAGGTATAAATTCACCAGGGTACTCAACCCTTTCCTTTGGGATAGGGTGTATGTCTGATTTAGCAATGGAAGACCAGTCCACCAAAGTGTTGAAAAGAATGGGGTGGTGAGTGTCTGAGGCTTTTTTGTTTTATGTAAGACATTAACTGAATGAATGTCTATTACCAGAGGAAAATATTTGGATTTTCAACCACCCCTTCATCAGAAGAGCACTTTTCTGAGGTCTGTCTTGCCCAGTAGAACAAGTTGCTGCACTTGAACATAATTATTGCTCAGGCTAGTGTTTTGGTTTTTCAGGGCTTTATTGGTTTCATTTTTGGGACGGGTGGCACCAAATATCTGCCCAAAAGATCTTACCCTGGGCTTCAGTGATTCATTTAGGGGGAAATGCCTTAGTTGTAGCCCCCAAGATTTTTTTTAGCAAGACATTTGTCTGACCATCAGAGACTCCATGCATTGTACTCTTAAATAGTTTTGTTTTGGTCTGTTATATATTAGAATTCAATGGATTGAAGCGAGGAAGGAGGTAGCTATTGAGATGTCAGGTTTTATAAATCATAGGGTAGCTCATGCATCCAATCAAGTCAGCTTCCAGGTGATAAAGCATAAAGACTTTGGCAAACCAAATAAAGACTTTCATGACTTTGATGGACTGCATTTGAACAATCTAGGTTTCAACCTATTTAATGAGAACATTACACTGACAGTTGAGAATTATTAAAACACTGTATCTTCCCAAAATGTTTAGAGCATTAGCCAGTTATGGCTGGTGGAGGCCATTGAATGAAGGACCTGCATTGTTATACCACCTGTCAGATGTCTTGTGGCTTTTCCCCCCTCCGCCCAGTTTCTTCTTAGTAGCTTCCTCATATGAGCAGTGTGTCCTTTCAGGTTTAAGCTCTGGACAAGTTAAGTAATGTTGGGGATAAGAGCCTCCCCCTAAATTTATTGTTAAAAAGATGTGAGGCAGCCTGTGTTATGCTACTGGACCCTTCAATATTGTGCAGAATGCACTTGATTATGCCAACCAGCTTAAGGTGAGAATATACAATGTGTTGCTGTGGGTACAAAGTTAATTTCTTGTATAATCAGTATGCTGGTTTGTCATGTAACAAATAGTTGCAACACCAGTTGCTGGTGAAGTTATTCCTCAGCTTAGAAGACAAATATTATTATCAGCACAGTGAAGTCATAGTTTGCTGTTGAGCATTTACTGCCTTGTTTAAAAGAAACTACCTGCTTTTGAAAATCCATAATCTGTTTTCATCATATTAAATTATGTCAACCAAGAAACATTCAAATTATTTCTCTAAGCAGATTTTCAAACTTTATAGTATTACAACAGTTAAGCATCAGTACCATTCCTTTATAAACCAACACTGTTAATGTGGATCTGGACTCCTGGATAAGACTAGCGAAGCATAAAGTTATTGAACTTACACTTAACTTCGCAGTGCATCGAGATTTTTAAAAACTGAAATATATTAATGCAGGTTATCTGAAGCTCTCATATTAGTCTGAATATGGCCATTAAAAACTATCCTGCTCGTTTCACAAAATTCTTCAGATTCTTGTTCTTTAGTCAGTACAGAGTAAACCCTATCATAAGTAAACTATTCTAACTTTTCTGAATAGTTGTAGTATTACTCAATGAAGATGACTAACAACATTCAGTTAAATAACTTACTGTGTGGTATGTTGATGAATATGTTTAGATCACAATGTCAACATCTTTTAAGATAGACAACCCATGCAGGGCTTTAGTGGCATCTTTTAATTTATATCTACATTATAACTTTGATGTCATATTACTTTAGGGAACAGGGAGAGAAAAAATAAGTGATTCTCCCATTGTAAAGCTTTGTACCTTAAGATCTGCAGTATGTATGAGTAAGGGGATTAAGGGGAACCTTCTTACACAATTTTGGCTGGTTGCCATTATTTTCTGACATTATGGCACTGTGAGCTCTTTATGTGCCTATTCGTAGTATCATAAGATACAGTTTAACAATGACACCACTGTACAGTTAAATGATGACATCACTGTATGGTGATATGGATCAAGGCTTTTTTGTGTAGTCCAAAACCATTATGAATAAAAACTAAACAGACATAGGCTTGATATTAAATTAGTAAACAATGTAGCATTGCATATGCATGTACCTAATACAATGTTTAACAGGAGCATTTCTACTAAATCATGAAATTCACTTTTCCCCTGACTATGTGATATTCTGTAGTTTAGCTGTATTTTTCTTAATAGTGGCTGCATAAGCTAAAGGAACATTTATTGATGGGTAATGTATTGTGGCAATACCCTAGAAAAGATAAGTATAACACCCACCCGATTATCTTTACTGTCTTAGCAGTCGTTATAACTGCAATACTCTAGAGTTATTAAAAATTGGCCTTGAAGGAAGTAATAATTTACTATATTCTTAATTTATTAACTTATAAATTCCTAATAGTATGCTTAAAAAAATCACAGTTCATTACTTCAAAATGCTGTGCAAATGATTTCAATGGAGTATGAAAGAAAAATGAATGTTACAATTCCACAGCAAGTAAGAAAGAAATAGAATAAAAATGAGGGACTCTGAAAAGGTTTTAGACAAGCTTGTAAATGCATTTAGTGTAAAATACCTTCAGCATAAGTGATGTCTAACAGCAGAAATGCAGACCTAACAAGCAGACCATACCAGAGCGATCTTAACCTTTACACTGCAACTGAAGAGATAAAACACTGCAGCAGGGTTGGAGCTGTCTTGTCAGTGTCGATCCCATTTAATGCCTGCTTCTTCCCTAGTGTGTCCCTTGCTGAATAGCATGCAGGTAAAATAAAGCTCTACATAACTGAGTAAGTCAAGCATAGTGCATATCTAGTCTCCATAGTGAGAGGAGACAATCTGCTAAACAATAAGGCCAGTGACCTGCCCCCCCCCCCCAATTATAAAAAAAAAATGAATCCTTCTATTGTTTCTTTGAGACCCTTTGCACATTTCCATCTGGGACGGTCATTCTAATGTGAGGAATTCAGAAGCAGTCTGCGTGAGGTCTCATAGAGATTTGGAACCAAAAATTTCATTCAGATGTGACTAGTCATAAAGACACAGTGAATAATGTAGTCTATAGTCAGTTTATCCCTATTTAAAGCTGTGACCAGAAATAAATAAATGTATTTTAAAATAAAACATGTGATATCAGTAAATAAAAAAGACAGCATATAGATTCAGCAAATTAGAATTATTCTTCCATAACACAAACCTGATTAAATAAATCATTAGAGTGTATTAAAAAAAAATCTTACTTTGCTGATAACCACTTATGAATTAAGCCAACACAGTTCATCTGATAGAAATCCATTAACCCTTTTGCTACTTATTTAATTAAATTAAATGGCTGCAAAACACAATATTTTGTAGTACACACAAAAACTTAGCATTCCAAACAATCTGGATAAGGACTAAAAGTGTGATAAGAGGCATATATATCTCTTAATTTTACATATAGCACATCAGGAAAATATATGAAACTGGTCATTTTAATGATGTAATTACCTTATTATACTATCCAGTAAATATATTTTCATTTTAGTACCATGAGTCTCAATTTAAGGTTTTGTGTTTTTAATGAATTTCAGTTAGGCATTTTGACAATTCACTTCTCTTGTGGATGCACAAATTAAGTTATGAAGCATTGTTTGCAGAAAACATGGCAGCTGCTCTATAGAGCATCCTTAAGACAAGAGAGATTATGAAGACACACTCAGCTAGGCAGAATGCCCTTTTCCTCTGCAAGTCGATGCATGTTCACTGTCAGT
>NC_056735.1:444084563-444144563 GCF_019279795.1 Protopterus annectens | reverse complement strand
TTGCTTTTCTTCAGCTAGAACTGGGGCTTTAGCCAAGGTGGAAGGAATTATGAACAGTTCAAAATACCAGTCACTTTTGGTCCAAAACCTTCAGGAATCTGCTAGACAGCTGAAGATGAAGAGGAATTTCACCATTCAACATGACAATCACCCCAAGCATACATCCATATCAACAAAAGAATGGCTTTACCAGAAGAAAATTAAACTTTTGGAATGCAGAATTCACTCAAAACCAGGAAAACACCAAAACAAAAGTAGAAGTCACAAATGGCAGACCAGAAGTTATAAATCCACAAAAATTTGTTTTATTAGTCCACAGGTATAAGCATTTTCATCCCAATCAAATCATATAAGGAACTTCATGAAGTTCCTTATGTGATTTGATTGGGATGAAAGCTCTTATACCTGTGGACTAATAAACCGGTTCCTTAGTTCCTTATATGATTTGATTGGGATGAAAGCGCTTATACCTGTGGACCAATAAACCGGATTTTTGTGGATTTATAGCCTCTGGTCTGCCATTTGTGACTTCTATTTTGTTTTGAAACTTTTGGAATGGCCCAGCCAGAACTCAGACCTAAATCCAACAGAAAATCTGTGAGGTGACCTGAAGAGGGCTCTGCACAAGAGATGCCCTCACAATTCTCAGATGTGCACACAATCACATACATATACTAACATGCACAAATACACACACACACACACACACACACACACACACACACACACACACACACACACACACACACACAAACACACACACACGTATGAACAAACCCTCTACTTGTCAGTTCACCTGATTTTGCTTCTTATAATAACATTTTAGTCAGTCGATAGTATCAGATATTAGAACTTTATACTTCTTATTGTATACAGAATCATTCATGATGCAAAACTTGTTGCTCTGTTAAAGTTTTTATGTGACTTAGAGTAAAATGTAAAGAGTGTCTCTAGTGCCTATGTCACCCCATTCGTCTTATTGTTCAGAAAATGCTTTGTGCTGCAAAACCTTTTGTTCTATTAATGTTTTATGTGATTTAGAGTAATAATTAATAGCCCCTGGTGTCTAGTTCCCTCCTCCTTAGTACCACAGGCTTCACTCAAAAGTTCATGGGAATCTACACGTGTGGCAAACACCCTCCCTACAACCCACATGGATGCATGTACACACACACACAAACTTACTCATTCACAGAGGCACTCACCGTAGATCAGACACCGCCAACTGGATCTCACTCACGTATGAGCTCAACTATTCACCCATGCGCGTGTGTGTATTTTTATTTATTTTATTTATTTATTTATTTTTATGTATTTATTATGTATTTACACACACACACACACACACACACACACACACACACACACACACACACACACACACACACACACACACACAGACACACACACATACTCACACACACACACACACACACACACACACACACACACACACACACACACACACACACACACATATGCATGCACACGCATGGCATGCAAATATGATCATACCTTTTACATAGTTCCCCAATGACTACAATGAGGGAATTCAACTTTTTGGGAGCATTGATTAACACCACCATTTGCACAGCTGAGTGATTTTTTTGAATGGCTTGGATGCATAAATCTCTGACCACAGACATTTCTGGGGATTCCATAAATATCATAGACAGTTCTCCTATAATGTCACATTAGCATGCAGCTACACCATCAAAAGGGATACTGCAAGTGTTGGCATCCCATTTTAGGGCTTTGCTGGCAGTGACCCTTTCTAAATCCCATTCATTGTGTATGATCTGACATGGTGCACTATCAATCAGATGAGATTTGCTCCTAGGGGATGTGAACCACATCATGCATAAGGGCTGAACTTTATTTATATATTTATTTTTTCTGAAACATAAATTCTTAATATAAAAAAAAAGAAAAAAAATATATATATGTATCAAACACTTTAGCCAAGTCCAGGTAGGTGGTATACACTGCTTTACCCTCATCTGTTGCCTTGGTTACTGTCTCAGAGTATTTCAGTAGGTTTAGTAGGGATGACCTTCCCTTGACAAACCCAAAATGGGTTGGCCCAGTGTCTGAAGGTTGCATATATGTTTACAGATTTTTTTCTACGATAATTTGTTCCATTACTTTGCTTATTAGACTAGTCAGTCTAATACGTTTGTAGTTTCTGGGGTCAGTTGATGGTCCACCCCTGTGAATTGAGATAACCTTTCCACTCTCATGGTACAAAGCCTGTTCTGAGTCTACAGCTGAAAAGTGACACAAGTGGTTAGACATGTCACATTTCAAGCCATACAGGACATCCCAGGATATTGTTGGTGACCGTGAGGCTATGTTAGCAACCACCACCAGGAACTGCCCCATGTTAATAGTTGAAGGAGGGTAGGCATTTCATGAGGGAAAGTGGGAGGGTTCAAGTCTGAGATGAATTTGGCAACCAGCTCTGCTCTTTGAAGTTGCACCATTGTCCACCAGTTCGGCACACTGATATGTGCTGCCTTTGTGTTTTCAGACATAGCTGTAGAAGGGCTTGTGGCTGTCTTTAGTTTGTGAGGCTATCTTAACCTCATAATTGGCCTTGTTAGATGTAATTAATCCTCTTAGTTCCCTGTTTAGTTCAGTTAGAAAGCTCCTATCATTATCTGAGTTGCTTTTTCTAATTTTAGCCATGTCTTTTTTCCTTTTGTTATAACTCCTATTAAGGTTAGGATTTCACCAGTGTGGTTTATGTTTAGAGTTTTTTTGGGGCTTATTTCTAGAAGGTACGACAGCCTCCTTACAGTCAAGTACATGGTTATACAGGTTCTCAGTGAACAATTTCACAAAATGGTTGGGAAGGGCACTGCATTTTGACAATCTATTGCTTAAAAGGATATAGTTTCCTTTTGAATAGTTCTTAACTGTTACATGGTTTGCTGGGGTTGCCAAGTTAAACAAAATTCATCCACAGCAGAAAGGCACCAAAGGAATTAGCAAAAGCTTTTTAATGGAATAAATTAAGCACTTTCATCCACAATGGACTTCATCAGAATATAAAAAACTGGCTTGCATTTAAATACATACTATCCAATGAACAACACCAAACAAACAAGAAATAAATAAGCACATTATCTAATAATCATCTAACATAATTCGTACTAAGTAAAAAACATTTAATACTGATAGCTTAATTTAGAACTGCGGTGGTGGTGCTGTGGTAGCATTGTCGCCTCACAGTTAGACGTTGCCCATTTGATTCTCAGTTAGAGCGTCTTCTGTGTGACGACATGCGTGAATGGGCATTCCTTTGTTGAAGGTTGTGCATTAGGCCCAGCAAGCCAGCACGTAAAAATCTACTGCCAATCATTAGCGGACCGGAGTTCTGCTATGGCGACCACTAACCGGGAAAAGCCGAAAGACACAACAACGGATAGCTTAATTTAAGCCAGGAAAGTTATCAGCCTGTAGTCTGACTTGCCACAAAGTCTCATGCATTTCTAAAAATTGTTTTATAATTTCTTCCCCTATAATCTAAAGGTACCCAGTGAAGTATTTTTTAAAGAAGTACAAGACAATGTATGCTTATATAAGGCATTTTTTCATCTTTATTCTTAATGGAATATAAGTGCTCCTTCATGCATTTAAATAGCCTACGCATTGTCATGCCAACATAAAAAGCATTGCATTTTGAGTGCAAAGCAATATAGACTGCTCCAGTGTAATTATGTTCAAAAATCTTAATAGCTCTATCAAAAAGTGGTAAATTGATATTAGGTCCTTCTAATATAAAGTTACATATATTGTAACATCTACATTTAAACATACCTTTAGATTTATCAGTCTTTAAACTGGGCACTTCAGTGTTTCCATTTTCTAAAAAATGTTTAATAGTCCTCGTTTTCTTATAGACAAAATTTACTAACTTTAGTAGTTCAGAATTATCTTTTAATATTTTCCAATTTTCAGAAATAATATTTCTAATATCTAGACTATCTGCAGTCATTTGTAAAACAAATGCACTATTATAAATACTACCCTTTCTTGTCTTACAAATATTGTCAGCACAGCCTGCTAATAATATAGGAGGAAACAAGTCCTTCATTTTTCTTTTAACTTCATCCACCATGACATCCAACTTAATTTTATTATAACATCTTTCACGTAACATCTTAATTAAATCACCTAAGTCCTCAGAAAATAATTGATCATCTGAATAAGCCTAGATGTCCTGATCATCTGTCCTTGTGGTACATTATTTTTGATAAAGGATGGATGTACACTAGAACAGTGTAGATAATTATTGGTAAAATAAATCTTTAGATGCATTTTACTACCAAATTTACTCCCATCATACAACACAAAAAAAAAAAAAAAATACCCAAAAAATAGAACACTAATACATATATGTCCCAACACACAAAAACAAAAGCACTGTAGTACTATTCAATTCACTAACAGACATTTCAAAATCCACTTGGTGCTCCATCAGTGAGAAAAAATAAGCTGCTAATAAATATTTTGTAAAAACAAATATGCTTTTCAGAAAAGCCATCTTTCTTAACAATTGAGAATCCTATCATCCCATAACAATATTAACAAATGACAGGGCTGCAGTAGCACCCATTGATACACCTTTCAGCTGTTTCCCATTAAACATAAAAAATGTTTTCTAACTTGATTTCCATCAACACGCATATGGTTTAATCATATTATTGCTATAGTTAGTTTTGATGGATAGAAAATGTCTTAACAACTCTAGTATTCCAGTGGGAATACTAGTATACAAAGATTTCATGTCTAAAGTGAGTAAACAAAATTTATTAAAGTCCAACTTAAAATTCTTAGGGAATTCAAAAAATCCCATGAATCCTAAATAAAACTATCTAGCTTCTGCACTAAGGGATTTAGTAGAGAATCTATAAAGATAGGAATGCCTTCGTTGATACTTCGTATATAACTTAGGAATGACAAATAAAATATCAATTCTTATATATTCGACCATCATAAACCGATATATGTCATTATTAATGTATTCATTAGTGAATAAATCCAGCAATGCATCATTTACACATTGATACTTTTTACAGATATCCATCAGGGAGACTCATTTATACTCTCATGTATTTGCTAACATTTTTTCGATATTCTTGACATAAATAGGTTGATATATTTACTTTCAAGTTTGGTAAGATTAAAATACTTCATATTACATTTCTAAGTACACACCTGTATGATATCTTTTTCACATATATCGTAAAATACCTGAAATACCTGAATAGTAGCTTGCAAAAAGGGGATTAAAAATAAAAGACTTTTTAGACTAAAACTTCATTGTTTTCAGCATTTCTAAAAATATGTTGTAGATTTAATTTTCGATATAACAATTTTAAATCTAATAAGGTTTGTTCAACTCATTGACTGTGTAAAAAAGAGAAACCTTTTCTTAACAAACTTAATCGTTCATCTGTAAAGGTTTCATTTGTAAAATTGCGAATATTGCCAGATACAAGCTTAAAATGGTCCAAGCTGATTTTTATTTTGCAGTAGAAAGCTTTGTGGTCTGAACTCACCAATGAGGACAATACACTGGGGTCCAGCATGTTTGAACCTATGGTGAGGTATGAATAATTCTTATTCATAATCAATTTTATTTTGATGCTAGATCACTAAATCTTCCTTAATTTTTTCCTTCTGTAAACAGATAAGGCAAATATCTGACTTTATATAGAATAACTGACTAAAACAAAATGTACATTCAAGTTACTATTATGTGTTTCCCAATTATTCACCTTCCTGTGTTTCCCAAATATTCATCTTCCTATCTCACTAACAGTTCAGTACTGTGGAATCTATACCAATACACACACACACACACACACACACACACACACACACACACACACACACACACACACACACACACACACACACACATATATATATATGTAGGGAAAAAATAAAATCTGTGATGAGCATTGTGAGTTACCATGTACAGGCCAGAAAAGGGGAGTTTTGGGATAGCATGAAAATCATTCACGTTGATGAGTACCACTGTGTCCTTGTCTCCGCCCCCTTCAACCATTCCCCCTTTTCTGAGCTGTAGGTAGGGATTGTACTCACCCAAAGGTGGAGAATCTGGCCAGATATAATTATGATTCATACCAAAGCTGAGGAGGCAGTGTGCATGCATCATAGTTGTTCAGAGAACATGGACAGAACAAACTGATAGATACCAACCAGCAATTAATGGAAAAGTGCAGTTTTGATGCTATGCATAGTTTGCTGATTGTATTGGATATAGTTTGGTTAAACAATATAATTTGATGAAGTTTTTTATTTGAAACTTTTAATAAATGGTCAGTCACATTGGCTATCTTTGCCTGTGTCTTTGTTGGAGAACAGGGTGTCCATAAATATGTCAATAGTGCATTTCTTCATGTAATCACCACGGTCTTCGGACAGAACTAATGTCAGCTAGGGCAGGAGCTTGTCATGATTTTCTTCCGACGTCAAGATCAGCTGATTCAATCAAGTGATCAGCTGAACACATTCCTCCCAACACCCTCTTCTTTTTGAGCTGTAGGTTGTTTTTCTACTCCTATAAGGGGTGCAGAATCTGGTCAGGTATAATTATGATTTATATCAGAGTCATGGAAGCAATTTGTTCACTGCCTGGTTGTTGTAAGGAACTTCAACATGGGCGAGTGGATGCCAACCAGTAACTAAAAGAAAAGTTCAGCTTTGCTGTTAAACACTGTTTGCTGATGGTATTGGATGTAATTTGGCTAAACAATATAAACTGATGATGTTAAGTATTTGAATCTTTCAATAAATGGTCACAATTAGCATCTTTGTATGTTGTCTTTGTGGGGACAATGGAGAGCCATAAAGATGAAAAGTTCTGACTTCACAAAGTGTACCACATTAACAAAACTTAGCATAAAGCCTTTACATACTGTTCTATCACTGTGTAATTATTTTGCTAGATAGACTTGGCTCCCTTCTTTTGTTAACTGGAAAGTAAGCCTTGTGTATGACTTTTTTATATATACTTTTATTCATTAAAAGTTTCTTTAATATCCACTTTTGCAATGACCCACCTTATATGGTATCAAAGTTTCACCCTGTCCCTATGGAAAATGAGATAGGGTTGACTCATCATAAGAGCTTGCTACTCAGATAGCCTTGTTGCAGAGGTCAAAGCGATCAGTAAAACTGTTTTCCACACTAAGAACCTCAAGTCAGCCAGATTAGCTGGTTCAGCTGGGGCAAGTGTTAGAGTGTCTAATACAAAATTAAGATCTCAAAGAGGGGCCACAGAGCTCCATTTCCAGAACGTTTGACATAAGACTGCACTGAAAGAGGGCAATCATGAGCAGACACGCTGAAATGGCTGATGAATGAAGCTTGATAGAGAAATAAGAAAAGCCATACGATATTAACTCAAACAAATATTGTAGAAGCAGAGGACAATTAGCCCTGAACTGGTGCTGGTTATGTTGCTGGCTCCTATTAGGAACTCGTTTCCATTTGCTAGCATATCATTTTTATTTCTTGCTTTCATTAGTACCTGCAGCACATTCTCAGTAAACAGATACCTAAAAGGAAATAAAACCCTGTCATCTGGCAGTCAATCGAAGTTGATTGATGTTGGGGTATATCAAACACCCACGTTCTTGTGTGAGCAGATCCAGTCTGTGAGGAAACTTGTGATAATTGCCCCTAGCCATTTCCAAAAAAGAAGGTAGAACCACGATTGCCTCGGCCAGAAGGGAGCGACCACAATGATCTTAGAGGATTCCTTCTCAATCTTCAGAAGTAACCTGGCTATTAGTGGAAAGGGTGGAAAAGCATGCAGGGACATCCCTGTCCACGGAAAAGAAAAGGCATCTGTCTTCCAGACCTTCTTGCATGGAGAATCTTGCCAGTTCATTGTTCAGACAGCTGGCAAAGATGTCTTCTTGAGGATCTCTTCACTGATGGATTCCATCTTGGGAGACCCCCTGATTTACTTTTCATTCATGAGTGTTTGCTCTGGTCCTGCTCAGCTCGCCTGCCACAAAAGTCTGATCTGACAGAATGTAGGATGCCAAAGAGGGAAATTGTGCTGTGAAGCTATTTCACAAGCTAAATTGGCTAGTTAGCAAAATGGGTACAAACCAGTTGCAACTTTCTTGCTTATGCACCACATGACAGTGGTATTGTCTAATAACTTGAAGAAGTCTCGGGGACCAACGATGGTTCAGAGAGTTGACTGCCTTTCTAATGGCAAGCATCTCCTTGCTTGGATATTCATATGCTTGCATCTGTCCTTGATGATACTCAACCCTCTGCACATTTATCCCTGCTGAAACTGCTCGCTAAGCAAAGTTAAACACTTCTGTGTGACTGACCCCTTTGGAGATAGTGAAGGAGAGGGGAAATATGGAATTAAGGATATGTGTTGTCTCTGCCAAAATATTTCTCTTCTGATAAACCCCAGCACCAGGATTTGAAAAGATTAAGAGTCTTGATGCTGGGACAAAAGAGATTTCAGATACCATTGCATCTTTGTCATGTGGAGTCTTATCAGGGTTATTGAGAATCATAGATGCCATGAGACTCAAAATCCTGAGGTATACTCTCTCAGTGAGAGTAGTCTGAATGGAAACCTTAGAAGCAGAACTAGATAAAATTGTATTTATTTTTTTCCTGTGGAAGAAAAGCTCTTTGAACTGAGATGTCTGGTTGACACCTTAGAAACACAATCCTGTTTCAAGGAATCAAGAAATACCTTTGAATGTTCTATTGGAATCCCAGCTTGAGTAAAATCTCTCTCACCCAAGACAGAGTGAGAGAATCCTGACACTTTGAAAAAGGCTCTGCAAACATAAACAAGTCATCTAAATATAGACAAATGTAGATGCTCTGTTGCCTGCAATGAGCTATAACTGGAGCTAGACACTTTGTGAACACTCTTGGTAGAGTGGACAGTCCAAAGGGTAAGGCAGAGAACTGATAATGTGATTCAGATGCAAAAAACCTTAAGAAACATCTGACATCTGGATGAACAGGGATGTGATAATATGAATCTGAATATGAAATGTGAAAGAAGAAGAGGTAACAGGATTTGAAATGACATCATTTTGAATCTGGGTACCATCACAGACAGATTTAGGAAATAAAGATACAGAACTTGTGTCAAAGAACTTTCTTTCTTTGACACTAGGTACATCCTTGAATAAAAAAAACTTTCCCTACCTAATCAGGATGAACTTCTTCAGAAAGCATGTGATGAAGAACCAGTGGAAAGAAAAGAATCTGATCTAGATAATGAGAGAAGACCCCATGGGAAAGAGGAATTTCCTTCATCTGCCATCTGTAACCTTGATGAATGATTTTTAGAACCCATTTGTCTGAAACTGTCTGTTGTCAAAGAGAACAAAATGGAGAATCAGACTTTCTGGAAGAAAAAAAAGGAGGTAGGATGGGTTCACATGGTCTCCTGAATACTCATTCAGACTTATTGGACTACTATTAGTTTTGATAAGTTCCAGACTTTTTTTGGAACTCATTTGCCATTTATTCTTAAACATCTGTTTACATACATTTTGTTGACACTGATTATTCTGTTTTTCACCAAAATTGGATGAGGAGATAGAAAATCCCTTGGAAAAATTAAAAAAGGAAGGCTGAAAAAGTGTTAGAGATCATTTGAGTCAGCTGTGGAGTAAAAGGACCAGACTATAATTTTCTATCCAAGGGAGAATTTAAAATCTCAAGAACCTCTTGAACACAGCACCAGTGGCCACAGCCCTAGAAAGACTATCAACAGACTCATGCATGCTCTGTAAACAATGGGTAATGAAATGTACAATAGAAGAAGCTGAGTTATTGAAACAAGATTTTTCCTCACAAGAAGAAACGACTGATAAAACATCCCGAATACGTTCACACTTTGTCAGAACTAACTTTAAAATATGAGCCTGACAATTCAAAATTCTGAAAATCAAAGTTACAGAAGTATGCACTTTTTTCCCATGCCTATCAATAATTTTTGCATTTTTATCAGAAAGAGTAAGATTGGAATTATCTAAGTGCTTAACAGCAGTGGGATACACTAAAGCTGTTTCTCTTGGGTCAGGTTTCGGAATAGTGTATAAAAGACTGAGGAGCTTTATACGTTCAATCTGCCTCTGAAAGGCACCTGGCTGACTCTCAGGAAAATTACCTGTAGTAATACACACACCATTTACAGCAGGTAAAACAGGAGGAATGGATGTAGGTTCTTAAAAAAACTGTAGTATCCCTCAAAGTTTCAGAAAACAAGGTATGCAACCTATACTGGGTCAAAAACAAACCAAGAACAAGCTTTACAGTGTGGAGGGTGTGAAGTTCACTCACTAAAATATGTTATGCAACTAGTTCACTAATATAAACCAGCAAGGATGTTCCATTTTAACTCAACTGTAGCCTACCTACTATTGTCTATTTTATTATTTTGTAGTACATATTTTACAGTTCATTTTTTATTAGTGAACTAGGTTTATAACATATTTTAAGGTGTGGACTTCACATATTCCATACTGCATTTTCTTGCTTTGGTGTAGGTTCTTTAAAATCCTTGTATAACAATGGTATTTACTGTGGGGCTGAGAAGCCTCTGTGTTTTATCACTGAAAACACTGGTGCATTTTATCAATAGTTTCACAGAAAGAGAAACCTTCAGAGGGTGACTTAGAAACTGAGCTCTCCCCTAAGTCTGAATCAGAAAAATTACGAAAAAATGTATCTGACCCAGCATCTTCCTGTTCAGATTCAAAAGTGGAATATGTTCAGGAAAAGCTGAATCCCTCTTTCTTTTATCAAAAACTACTTTACAAGAAGGATCAATAGCCTGAAGTCAGTCTTGAGCCAAACCCAGTAAACTGCTCCTTTCCAAAGAAAATTGAGGAGGAGTAGATACACACTTAATTTTCTGTTTTGTTTTTGACAGGAAAATAATGGGGATAATCATGTTACTAATTTCAGCAACAGCTTCCCAGGAATGGGCACAGCATTCTGACTCAATAAGGAATTCTATCCAGTTCCCTCACTTAGTACCAACAAGAATGGCTCTTTCTTGACCTCCGAGGAGACCTCAACAGCCGCACTGGACATGGATAAGCCCAGTCCATAGTGGGTGTGTGCACTACACCACAAGGGTCCAGGCTAAAAGGTGAGTAGTCTGAGGTACAGCAAATGGCCACAAAAGAGTCATCTACCTGTGGCTGAGGCAAATTGCTAGCCTGCTGTGATGGCAAAGGCTGTTACCATAATGTTTTTCTTTTTGTGGCAGGAAGCAGGATTGATCATGGGACCAGCAGTCTGTTTCATGGTCAAGCCGAGCATGGTGCCTCTTCTCAGGGATGCCAAGCAGCACTTACTGGTTAACACAACCAGTCCACAAAAGTTACATCTTTGATTACAAATTCAGTAAAAGCACTTTAAAACAATATGCCAGCTGCACAAAAAATAAAACAAGCACAATTTCTCCACAGGAAAAAATGTTTTCGGTTACTTTATACCACTTTTAAATTAACAAACAAAATGAGCTCCCCAGTTAAAACTACATTATAGTCTCAAGACAGTCTGTTGAGATACAACACTCCAAGCTTTAGAGGAAAGTAATAAAGTATTAACAAAATTAAGAACCTGGAAGTCGGGATACACTGTTGACTATTACAGCATCATTAATATTATTAGTGAGAACTGGGCCATAATTACTTAAAGCTCATATCTAATGGACATCCTTGGAGGAGCTAATTACTTTTTGTATACAAAAGCCAGAAACATCAGGAGTTGGGATGAAGATAGGCCCGGACCGTTGGATACATGTACCAATACGTGGGAGCCAACTGTGTTTTTTTGTTAGCAATACAGGTGGGAGACATTTTTCTGCCTTTGTTTAAAGAAACTGATTAAAACCAATGCAGGAGGTGACTGTAACTCAATACTGGTGGTTTACAGGACAAACTGTAATGACTGCGAAGCTTTTTTATGAGGAGAAAATGCTCAACAGACTTAAGAGAAGGATTTTTGGACATCTTTCGAAAATTACAGCTAAGTGCAAGAATAATGCACTGACTCAGCACCTGCAGCTTCACAAAAGACACACTGGCTTTAAATTTCAAATTATTGATCATGTGGACCTTTGGAACTGGAAGGAAACATCCCAACAACTGTGGCAGCTGGAACTGAACTTTTTTTAGAAAATCAGGGCTTAATTACTATATAGAACTGAGAAAACTGCCCCACTGTTTTAAAGACTATTAAATGTTCTGATTAATGCTGACATTACACACTAATATTATAGATGCTAATATTCTTATAAACAAATATCAAACATTGTAAATATTTTACAATGAAAATAACTGACATTGGTGCTGTTTTCTGATACTTTTACTCATTCAATCTAAGTGCATTCTTAGTTATATGCCACACGTAAACAGAACCCCAGGGGCTTAATGCTTTATTTTTAACATTTTCCACTGTATTTCCACCTTAGCAATTATAGCTATGGCTTTCAGCCTACTTAGATGTTCATTAATATTATGATATCTTTTTTATACACAAACCTGATGATTTATATGGTACAGAAGCGATATTTGTTAAGAGTTTTTCAGTTTATAAGTTATTATCAGTTTATAAGTTATTAATATTTGTTCTGATAAATGTCTAGTGGCAGATCTTTCTGTGAGTTAATTAGTTAGTCATTTTGTTAGTGAGTTGGTTTCTTAATTGATAAAGTTTGGATTAGTATGTTAACCCTAATAAGCTGTTCTTATATTATATATTTTAATTTGTTTCTAGCTTTTTAGTTTCAGTTCTAATGTAGCACAGTCTCAGTTTACACTATGGTGGTAAGGGGATGGAGGACTTGGTTAAAGGAATGAGTTTATTGCTTTTATTGTTTTTAACAGAACCACCCTCAGTAAACACTCCCTTGCTCCAAATAACTTGATTATGTATAAATAATGAACGTCTTTAATGCTTTTCATTATACTCAACTAGCATCACTTGTTTGTGTGTTTCAATAAAGGATATTCCATTTTTTACTCACCTGTAGCCTACCTAGTATTTTCTATTTTATTATTTTGTAGTACATATTTTACAGTTCAATTTTTATTAGTGAACTAGTTTATAACATACTTTAAGGTGTGAACTCTACATCTTCCATACTGCATCTTCTTTCTTTAGTGTAGGTTCTTTAAAATCCTTGTATAACAATGGTATTTACTGAGGGGCTGAGAAGCCTCTGTGTTTTATCACTGAAAACACTGGTGCATTTTATTAATAGTCTCACAGAAAGAGAAACCTTCAGAGGGTGACTTAGAAACTGAGCGCTCCTCTGAATATGGATCAGAAATCTGAAAAAAAATGTATCTAACCTAGCATCTTACTGTTCAGATTCAAAAGTGGAATCTGTTCAGGAAAAGAGGAATCCCCTCTTTATTTTACCAGAAACAACTTTGCAAGAAGGATCAATAGCCTGAAGTCATTCTTGAGCCAGACCCAGTAAACTACTCCTATCCAAAGAAAATTGAGGAGGAGTTGATACAAACTTAATTTTCTGTTTTTCTTTGACAGGTAAACAATGGGGAGAATCGTGTTACTAACTTTGACAACAACTTCTGAGGAATGGGTTCAGCATTCCGACTCAGTAAAAAAACCTACCCTGTTCCCTTTCCAGTACCAACAAGAATGGCTCTTCCTTGCCAACTGATGGGACCTCAACAGTCGCACTGGACATATATAACACAGGTCCATAGTGGCTGTGTGTGCTACACCATAGGGGCCAGGCTAAAAGATCAGTGGTCTGAGGTACAGCAAATGGTCACAACAGAGTCATCCAGCTGTGGGTGAGGCAAATTGTTAGCCGGCTATGGTGGCAAAGTCTGTTAGCATAATTTTTTTTCTTTTTGTGGCAGGAATCAAGATTGATCATGGGTCCAGTAGACTGTTTCATGTTCAAGGCGAACATGGTGCCTCATCCCAGGGAAGCCAAGCAGCAATTACTGGTAAACACAACCAGTCCACAAAAGTTACATTTATGACAAGAAAATATAGTAAAAGCACATTAAAAGACTATGCCATCTACACAAAAATAAAACAAGCACAATTTCTCCACAGAAAAACAAATGTTTTCAGTTACTTTACACCGCTTTTAAATGGTCATACAAAATTATCTCTCCATTTAAAACTACATTACAGTCTCAAGACAGTATTTTAAAACAGAAAACTCCAAGCTTTAGAGAATAGTAATAAAGCATTAATAAAATTAAGAAAATGGAAGCTTTTTGCCCTAAAGGCAACTTATTTACCTAGCAATGAAAAGCACATGCTGCCCACTGTACCCCAAAATCCAAAGAGTGGCTTTAGCTGCCTGACAGTTTGGGTGTATGGAAGGTGACCAGAAGCTATGGAAGCTGGATGGCTGTTATATCCTTGGCAGCATATAATCCAAATAGCTAAGGGTACTGAAACAGTGGTAATTTGAACAACTGTTTTTATGGTAAGTTTTACTTAAACAACTATACTTTCTAAAGTTTGACAGTTTGACTTTTTTGTAGTTACAAAGAGAAAGAGAATGAATGATTGCAGAATGAGGTAAAGATTCTTAGATTAACAGCATACTTCTCATCCTGGAAACATCAAAAATATGGATAAAGTGTCAAGAAAAATAGGTACAAGTATGTACGCTGATTAACATAACATTTGCATACATCAATGTGTAACCCCACCCACTACAATAGAATTGTGGGATACCATCCTTCAAATGCAAACTGAAGAATAGACAACCAAAATATGACCCCAGACCCTATAGTAAATGGTAGCCATTTTTTTTGAAACGTGTAGCAATGATGTTCACTGGGAAAGGAAGAGATGATGAACCTTAGGATTTTGTTTTTGGTGACTTGTAGTACATGGGTTTTGTGGTAAAAGAAGGGCATTTAATGGTAGGCATTATTCTAGTACTAGCAAAAGAATATTATAGTTCACTAGGACTTCCAAAAGTCATTCTCTATGGCCTATTGATCAGTGGTTTAGTTAGAGTTTGTGTCACCAGGGCTGTCTTTGAGTTTGCCTCCCTTTCACCCTCACAAAATCATGGTCAAATGCCCCCCCCCCGCAGCCATTCCAATGTCCCATTACATGGCTATTTCATCCCATTTACCATAAACACTGTAATGTGCATACTGCTTTACTTCTACAATGATTACTTGGATTTCATTTAAAAATTTTATTTTGCATTTTAGAGCGCAAACACTAATAGACATCAGCTAAACAAAGCAATACTGTCTCACAATGAAAATAGACTTAGCATTAAAACTTCTCTGCCCTTGAAGCTTACATTGCTTGAAACAACACTGAAACTCACATTCAAAGAAAATGCATCTGGCCAGCGGTGGATAAAGATTACCTTTAGGCTGTTTTCAAATCATAGGGCCCTTGCACATGAAACATACATGTGTCTTTTGATACACCTTCCTGATTGTATTAAATTATATTCCTTGTGTAATACAACACACTTGTTAGAGCAAGTTTTAAAATTTATTGTTTTGAATATTTTTCCAGTAAGGAGTGAAACAAAAATGCATGAACCAATAATGACAAAACTACCCAATTCAAAACATTTCCATCATAAATGTGTACTCAAACTGGTACAATCCACAAGTATCAGTAAATATGCACAATCTCTGTAGAAATAAAAGTCATCTAAATAATTTTACATTAAAGAGATCTGTAACTAATGAAGAGGTTGCTGCTAGCAATCATCTTTATAGTTCGTTTCATCTACAAATAAAGTGTCTGTTGCCCTTGAGAAATAAATTGCCTGTGTTACATTAAAACATGATAACTAGTAATATTGCAATAGGGAATGGATGGCAAACTGATAACAGGTTCAGACTTACTAAGTTTCTCCACCAAAGAGAAAATTCTCAGAACTGCAGCATCCAGCCCCATTAAAAGTACAACACAGTAGAGTATCAGCAATCCATCTACATACTGTGGGAGTAGAATCCACAGCCTTCTGCATCACAAGCAAGTATTTTACCTGTTGTGCTACTAACAAACAACATAAACAGACTTGGCATAAGCAGCATTAAGCTTGTCTCCCCCTGAAGAACTATGCAGTACAAGAAATCTGGAAAAAGCCAGCATTTATTGGGGGGGGTGCAAAGGCTCAAAACCAGGGATACATTTTAAACATTGCTTGTATTATCTTGCTAGAATAAAATGTTTTGTGTTAGCATGCATTTTCTGAAAGATAGGAAGACTGAAACTTAAATGGCTACCATTATTTTAGTGGATTCAGTTCTCATTGATTTGCCAGAAAACCACAAATTTTAAGAGGAACAAACTACAAGTATGGGCCAAAAACCATTCCAGACATTCTGTAAGACTCTGGACAGTTGCAAACTATGGATGTGACTCCTTGATTCACAAGTGGTGGTGGTTTGGGTAGAGAATTTAGGCTCTTGCCACCTATACCTATGGTACAGGGTTTGAGTGTGAGTAACTCTAACCAAACTGGGGCATTTTACACACACACACACACACACACACACACACACACACACACACACACACACACACACACACACATCCCAAATGCTCAGTCACAACCCCAAATGCTCAGCCACACACACACATACACACACTCCTAAAAGCTCAGCCACACACACACACACACACACACACACACACACACACACACACACACACACACACACACACACACACACACACATACATACACACACACACATCCCAAATGCTCAGTCACAACCCCAAATGCTCAGCCACACACACACACATACACACACCCCTAAAAGCTCAACCCCCCTCCCCCACACACACAACCAAATGCTCAGCCACACACACAAACACCCCCTCAAATGCTCAGTCACCCCCCCCCAAATGCTCAGCCACACACACCCACAAATGATCAGGCACACACATACCCCAAATGGTCAGCCACACCCCCCAAATACTAAGATACACACACCAGATGCTCAGCCACAGCATACAACAAATGCAGAGTTCTCGTTGTTCAGGCACATCTAATGCAGGCTGCCATTTACAGAAAATTAAGTACAAAGGTGCTGTTTCTCTTCTCTCGCACATATCTGGAGGAAGAAAGACTGCCTGCTCTCATTTCAGCTTATATACACACACACACACACACACACAGTGCAAATGCAGAGCAGACTGCTGTTTACAGAAAATTAAGTACAAATGTGCCGTTTCTTTTGCACATTACACAAAAGTTTCTATAGCTCATACCTAGAGGAAGATTAGAAAGATGTGCTGTGCACTGCCTGATCCTAAATAAAATGCAGACTGGTACGAGTTGGCTCTGCAGCATGTTAATTTAAAAAATGGCTCGGCATTCTGTCAGGCTCATGAAGCTGATGTCATCGTGCATGCCCTGCATGTGATGATATCAGGAACAACTTCATTCAAAAATAAATAAATACATAGATTTAAAAAACAGGACATTCAGAAATTAAAGGGGCCACTCAGGAATTTGTGGCACACCAATACTTTGCCCTTAAAACTGGTATTTAAAGAGGAATTCAGTACGGTTGAGAGGTATGGTTAGCAGGGAGTGATTCCCATGTCTGAGGTGCCATTACCTATTGTCAATTTGTTATTGGAGTGGAGGGAAAAAGAGAAATTTCTCAGAGAGAAGAAAATCAAGGAGTGTTGTATACGTGTTTGTGGATTAGGCAGTCTAGGAGGAGTGTGAGTTTTCATTTGCTGGAAACCATTTTGCTTTAATCAGGACTGTGCAATGGCATTGTCTTTGGGAAGGCTAAGTAGCAGTACATCAATTGTTGACAAGCATGGTGGCCAGAAAAAGAAAAAGGAAGAAAAAATGAAGGAAATTTCTTTCAGGTTAATATATGATAAAAATATAAAAAAATATCAAAGTAGAAACATGAAGAGATAATATTGGAAATGTAATGCTACTTTATTTCTTTGGAAAGAGCAACGTCAGTAGAAGTATGTACCACTCTGCAAGTTTCTACTAAGTTTATCCGCAATGCTACACTTTTTGTATATCCTCTGCATTCTATATAACTTCCACAAGTACTTAAAATAGTATTCAAACACTGGAAGACCTTTGGTACAGTAATATAAAATGTACTACCGGTTTTACACTGTTTTCTAAGTGCCTAATCTGCTACTGAAAGAGGGGATATTCAGAGCCACCCTATTCTGCACGCTACAAGTCTTCATCAGCCCACCACCACCTTATGTAGACTATGCCTGCATTCACAATGACATTTAGAAGCATGGTGGTCAACAGTGATATCCTTTGGGCTCTTCATTCCAATATGGTATGCAGTAAACACCTAACAACCCATTACCAATTTCATCTGCACTGACTCCACATATGTGAAAAGCATTGATAATGAACAAATGAGGTTTGGAACAGATCAATTTGTCCTGGGACATCTTCATGTGGGGATAGTAGAGTGGGGATTGTAGAGTAGCAGGAATTAAGAGGATAAGGGGGGATAGGGTTAAATGGGATGGAGCGATGTTTGAGAGGAAGTGAGGTAAGGGTAGGAGGGGCTTACGGGTTTTATGCAAGTGCAACCTGGGTAAGAGTTACATATTTGGCGTGAACTTGCTACCCTCCCTTCCCCCTTTTTTATTCATGAGAATTATTGTGATTCAGTTTAAGTAGGGTGGAGAAGAGGGGCAGGCTTGCCCTCTTCTGTTCCCCCTCTGGTGTTGGATGTTCAATTCAATAAGTTGGAAAGGAAAGTGAGCAGTTGTGCTGCTTGATAAGTATATAAGCAAGCAGGGCTGCTTATTTGGTTGGAGGTGTAATTCAATAAATTGAAGGTAAGCGGAACAACACTGCCTTGTAAGTGTGAGGATAAGTGAGTAAGTCAGCAATGGGTGCAGATAAGTAGCATTACATTAGGTTAGATATAAATATATGGCTTTTTTCATAAGACGAGTAGAGAATACAAAAAAATAACATAGCAGAGAAAGTCACTGACATGCATGTGCTCATAGGGGAGCTAGTTTAGAAATGATTTAGCCTGATGAAATGCAGGGACATAACCAGGAGTCATGTAGGAACATTTTTAATTTATCTTAGAAGATACATGCATTGTTTAGGAGTATAATTAGAGGGCAGCTTGAGTACCAGGATTATGCAATACAATCAGCATGATCTGAGCTTTATAAACTGAGATGAAATGTTTAGCAGGAGAGCAGACTGTAGTTGTAGTATACCACTTAGGGGAGGGAATTGTTCAAGATGAGTGACTAATCTGCTAGTGATTTTAAGTTGAGAGTAGGTCAGTGACGACTCGTGCTATTGGACTGCAGGACTGCAGCCCCTCCAGCTAAAAGTAAAGAAAAACAATAAAAAAAAAAATTTTAAAAATACTGACTGGCTTAGTAACTTCACTGGCTTGCCTACAGCCTACCTTAGATGCAAGCGAGTCTGACTGACTTGCTAAGTCCTAGTAATTGAACTGCGCATGCTTGCTCAAACAGTTCTGGGTTTTTAAAAAAAACTAGTCTCTCTCAATGCAGACTGCAATTAAACCAGCCCAGATTAATAAATGAAGGTTTACTATACACATGCCCACAAGTCTATTCAGTTTTTAACTGCAGTGAATGGAAGAGGCTTGGACTGCCACACCCACAGTCACGTATGTGACACGGCTGGCTGAATGGGTACTGATTGGTTCTCGGCTCTCGCTCTCTTTCTGTGCTTTTCATGCTGGGAAAAAGAGAACGAGCTAAGAAAAAGCAGCAGCATACTTTTGTTTTTTGGAGGCCTGGACTTCATTTAGTCGGAGGAGTGAAAAGTCTCGGAGGACAATGGACACAGACAGCAGAGCAGTGTACCTTGACCTGGCTGGTGTAGAAGAAAGAAGAGGCCAGCACTTCAAAGAACAGAAAATGTAAAGGAACTGAAATAGCAGGATAGTAAAGGGGGATGCAACATGTAACTTGTAGAATAAGATTTTTTTTGGCTTTATTAATTCTTCATTGTAAATTATTTGGTAAACAGCACATTAGTGAAGGTGAAGGGGATACAAAAAAAGTTGTAACTTGTAGAATAAGATTTTTTTTTGTTGTTGGCTTTATTAATTCTTAGTAGTTGTACTTGGCAAATAGCAGGTTAGTGAAGGTGAAGGAGATACAAAAAAAGTAACTTGTAGATAAGATTTTTTTTTTATTGTTGGATTTATTGACTCTTAGTTGTTGTACTTGGTAAACCAAACCAGTGGTCTGAGTGCCCAAGATAAAAACTGGTAAACCTGAAGTAAGGCACACATGGAGCTCAGCAAAATGGACAACTGCTTTAATAAACAAGCACAAAATCACAGCAGCCCAGCACAGCAAACAAAATTGCAAAGCACAAGCAACAGCACAATAACGCTGTAACGTTAATCCACATACGTTTTTGTCACAATAACTTCAATAGATAACTAACCTCTCTTCCTTTGGTGAATAAATAAACCAATCTAATTCAAATGAACCAATGAGTGAACAAATTCAATTACACATGCAAAATGCATTAAAACACATGAACCTTAAAGGTGAATGAATCTAAAAGTTAAAACCAAAAGTATATATAATAGATATAATAAATAGATATGTATATATATTTTGTTATATAAAATGCTTCAAACATAAACCTTAGTTAAAATTGCTTTGTTAAATATAAGTATTACCAGCACAAACCTGAAATGCTTCTAAAAATGTTTTTTTCAAAAG
Source organism: Protopterus annectens (assembly GCF_019279795.1). Taxonomy (NCBI): domain Eukaryota; kingdom Metazoa; phylum Chordata; order Ceratodontiformes; family Protopteridae; genus Protopterus; species Protopterus annectens. The sequence continues at coordinate 444,123,782 of NC_056735.1, read as the reverse complement.
CAGAAGCTAAATTAAATCCAAAATACAATGAAACAACGCCATCTTGTAGAAATTAAATTAAATGCATGTTCATCTTGTTAAAAGATAAATGCATGTATTATTATTAAAAAACATGTATTATTATTATTATTATGCTTTTAATTGAACAGAAGCACAGATGGCAATAAGGTTGGCATAATGGTTAAGGTGTTTATCTCATAGACACAAGGTGCCCTTAAGATTCTTGATCAGCCAGCAACACCGAAATGAGTTCACATGGGTAGGAGGATGGTGGTATACTTGATGCGGTTGTTGGACACAGGGGGCAGGGAGAGGGTCAATGAGGTTAGACAGGACCGAAAAAGAAAACTTAACCTTTTTCATAATCCTAGCCAAAACGATAGCCCTAAACTTAACCAAAAAACATTATCCAAAGCCATAACCCTAACTCATCAATGACATCAGCCCTAATTGAATGTTATAGTATTCTGAAAATACTACAATATGTCATTCAATGAATTTGATTTTAATTCAATGTGTTCTGCAAATACAGTAGAAAGACATTCAAAAAACTGTCTCTTAATCCAGTGCGATATTCACCCAAACTGAGTTTGACCAAACAGCTGGGATGAACCTTCAGTTACACTGTCCTCAATCATCTGTCTTATTTTCTCCTATGGATATGGCATTTTGTCACTGAAAAATGCATCTCTTCGCTCAGTACTTGAATCCCTTTTCTTACTCTGGATTACTCAGTGTGAATACTTGGTGTCTATCTGGTCAGTTATATTTTAGGCTACAGATCAATGCTTTGAATAAGTAATGACATCATTCAACATGTGGGCCACTTCAGATAATTGCCAATACATTTTTTTACAGCAAATATTGTAATTAGGTTTTGCTCATAATATCTGTATTATATCTTTAAAAAAGTCACCCTTTCAGATCATTAGTTTTCTCTCTCTCTCTCTCTCTCTCTCACCCCCATCCTCCTTTTCTGTCTGTTTTAAATAAATACTTTAATATTTCAAATGTAAATAGTTAGTATTAATTTCATGATCTTGATAGTATCAGTGTAATGAAAAAGAGACCTGTCCCCTAAAGAAATACCTGAAAGAAAGCATGACCGAAAATGACTTTCTTAACTGTTGAGTTTCTCATGGTCTCTATGCTCATTTTTCAAACAAATTCAAAACAATCAAAAGAAACCTCTGAAATTTCCTAAGGTTTCATCATATTATATATAAATAACTGCTCTGTTCGAGCAGATATATTCTGTGCTGAAGCACTAATTACAGAAAATGGTAACCAACCTTCTGGAAATGCAGTCACTTAAAGCAAAATAAACTATGTATCTGCAAGTGATCTGCCATGGCTCTTGCAACAATGCAGATATGAGGCTGTCTTGTCAGGAGACTACATGGCAGATTGCTATGAATTAGTATCTTTTGCCCATTTTCCAATGTTAGCACTTGACTTTTATCTCTTTGTGCAGTACTAAATGTCGAATAAGTATAAACAGAGCTTGATTTTGTGATGGGCATTTCAATTATAGAGGCACGTATACATGCACCTTGCAAATTACTGCATTAGTAACTATCATTCAAAGCTGTCCATCTAATTCCCTTCTGTTCTCATTCAGAGCCTGCCTGCTGTCCTTTGGAAGGTAATATCACCTTTCAAACACTGGAGGTTAAACTGATCCTATTTTAACACATCAAAAAAGGATGAATCAAACTACGTGTAGGTTAATTTACTTATCTTCATTATGAAAGGCTTACACCTTGGATGTAAATATCTTACTGAAAAGAGACATTCTGTTGGTCTTTAATGAACAAGAAAACATTTTATTTCTAACACTAGTATTAATTAGACAGGGAGAAGAGATAAATACAGCTATGAAGATGTATTGAGATGTATGCTCTTTTTTTAATTTTTTCTAAGAATATACTGTTTCCCAGTACAGCTCTAAGGTAAATAACCAATAGGGTGTATCCAATCTGTCTAATAAAAATAATTTTAACATAGAGCAGAAGAGATCTTAATGGGTGAACAGAGGAGATAATTTTATTTGTTTGAAGGAAATGGCAGATGGCTGATTTTGGATTCAGATGATTGAATCCTTTTGAAGCTTCTGAACATTTAATTTAACTTTAACAGATGATGCTTAGGAGGCTAAATAAAAATTGAAATGCACAGTTAACATTTTTACAGCATGGCCTTGGGACAAACAAAGAAATCATGCAAGGCAAATCTTTAATTTAATTTTGCACTTATTAAAGTAGTGCAATGTCAGGAAAGTGTATTTTAAGAAGCAAATATTGCATTATTGTTTAGAAATGTTGAAGCCAGTGTTACAGGCTATGAGTGTGTGCCGAATGTGATAAGGAATACATCCATCAGAAGTCTGGAAGTGGTATTAAGGTAATGCCTTTATGCATGGGCTGTTATTAAAATGCATATAGATCATACGTGCACTGTATAATAGTATATTTTCTAGGCAGAAGTCAATTGTTAATTTTCTGTTAACTGTACAATGTTTAACTACATATTTTCAGTGCATTTAGATTATACCACTCTCAGGTTATTTTTGACCAGACAATACAATTTGTTTTACTTTGAAAATTATGTAACAATGCATTCGGTTAACATGCTCCACATCCCTGGAATATGTCTTGCACTCTCACCCTTCCACTCCGACCTAACTTTTAGTTATTTCTTAGTCTGCTAGCAAATTCATGAAAATAGTTATTAAGTATGCATCTTTTTATGAAACAGAATTTCTTCCTTAACTTGTTTTAATGTTGAAGTTTCATATACTTATAAAAGCTCAGGAATGAAAAAATTGATTTACGTTTAATTGCTACAAGACTAACAAAATATAATTTCAGTCTTTTTTATCAATTCTATTAATATTGAGATGCAAGTAATGTGGACATTCATATAAGGCTTCCCTTTGTACCAACCCTTTGCCATATAACTGCAATAACTGTATTTCAAAATATTAAGTGCAAGCTGGGGGGATATTTAATTTCAAAAAAATGGCTCCTGCTTCCATTTCTATTTTAGACTAATATTCTGGCAACAAAATATTACTGCTAATCTTACTGTATTTTTTTTTTTTTTTGGTTAGCAGTAGCCATTTTCATGGATTAATTGGAATAACGGCATGCTCGGTTAAGCAGGAGACATGGCCTCAATATGATTTTATTATATCTTTAACTACATGTAACTGACATGACTGCTACATTGTATCTCTTCATAGATGTATGCAGCAAATGACATAGAAACTAAGATAAGAAATGCAGTACCCCCAGAAGACGAAGGATGCAAATACATGATAAGCTTTGTGTATTTGTACTTGGTTTGATTTTCTGTCTTTTCATTTGCAAGCCACATGAATGTACATTTTATTTAATGAGATTGAAAAGATTAGCTTGATCCTAGTCAATTTGCTTAGTAAATACTTAAATATTAAAATATAGAGGAAACTACAGCACTGTTATTTTTTTTGCAACTCTACACATGCTACCTATTTGCTTTACTCAACAGAGCAAGACTGGAGAATGAAATTCAGTTTATGCAATGCATATAGGCATGTATGCCTTTCCATGAATAAATTGTCATAAATGCATTCATTTTCATATTTTGGTTTGCTACATGTTGCTTTTCTTTCCAGGTGATAGAAGGTCAGACATTGAAATACAAGTTGGCATACATTGTGGCACAAGCAGCCAAGTTGTTTAAGGTGGTCAATGTCAATCTACAGCCATTTCTGGACCTCCAGAAGATCCACAGATGTGAGATCTGAGGAACTGGCAATCAGCAGCCAATCAGAGCAGTAGCAGTAGCACTCTCAGTAAGACATGAAGGAGACCCAAGACAGAGTGCTGGGGCCACTAGAGTCATGACAGCTGAGCCCTGTTGTCAGATAATTCTGACTGTAGTGTGCATGCAGTGGATGCTAAGGTATGGCCACCTTGCTGCAAGGTTTGGATGAGGCAGGGAGTGGTAAGTTATCTAGGGTTTCTGAGGTTTCAAGATCAGGTTTAAGAAGTAATGAGGCAGTTGGGCATTGCTGTTGTGAAACTAGAGGCAGGGTTGGTTAACTTCACCCTAGGTGGCTCGAGTAGGAGTGGGAAACCATCTTGGGACACAATCAGTGCCCCAGCAAATAGGAAGAAAGTATTAGAAGTGCGGCTAGAGGACTAGCTTAGAACTTTGTTTGATGTGTGAGTCTGACATATGTATTGTCCCTCATTTTAACAGCCATGGGAGGATAAGATGTGGGATGGAGATTATGTGGATGTTTTCAAGCTGATTGATTTAGACTGTGTAAAAAGGTTAGAGGAGCTGAAGCCCCCCAGAACCAAAGACATTGTAGCATCTCTGACTGCTCTAGAAAAGAGAAGGAATGATATATTTAGGGCATGGTCCTAGGATAACTGGGTCCTATGTCTTATTAATTATATGGCAATGACATTAGAGAAGGTTGTGGCCTAAGCCCTCTCCATGTTAATATACTTACTAACTATCTGGGATGCACAGAGATTATGAGGAGAAAAGGCTTGGTTATGATATATCGAGTGTTTTTGCATAAGAAAGGCAGTGATTAAGTTGCTGATGTAGGAGGTGAGACTCTCTGACAACTTGTCTGTAACTTTTCTAGATAAAGTCAAGAACCAAGAGAGGCTGAGCACAGAAGACCCAATGGATAAGCCAGGCTCTTATTTGGCATTTAATGCCAGAGATGCTCTTGGACCGCATGTAGATTTAATCATGTTTATTCCAACTGTGGAGGTAATCATGCAGTGTCAGAAGTGTGGTGTAAGAAAGGTGGAGATCGTCAGCTGGCCTTGATGCAGCAGAACAGGGAGAGACAAACTTTGGCCAGGTAGGCCCAGGCCAGTGTTAGACGTAATTTTCATTAGCCTACAGGTACCTAGCTGTTTTGAAGCAAGGCAGGGAGGCAACCTTTCTCATTCTGCCATTATGATGAACAGATTAGTGGCCTTATCAGTGGCCTACCCTGCACAAGGTAAGGTGGAAGAGCTGATCTGGTATTTCATAGTGGATTTTTCTTACAAGTCATCAGATGAAGGAGCAAGGTAGTGTGCAGTAATTTAAAATTAGGAAAGGATAAAATTGGGATTGTATAGCAGTTGTTGGATAAAGAAGTTAAGGCAGGGAGAGTTTTAGGCCTGTTGAAGTGCCACCCTTTTATGATCTTTGTATTTCACCACTGGGCTTTGCTCCCTAGATAAAATGTGGTCAGTTTAGACTGAGCCATCATTTATTGTCTCCTGAGGAAGACTTTAAAAATGACTGATTTGCTAGGTCCGACATCTATTTGTAGTATGCATCCATGGACGATACAGTGAAGCTTATTAAGGGTTTTAGAGACCCCAAATTATTGAAGCTGGATTCTGATGCAGCTTTTTTCCAGTTGCCTATTATAGGTTCATAGGTTTATACTAGGCTATCTGCCCTAAGGCATTTATAAGCCTAGCCCAAAGTTTTGTGGCTTATGCCACCCCTTATGTTAAAAAATACTGTGCCCATTAGTTTGTTGTGCCTCTGTCCAGCAGTGACACAGACATGATTCCCGGGGTAAACCTACGATCTCCCATCCACCGGTCAAGATTTCTCTTGAACAGAGCCATCGAGGTGCTCTGCCTCACATGGACTAGGATTTTATTCCACAGCATAGGGAGTCTCTGGGTGACAAATCTATCCCTCCAGCATGTCCTATTTATATCCGTGCTAAGGTTTAAGTCGCTTGCTCTAGTGGATCTGGTAGATTTGGATTTTTTGAGGTGGAGCATGTCCATTAATTCCGGGTTGGACATGGCCTTGTATGTCAGGCACAGGGTCACCTCTGAGCAGGCGGTATGTGACTGAATAGAGCTGGAGTTTCTTCAGTCTGGCAGCATATGACAGATTTTGGAGTCCCTTTATCCTTTTGGTGAGGAACTTTTGGGGTCTCTCCAATTGCTGCAGGTGTCGGGTGAGATACATCCCGAATGGGGCATTGTACTCGATCATTGGTCTGATAAGTGAAGAGTACAGGGGAACAATGACCTCACTTGATCTGGATGTGAATCCCTTCATGATCAGGTGGACAATGTAGAAGGTCTTTCTAACCACTTTAGCAATGTGAGTGTCAAAAGAAAGGCCACTGTCAACCTGGGTCCCCAGGTCCCTGATAACCTCTTCTGTGCTTAATGGATTGCCACCTATATGGCAGCTTGGGGTTACCTTGTTTTTCCCGAAGGGTATGACTATACATTTTTTTGCATTTAACTTCAGGCCATGGCTCTGGCACCAGTTATCAGTTTCCGTGAGACCCTTCTGAAGGATATCTGTGTCCGATGTACTTTCCACTATGGCGCCCAGTTTGCAGTCATCTGCAAACTTTGTCAGCCATAGTCCTCCTATGTTTGCCTGTACTTCTGAGAAGTAGATGCCGAACAACAGGGGGCCAAGGACTGAGCCCTGTGGGACCCCACTTGTGACCGGCTTGGAGTCTGACATGGCGCCAGCAACTCTAACCCTGTGGGTTCTGTCCTTTAGCCAGTTTGCAACCCATCTTGTGACATATGGGTTTACATTTAAGCTGGTAAGTTTCTCTATAATACCCGAGTGGGGTATTGTGTTGAAAGCTTTTGCAAGGTCAAGGTAGGCTGTATGGACTGCCTTTCCCTCATCAATGGCCTTGGTGACTGTTTCGAAGAAGTCGACCAAGTTCAAAAGGCATGATCTGCCCTTGACAAAGCCAAACTGGGTCGGGTACAATGTCTGCAAGTCCCCTATGTCTTTGTTTATGAGTTCCATTATGATCCTCTCCATAGCTTTGCAGACCAGGCTTATTAAGCTTATGGGGTGGTAATTTCCAGGGTCTGTAGAGGTACCGCCTTTGTGGAGTGGGACCACAGTTGCCGTACACCACTCCTTGGGCACGTATCCTGTGGTAAGGCTAAGATTAAACAGCTGCCTTATATGCGGGTTTAGTTCCTCGTTGAGTTCGTGTAGCACACAGCCGGGGACACCATCCAGTCCCATTGATGCTGTGTTTTTAGCTTTAGAGAGAGCAGCTTTCACCTGCGCATTAGAGATGTCTGGGAGGCTACACTCCGCTGGGATAGTTATCTCTCCTTTTGGGGGGGGGAGAGGGGGGTGAAGTTTGTACTGAACATGTCTGCCAGTATGTTGGCAATGTCTGTGGGTTCAGTGATTTTTGTATCATTTTGGACTAATTCTGCACATATCTGGGAGTTTCCACCCAGGTTTCTAACATAGCTGAAGAAGCCCTTATGATTGTCTTTTGAATCTATTGCAATTTTTCTCTCAAATTTGGCCTTGGATGATTTTATGAGTGCTCATATTTTTTTACTAATAATGATCAAGGGTGTCTTATGGATTTTACTCTATCATGTAACCAGGTCATTCAGGTCATTAATCAGGTCATTCCTGGGTATGTACTTGAATGGCAAATACTGCTTTGATAAGGCTATGCCCATTGGGTGTGCATGGCATGTCTTACTTTTGAAAAGTTTCACCCAGCCCAACTGTGGATGTGGCAGAAGCGGGTTGTTAGCCAGAAGGTGATGCATTATTTGAATGATTTCTTGTTGATTTTGAATGGGAAAGAGAAGGAAATCCTGCAATGCAGAGTTTCATAGAACTGCATGAGGATTTGTGTGCGTCTTTAGCCCAGGACAAATTTGATGGTCAGAGTAAGGTTTTAAGCTTCTTAGGTTTGAAAATGAATGATGAACATAGGCTGTTTTGTTTGCCTCAAGAAAAACAATGATTAAGTTGAGGATTACAACTGAATCCATCAGAGGGAAAGAGAAAATTAGAATTAGGAACATCATAGAATTACTTTGGCTATTGAATTTTGCTTGTAGGATATTAGAGCTAGGTAAAGTTTTCTGCAAGTCATCGTCCAATATGTTGAATAGAGGGGGTCTATATCATATGATCAAAGTTCCAAAACTTTGAATCCTTAAAGAAAGAGCTTTATAGGTTCATAGGTTCATAGGTTTATACTAGGCTATCTGCCCTAAGGCATTTATAAGACTAGCCCAAATTATTGTGGCTTACGCCACCCCTTATATGAAAAAATACTGTGCCCATTAGTTTGTTGTGCCTCTGTCCAGCAGTGACCCAGAGATGATTCCCGGGGTAAACCTACGATCTCCCATCCACAGGTCTAGATTTCTCTTGAACAGAGTCAGCGAGGTGCTCTGCCTCACATGGACCGGGATTTTATTCCACAGCATAGGGAGTCTCTGAGTGATAAATCTATCCCTCCAGCACGTCCTATTTATATCCGTGCTAAGGTTTAAGTCGCTTGCTCTAGTGGTTTTGGTGGATTTGGATTTTTGAGGTGGAGCATGTCCATTAATTCCGGGTTGGACATGGCCTTGTATGTCAGGCACATGTCACCTCTGAGCAGACGGTATGCGACTGAATAGAGCTGGAGTTTCTTCAATCTGGCAGCATATGACAGATTTTGGAGTCCCTTTATCCTTTTGGTGAGGAACTTTTGGGGTCTCTCCAATTGCTGCAGATGTCGGGTGAGATACATCCCGAATGGGGCATTGTACTCGATCATTGGTCTGATAAGTGAAGAGTACAGGGGAACAATGACCTCACTAGATCTGGATGTGAATCCCTTCATGATCAGGTGGGCAATGTAGAAGGTCTTTCTAACCACTTTAGCAATGTGAGTGTCAAAAGAAAGGCCACTGTCAACCTGGGTCCCCAGGTCCCTGATAACCTCTTCTGTGCTTAGTGGATTGCCACCTATATGGTAGCTTGGGGTTACCTTGTTTTTCCCGAAGGGTATGACTATACATTTTTTGGCGTTTAACTTCAGGCCATGGCTCTGGCACCAGCTATCAGTTTCCGTGAGTCCCTTCTGAAGGATATCAGTGTCCGATGCACTTTTCACTATGGCGCCCAGTTTGCAGTCATCTGCAAACTTTGTCAGCCAAAGTCCTCCCATGTTGGCCTGTACTTCTGAGAAGTAGATGCCAAACAATAGGGGGCCAAGGACCGAGCCCTGTGGGACACCACTTGTGACCGGCTTGGAGTCTGACACAGCGCCAGCAACTCTAACCCTGTGGGTTCTGTCCTTAAGCCAGTTTGCAACCCATCTTGTGACATATGGGTTTACATTTAAGCTGGTAAGTTTTTCTACAATACCCGAGTGGGGTATTGTGTCGAAAGCCTTGCAAGGTCAAGGTAGGCTGTATGGACTGCCTTTCCTCATCAATGGCCTTGGTGACTATTTCAAGAAGTCGACCAAGTTCAAAAGGCATGATCTTCCCTTGACAAAGCCAAACTGGGTCGGGTCCAATGTCTGCAAGTCCCCTATATCTTTGTTTATGAGCTCCATTATGATCCTCTCCATAGCTTTACAGACTAGACTTGTTAAGCTTATGGGGCGGTAATTACCAGGGTCCGTGAGGCGCCACCTTTGTGGAGTGGGACCACAGTTGCCGTCGCCACTCCTTGGGCACGTATCCTGTGGTAAGGCTGAGATTAAACAGCTGCCTTATGTGCGGGTTTAATTCCTCATTTAGCTCGTGTAGCACACAGCCGGGGACACCATCCGGTCCCATTGATGCTGTGTTTTAGCTTTAGAGAGAGCAGCTTTCATCTGCGCATTTGAGATGTCCGGGAGGCTACACTCGGCTGGGATAGTTATCTCTCCTTTACGGGGGGGAGAGGGGTGAAGTTTGCACTGAACCTGTCTGCCAGTATGTTGGCAATGTCTGTGGGTTCAGTGATTTTTGTATCATTTTGGACTAATTCTGAGCATATCTGTGAGTTTCCACCCAGGTTCCTAACATAGCTGAAAAAGGCCTTATGATTGTCCTTTGAATCCATGGCAATTTTTCTCTCAAAATTGGCCTTAGTTGATTTTATGAGTGCTCGTATTTTTACTAATAATGATCAGGGTGACTTCCCTTTTATGGATTTTGTTCTATCATGTAATAGCTTTCTCCTCTTATTGTAAAGTTTGTTAATGGCTGGGGTCCACCAGACTGGACGTTTGCCCTTTGTGGAAAGAGTCTTGGTTCTATTTGGGATTGCCTGATCCATGCAGTCCTGGAGGTGTTCATAGAAGGCATTTGTAAGGGCTTCCGCAGCTTGGGTTGTGGTTTCCTCTGACTCAGGGGCCTTGAAGGATACCACACCAGTCTTGAGTAGTGTGAAGTTTGCTTTAGAGAAGTTCTTCACTATGGTCTTTTTTGTTTGGGGTGGGGGCGGGATGTGGATTTCCAGTGAGATTAGTTTATGATCAGATCTCACCAATGAGGGATATACTTCCGGTGTGGAGCATTTTGTCCCCATGTTTGTGACAATGAGATCTAGTATATTTTCTCCTCTCGTGGGAACAGTGACTAGCTGTTCCATGGCATTTGAATTTATGAACTCCAGGAACCGTTGGGCTAGAAAGTTAGGGCTTGAGTAATGTTCCCAGTCTATATTTATTTATTTATTTATTCATTTATTTATTTATTCATTTATTTATTTATTTATTCCAGTTTGATGACCGGGGAGGTCCACTGGGCTTGGTAAGCTTGTTTTCAATGGAGGCCCGGGGAGAAAAGCTCCAACAATACATAGTTACATGAATAATTACTAAAAACTTTGCATTACTGACAAATAAACAGGTAGCCTTCATAAAGAAACAAACAATTACAATTTTGTTTAGGTGTATAAGACAGGCAAATGGCCTTGAGGCTAGATTTTACAGTATAGTTATTTATACATAATACAAATGAGTAAGGTTAGCTAGGTGAGAGGTTAGCCAGGAGTAAAAGTGGAGGAGACCTTGAGAAGTATAGGGTGAAGAGTACAGTGCCATTTCCTGTTTGAGTAAAGGTGAGAATAAAGGAGAGTTTTAAAGTTTTCGAGGTTATCACAGGTCCTAAGAGTGGAGGGAAGAGCATTCCATTTTTTGGCTAAAGTGAAGGAAAGCAGAAGTTGACCAGCTGGGCACTTGGGTTTGTGGATGGTGATTAGGTTTTGGTGGGTAGATCTAAGTGTTCTATGGGGACTATATGGTTGTAGGATATTGGATAGTGCAGGGCACTTGGTGGGTTTGAATAGTAGACTATAGGCAGTCGTGATTTGGAGAAAGTCAAGTTGGTTATGGAGTTCAAGCCAGTTTAATGAGTATAGGGAAGAACAGTGATGAGAGGAAGATTTGGCTTTGGTAGCAAATCTGGAGATTTTATTGTAACATACTTCTACTTTGGAGGATAGTGAGGAGGGTAAATGACCGAAGTCTCGGAACTTCGAAAACACATTAAAAAAAAGTAAAAACAATAAAAAAAAAAAACACTCTATGCAGGGGGGCAAGCCCCCATGCACCCCCCACTACTTAAATATACCAACTCTGGGATCGCAGTACAGTGCAGTAAAAGGAAATCTTCCCTTTCTGTGTTCTACGGTGACCTCCATTATATGCTTCGAGGTTTTACAACTTCGATCATTAAAGTACGTTCTTTACTGTTTCGAAGTTGTAAGACTTCAATCATATGATAGGAACCAGAATAGAGGTACACACAACAACATAGGATCAGAATTACTTGAATGGTTAAAGATGATCTAGGTTTATGGGTAATATTTTTGGACAGGTTTAATTGAATGTTGTTTTGGCAGGATCACTGGGTTTTGGATGAGGACTTGCACATGTTCTCAGATACAGCAGGGAAAGAGGTATAGCAACATATTTTGAAGGGGAGTGGTTTGCATTGAAATAGCCTCCTGAATGCCCTGAGGGATAGAAGAAAGTTGTGGCTTTTCTGGAATTGATGCACAATTGGCTGGCTTCAGTGTTTTAGAAAGAAAAGTTACTGAACAGGAATGCAGTCTTTCATTCACACAATATAGCTGTGATTCAGGTCTTGGCTAGGAAATCTGTCATGTCTGTGTTAATTTTGTTGGTTTTGTGAAAAGTGAGTTTGCAGGGTTTGTTGATTCATTTTAGTTTTTCAAATAGATACATCCCAGGGAGGTTGAATGTAATAGACAGTCTTTTTAGCTTTCAAGTTCATAGGTTCAGGTTCATAGGCTTTGATCTCGAATACCAGAACCAGGAAAAACTGCAAAAAGCCAGTGGAGGTGGCTTTATTGGCCTAAATTTAACCATAAAGATTTAAAAAGTAAAAAAAAAATAATAAAAGTCATGGACATTTAGAAGCTGTGTAGCTGAGACTTTTGATGTCTTTAAGTGGTCATAGGTATTACAAAGTGAAAACTCTAGCTTGACTAGATTTTTCTTGCAGTTTTTATTGAATGGCTTGTCTTTGTAACTTTTTAACCCTTTGGTTTGGAAGTACCATAGTAAGAAGATCATCCAGAGTGAATACCAAAGGAAGTGCAGTACATTGGCAGATTGTACCAGACTGGTTAGTTCAACAGTGTTGGTCTAACTATACTTACAAAGCAAACAGTGCATCAATTGCTTTGGTTTCTTCATTTGTGGAGGAACTATATGTTTTTGTAACAGGAAGCTGTCGATGATTGTCTGGTCAGATATTTGGTTCATAGATGGGATTTGGGTTACTGTAGTGGCACTCAGTGCTGTGGCAAAGTTGGACGGTTTAAATGATGTTATGAAGGCTTGTGTGATTAATAAAATGATGAATGGTCTGGAGGGAGAAAGTGAATGGTTTGGGTGAAGATAACCATTTTCCAAGAAATAAATAATTACTCATGGTGTTATTAAAAGGGATGTAGTTTTGATACCAAACATTCCTGAGTATTTCATTCTGGCCATACTGTCACTGTTCATATAGACAGCAGCTTTCAGACTTAGTGAGCTTTTAGGTGGACTTTATTGAAGGCTTTACATATTACAGTGGAAGCTGTTGCCTTAAGGATTTGACAGTGGGTGAGGTCAACAGACTTTATTTCATTGGGATTTCGAACAGCTGTTATGGCCAGTTGCATGCGCTAAGCAATTGATGAGTTTAACAGCTTTTGAGGCTGATTATTTGTTTTTTCATTTCTTGGATGGTAGACTCATTTTGACAGTCCACTTTGTATGTGTGTTACAGAAAGCCCTGCGGAGCTAATGTATTTTGGGAGAATAGATTTTCTGCTCACGTCTTTTCGCTAGAATGGACTTTCAATCTAGTAGAGGAAGTTAGGTCAGTTGAATTGATTAAGAGAGCAGGGATAAGGTCACTGAGAACATTTTTACCTTCTATGAGGGTAACTTAATATTTTTGTTTTCTAGGTAGAGACAAGATTGTCATTTTTAGGGCACTCTTTTGTGTTTTTGGTGGCAAATTAATTTGTGATCAGACTTGTATGACGTATGCTGGTACTAGAGGATGGCATGTAGAATTTATATTGGTATCATTTTAGAGGTATGAGGTGGCATCAGTTGTTGCCCAAAGTAGAAGAAATATAGGCAACATTAGGTACTGCCAAATCACTGCAATCCATTTACTCAGCAATTATCAAGGGTGGATTCCAAAGCAGAGTTCTGGCTCAGATTGTAAAAGATTTGAAAATGTTGAAGCACAGGTTTCTTAGCTTATTGCTGTCTGGTCAGAAATTGTACCTAGATTGGTATGGAAATATGTAGATAAATTTATAGGTTTAGAGAGTACAAGATGTTTTGTAAACCATAGGCTTGCAAGTAGGGTGGTTAGGTGGGATTTGTAGGTGATCAATCATAGGGATTTTGATGACAGAATTGTGGTTTGGTATAGAACTGATAGTGTCCATTTGAGAGAAGTGGCTTTAGATTTGTTTAATGTACATCTTTCCTTGTTTCTAAGGCTGTTTGTTTATGATTTGTTGCAAAAAGGGGAGAACGGGCTGCTAATGGCAGGCTGGTGGGTGGAGTAAGATGGGATTGATTAACAAACCCCGCTTTCTCTTCCCCGTTTCATCTAGCAGAATACAGTGCATGTTTGGAGTGAGCAGTGGTGTGCCCTCCGTAGGTCTGGATGTCTGCGGCCCAGTGAGCAGTAGTGGTAGTAACATGGTACTTGTGGACTGATTGCTAGCTCCACGTCATGCTGCCAAGGGATGGTTTTATTTAGTTATTTGTTTTATTATTGTCATTTAAGTTGCTACTCTATGAAAATTTCAATAAACTGATCACAATGTCATATTTTAATCTTTTTTTGGAGTTGGTCAGGGTTATAGCCAATTCTCATTTACAGCTGAAACATGTTAAGAATGCAAGTAGGGAATGATTTGAAGGGAGTGAAGGAAATTTTGATTTTTAAGCTCAAAATGCATAGAAGAGTTTGTTGCACATCTGTATAATAATAATAATAATAATAATAATAATAATAATAATAATAATAATAATAATAAAGATATATCTATCTGTGGAAGAAAAAAGCATATAAAAAGCAACATATACTCTATGTTCACTTAGAATAAGTCTTCAATGATTTGGGCTCACGCCAAGTAATACCATGACAATGACAAGATCTGGTAATCTCTAGCCTTAATACCTTGTAATAAAAACATGATGTAATGGCACTATAAACAGCCAGCAATTTAAAATCCAAATGCTTGGCTTTCTGCATTGTTCCCCTGGATGAGATACCTACTATACAGAGTTTGAAGGTCCTTCATATTCTTCTTCAACAGTCGGTGTCAAAGCGATCTCCTTTTTCGTATTATATCAGAACATGTACAGGTAGATGCATTAGCAATGCTCATGTTACCCCTAAGTATATGTGCAATATGTAAGTGATGTTTATACGTGTAATGAAGTGACGGATTCCCATAATGCAAAGGCTCTTGCGTTATGTCCATTACTTTGCCTTGAAATGGTCTGACTCCTTTCGGTCATGAACTGTATAGAGCTTCATGTCTATATATCTATATCTGTCAGATGGACGAAATCCAGACTACCAATGAACACATCGCCGACAACATGCATCCCTGACAACGGTAAGTCAATATATTACGGACCAGAATACATTCCTGTTCCCGTAATACATTCAAAAAACACATTAAAATGTATCAAGCAGGGGGGCAAGCCCACCTGCACCCCCATGTGGGAGGCAGCACCACCCCACACCCTCCCTACTTAAATATACCAACTCCGAGATTACACTACAGTGAGGGAATGGGAATAATTCCCATTGTGCACTACTCACCGTTGTCAGGGATGCATGTTATCGGCGATGTGGTCATTGGTGATCTGGGTTTTTGTCCATCTGACATGGACCCATATATATATATATATATATATACATATATATATATATATATTTATATATGTATACACACACACACACACACACACACACACACACACACACACACACACACACACACACACACACACACATACACACACAGAGTGATATATAGTATCTATGTGTGTATGTATCCTAGATAGCAATGCAATATGCAAAGGGAGTGCAAACACACACATGCTCAAACACATGCATGCGCACACAAACCTGCTATTAATATCTGACAGATTATTAATAAAAGCTGTAATTATCTGGCTTTTCTTGAAATTCTGTAGGAACACTTCAAGTGTATTATAAATTAAGTATTTTTGATTTGTATTCTTATTTGTAGTTTATATACTTTTATTGCCTTTCTACTTGGCTATTGCTTTTATACAATGTTATTTAATTGTAAACATGTTTACTGGACTTTATGTAAAGTCAGAGAGCAAACTTAGGTTTTCCTAAGCAGAAAAGGGTGTCTTTTGTTAGTATTTCTGATTTTTCTCTAAATCATCTGCTATGTCCCTGTTGTATTTTAATACTACACCTTATCATTTGTCTGGTTTATATAAATGTAACTTCCACTAACTCTTCTCTCATTCATTTCTGTATTGACCAGTACAATGTCACCCTGTGAATTTCATTCTCTTAAAATGATTAAAAACAACTAAAATGCAATCTCTTTTGGTTCATATCTTTCCACCAAATATTTCTCACTAATGTAATCAATATTTTACAATTTCCAGCATAAGTTAAAAAAACTTTGATTAGTGACACAATATCTTGCTGTCTTACAAAGAAACACAAAATGGAAACCACAACAATTTGCTTAAAAAGAATTGCTACAGACCTCCCACTAATGGTCATTTGCCTAAGGCAAAATCAGTTTTTGTTAGCAATACACATTTGTCTGAACTATATTATTTTTACAAAGAAATTCCCTTACTTTACATCCTGTATGAAGGTACCTCATTGCTTATTTAAAATATATATATATCTATTTCTATCTATATCTATCTGTCTATCTATATCTATCTATCTATATCTATTTATATCTATATCTATATATCTATCTATATATCTATCTATATATATATATATATATATATATATATATATATATATATATATATATCTGTGTGTGTGTGTGTGTAGATAAACGTGTGTATGGAGTTGCTTACCTTTATCAAATGGCACAAATAATAATCAAGATTTTGCACTGCAACACACTACTATGCATTTGCCAAGCATCTATGTCAGTGTACGCAAAAGCCTTAAAACAAATTAAAAACAAAACATTATTTTCTGCAGAAGGGCAAGTGCTCTTGCACCCTCCACACCCTTTGCTAATTATATATTCCAATTCCAAGATGGCACAATTCTCACGGAAAGGGCAAATTCCCCAACCCCAAGAATCATCTGGTATGTTACTTTTTTGACAGCTGTTGACCATCTGTTTAGATGACCAAATTGTTAATAGGTTCATAGATTAGTACTAAGCTAACTGCCCTTGCGAGCCATTTTAAGCCTAGCCAATTATCCCTTGTGAGACTCAAACCCTGCACCTTGTGTTTTTAAGGCAAACAACTTAACCATTAGGCCACCCTCCCAACCCAGATTAAACAGATGTCAACAAGAGGGTTGTTCAATAAAAGTTGCTCCTTCGATATCGATAGATAGTTAACAGTTGTCTCAGGTAGAATATCAACTTTTTTCATGCACAGAGAAAATGCACTTCATTTAGAAATAACTATAATTATTTGTGGGACATGAGGCTTCTTTTGTTCAAAATGCTAAAAGGTACCATAATGTGTGTTTAGATATATATATATATATATATATATATATATATATATATATATATATATATATATATATATATGTATATATGGGTCTATATTAAAATACCGAAACCTCACTTACACGAATACCTAAACGTCGTAAACACCGAACATCCTGAAGCGGGAATTCGAAATATCAAACTCCCATAGTTGGCCCTTATCCGGTATAGCTCCCTAATGTAAATGTGTAATAGTTACTGACCTTAGGGTTAGGGTGCGGGTTAAGGTAAGTGCATATATAGTAATACCTGCAGCCTACACTTTAGGGTTAGAAGTAGGGTTATGTTAAGTGTATATATATATATATATATATATATATATAGTAATATTGTTGTGTAGGTGAATATATACATAAATTACACTTTTCTGTAGTTGGGTGTTATTTGTTTATAGTTTATATAAATATATATATATCTATAACTATACAGATATATTTGTGTGTAGTGAATGTTTGATTAGGATATGGGATATATGGGTGAAGTGTAGATATGGGGAAGTGTGGATTATTTATTTTGTTTGGGTAGGTAGTATGTAGCGGATGGTGGGGATGGCTAACTATGGTAATTCGATATTTTGAATTTTGCACTTCAGGACGTTCGGTGTTATCGCGTTTCACTATTTATATGTTGATGTTTAGGTATTTGCATAAGTGAGCTTTCGGTATTTTAATATAGACCTAGATATATATATATATATATATATATATATATATATATATATATATATATATGTTTAGATATACAGATGTGTGTATGTGTGTGCATACATGCAGCGGATATAAAGACTATACCAATAATAGTTTCACCTATATCGCAAGGATTACTAAACTCAACAAGATCAGAAATCCATATATTTATACACACACACACACACACACACGCACACACACACCATAATACCTATTTCTTCCACTTACCACAGTAAATCAAGCATCCAAAGTCATCACACAACAGCATTTGGGAAAACCCATAAAGAAGCAGAACAAAATGCATGCTGTTAAATTTGAGCTGAGACAGACTACATATCTAATAGTGCAGATATTGCAACCTGGCAAATGAAAACATTTCCTAATAAATGGTGACTCCAATATGGGTAAAACAGATACATACTTTTCTGAAATTTCAAGGAAGTTTCTGGCAGTCTCATGATGATATGAGACTCAACTATGGCAAAAACGCTTTAAGGGTAATTATGACATTGCATCTTTTTACATCTGAATTAAAAAATAATAAAAATCACAGACTGTGATTTATCAGTATCAAAGAAAGCATGGGAAAGCACATCTTCTTACAAAAAAAAAAATCCTCATCACTTCATGTGACACCCAGATATGAAGCCAAAATGTCTCAGTATTTGCAACAGGAAAACCGTAGTGGTGGCTAATAGCAATAAAAATATGTATTTATTTATTTGTTTATTTATTTTATTTTATTTATTTATTTTACATTTGTTGACCGGGTTAGTCCGACTAAGCTTTTGGCTCATTTTCAGCAGAGACCCGGGGAGAAAAGCTCCTCAGGAAAAAAAATTATTTTACATTTTAGAAACAATGTATTAACAATCAGCTTTAGGCTCTTTTCAGCAGAGACCCATGGAGAAAAGCTTCTCAGAGAATGCAATTTTAAAAACAAAGTATTAAC
This sequence comes from Protopterus annectens, assembly GCF_019279795.1. Classification (NCBI taxonomy): domain Eukaryota; kingdom Metazoa; phylum Chordata; order Ceratodontiformes; family Protopteridae; genus Protopterus; species Protopterus annectens. The sequence goes on along the minus strand of NC_056735.1, from coordinate 444,105,077 downwards.
GACCAGCAGAAGAATATGAGACTTGTTACAATATAATTTTTACTGCTTTGTACAAAATAAATTAATAGTCAGGAAAGGATTTTGAAACCAGATTACATATCCTTTTAAATGGGTATCCTTTTAAATGGGTAGTACCTAGTTGTTTTGGAGTTTAGAAAAAAAGGAATATACAAATAGCTAGTTGAAGATATAAGGGAAAATAGAGTAGAGGTCACCTTCTAGACAGACTAGACAAAGTATGTTATTTTGGAGCTGAAAGAATTAAGATTGGATTGAGAGGGAGGAAGGAAAGTGGTGGAGGAGGTAGGAGTACAGGGTTAGAGATACATTTAGAGTGACACACTACTATGCATTTGCCAAGCATCTATGTCAGTGTACGCAAAAGCCTTAAAACAAATTAAAAACAAAACATTATTTTTTGCAGAAGGGCAAGTGCTCTTGCACCCTCCACACCCTTTGCTAATTATATATTCCAATTCCAAGATGGCACAATTCTCACGGAAAGGGCAAATTCCCCAACCCCAAGAATCATCTGGTATGTTACTTTTTTGACAGCTGTTGACCATCTGTTTAGATGACCAAATTGTTAATAGGTTCATAGATTAGTACTAAGCTAACTGCCCTTGCGAGTCATTTTAAGCCTAGCCAATTATCCCTTGTGAGACTCAAACCCTGCACCTTGTGTTTTTAAGGCAAACAACTTAACCATTAGGCCACCCTCCCAACCCAGATTAAACAGATGTCAACAAGAGGGTTGTTCAATAAAAGTTGCTCCTTCGATATCGATAGATAGTTAACAGTTGTCTCAGGTAGAATATCAACTTTTTTCATGCACAGAGAAAATGCACTTCATTTAGAAATAACTATAATTATTTGTGGGACATGAGGCTTCTTTTGTTCAAAATGCTAAAAGGTACCATAATGTGTGTTTATATATATATATATATATATATATATATATATATATATATATATATATGTATATATGGGTCTATATTAAAATACCGAAACCTCACTTACACGAATACCTAAACGTCGTAAACACCGAACGTCCTGAAGCGGGAATTCGAAATATCAAATTCCCATAGTTGGCCCTTATCCGGTATAGCTCCCTAATGTAAATGTGTAATAGTTACTGACCTTAGGGTTAGGGTGCGGGTTAAGGTAAGTGCATATATAGTAATACCTGCAGCCTACACTTTAGGGTTAGAAGTAGGGTTATGTTAAGTGTATATATATATATATATATATATATATATATAGTAATATTGTTGTGTAGGTGAATATATACATAAATTACACTTTTCTGTAGTTGGGTGTTATTTGTTTATAGTTTATATAAATATATATATATCTATAACTATACAGATATATTTGTGTGTAGTGAATGTTTGATTAGGATATGGGATATATGGGTGAAGTGTAGATATGGGGAAGTGTGGATTATTTATTTTGTTTGGGTAGGTAGTATGTAGCGGATGGTGGGGATGGCTAACTATGGTAATTCGATATTTTGAATTTTGCACTTCAGGACGTTCGGTGTTATCGCGTTTCACTATTTATATGTTGATGTTTAGGTATTTGCGTAAGTGAGCTTTCGGTATTTTAATATAGACCTAGATATATATATATATATATATATATATATATATATATATATATATATATATATATATATGTTTAGATATACAGATGTGTGTATGTGTGTGCATACATGCAGCGGATATAAAGACTATACCAATAATAGTTTCACCTATATCGCAAGGATTACTAAACTCAACAAGATCAGAAATCCATATATTTATACACACACACACACACACACACACACCATAATACCTATTTCTTCCACTTACCACAGTAAATCAAGCATCCAAAGTCATCACACAACAGCATTTGGGAAAACCCATAAAGAAGCAGAACAAAATGCATGCTGTTAAATTTGAGCTGAGACAGACTACATATCTAATAGTGCAGATATTGCAACCTGGCAAATGAAAACATTTCCTAATAAATGGTGACTCCAATATGGGTAAAACAGATACATACTTTTCTGAAATTTCAAGGAAGTTTCTGGCAGTCTCATGATGATATGAGACTCAACTATGGCAAAAACGCTTTAAGGGTAATTATGACATTGCATCTTTTTACATCTGAATTAAAAAATAATAAAAATCACAGACTGTGATTTATCAGTATCAAAGAAAGCATGGGAAAGCACATCTTCTTACAAAAAAAAAAAATCCTCATCACTTCATGTGACACCCAGATATGAAGCCAAAATGTCTCAGTATTTGCAACAGGAAAACCGTAGTGGTGGCTAATAGCAATAAAAATATGTATTTATTTATTTGTTTATTTATTTTATTTTATTTATTTATTTTACATTTGTTGACCGGGTTAGTCCGACTAAGCTTTTGGCTCATTTTCAGCAGAGACCCGGGGAGAAAAGCTCCTCAGGAAAAAAATTATTTTAAATTTTAGAAACAATGTATTAACAATCAGCTTTAGGCTCTTTTCAGCAGAGACCCATGGAGAAAAGCTTCTCAGAGAATGCAATTTTAAAAACAAAGTATTAACGACCAGCAGAAGAATATGAGACTTGTTACAGATAAAGTATTAACAATCAGCAGAAGAATATGAGACTTGTTACAGATAAAGTATTAACAATCAGCAGAAGAATATGAGACTTGTTACAGATAAAGTATTAACGACCAGCAGAAGAATATGAGACTTGTTACAATATAATTTTAACTGCTTTGTACAAAATAAATTAATAGTCAGGAAAGGATTTTGAAACCAGATTACATATCCTTTTAAATGGGTAGTACCTAGTTGTTTTGGAGTTTAGAAAAAAAGGAATATACAAATAGCTAGTTGAAGATATAAGGGAAAATAGAGTAGAGGTCACCTTCTAGACAGACTAGACAAAGTATGTTATTTTGGAGCTGAAAGAATGAAGATTGGATTGAGAGGGAGGAAGCAAAGTGGTGGAGGAGGTAGGAGTACAGGGTTAGAGATACATTTAGAGTGAGGTGGTGAAATAGGTGGAAAGATAGTCAAAATGTGGGATTTTAACTAGGCAAACATTTACTGAGTTAATTTAGACATCAAACAGATATGGTAAAATGTCTATTGGTTTTGGAAATGAATGCAATTTTTTACATATTGTATGAAATTACAATAAGGAATAGCATAGAATTTTTGCTCCCCAACCATAGTTGAATGCCTTCAAGATAACAATGATTACAGTATAATTATCTTTTAAAATCCTAAATACTCAATCGGTCAGCCTTCTCATACTTTATAAATGGACATTTGAATAGACTACTATCATTTAATTTTATAATATTATTCATTTTTACATTCATAAACATGAATGGAAATTACACAAATATAAAGAGAAATTAAAAACAGAAATGTGGAACCACAGAATATTGAATATGTAGTACAAAAGAAAAAGTGGCACTCCTTGGCATTCAAGAATTACAATAGTCATTAAAAGTCTAAGGTAGTAAACTACACAAACTTAGTTTCCATATGAAATTTCTAATATTTATGAATTTGGTTTGAATTGAAAAGCTGAAAACAGAAACAGCTCTTTAATAAAAAGGAGAAAAATAACAGGGAAAATGTGAATGTTACAGGCTATTAATAAACAATAAAGTTATCACCCGGCGACAGGACATTATTAATGTACTTAGAGAAAAATCTGAAACTCCTGTCCATGGGACACAATCATCTGCCTGGTAGTTTCTTACAAAAACATCAAAGAGACACAAATGAAACTCTTTATCAATTAAATTAGTGAAAATGTGGACATATCGCTGACCTGTGATGGCAAGCTGCAGTAGTACTGCATCACAAATATTTGCTATAAATGTCATCTAAAACATTACTGGTGTCTGCTTTAACAAACGTTTGCCAGTATACTCAAATATGCCGACAACTTCAACTAAACTCTAGTCAAATAAAATTAGTAGGAAATATAAAAGAAGAAGAGATAATAATCAGTTTTCAAAAATTATCGCTGTCACAACCACGTGTGTAGATTAAGGGTGGTATTCATTGTGACTTGAGCAAATGTGATAGGGGTATCCCTGATGTTTATGAATGATCATAGCAAAGGCAAGATATATAGAAGCCATTTATGCTAATGCAAAATGCCTTATAAATAATGAGAAGCAAATGAGAAATGTTGTAAAAGGACTATGCTAATGAGGTGGTTTTGTGTTTCATAGTTCAACATCCACCCATTATGCACTTCCATTGTTGAAAGTGATGCTTTGCATTTGATATTGGAGTTGTAATCTGTACTCTTTATTATTTATTTTATTATTTTATTTGACATTTGTTTACCGGAGTGGTCTGACTGGGTCTGCAGAACCCATTTTCAGCAAAGGCCTGGGGAGAAAAGGTCCACATACAGTACAATACAAATACAGTATAATCCAATACAATAAAGATTACATTAGAAATACTATACAAAAAATAAGTTGAAAGAACAAACTGCTACAAGATATTGTAATATATTACTACACATCTAAACAGTTCTATACAGTTAAAACATTACAGATGATAATAGTCACTCTCATCATACATGATGTAGAAATAGCAGCCAGAAAGTTAGTGATGCAGACATACAGCGAGAGAGAGTTAAGAAGAATAGAAGCAATAAAAGCCTGAACAGCAGCTTAAGGATATGGTATGGAAGCAGAGATGTAGTTAGAAGAGCTTTAGGATCTTGTAGTCTGTGAGGGACTGAAATGTGAGAGAAAAGGAAGACCTGAGCATTAGGCAGGCTTTATGCAGGAGCAGAGCCATGTATTTTTGAGATGATTTTTTAAAGAGGCTTTGAAATGGGTTAGGCCAGGAATAAACCTGATAGCTAGAGGTAGTGAATTCCAATGTATACAGACAGAGTATGAATACAGAAAGTGACTAAGTTTTCTTGTGGGTTTTGAGATAGCTAAGAGATTTTTGTCTTCTAATCGTAGGGATTGATTTGGTGTGTAAGGTGTGACTAGATTTTTTAGTGCAGGGCAGGCAGTAGGCTTGAAAATAAGGTTGTGCAAGGTGGATAGCTGAATAAAGGCAAGTTGGTTGGGTAGTTCAAGCCAGTTTAATTCTTGGAGTGGTTTACAGTGGTGTGTTTGATATTTAGAGTTTGTGGCAAACTTTGCAAAGTTGTTGTAGCATTGTGCAAACTTGCATAGGATAGAATTTTGTAATTTAATTTAAAAATGTTTTTGCAAGGGTAGTTTTGGTTGCAGCAGTAAAAAAAATGTTTGTTTCTATATAAAAGTCCCAGTTTTTGAATAGTTTTCTTTATAATTTTGCTGTACATGGGGGTCAAATGAAAGTTTATTGTCAATGATAACACCTAGAGGTTTGGTTTCCTGCACTATTTCTATGGCAGTGTTGTCAGACGTAAGGATGTTGAAATGATCAGTGACAAGTGAGGTGTTTTGGGGATGAAAGAGTACTAGCTTTGTCTTCTTTGGATTAAGAAAGATTTGGGCATTTCTTAGCCAGGATTCAAATGCTGTAAAGGACTTTTGAGTTTTTGAGAGTAGTTCTGGCAGTGATTGAGCAGTGCAGATTATGATGAAATCATCAGCATATTGAATGTGGGTCCCAGGGTGAGAGGCAGTGTGAAGGTTGTGAAAATGTTTAAGAGTAGGGGTCCTAGGATGGAGCCTTGGGGCACTCCAGTAGGGTAGTGGAGAAAGGGTGAGAGTTTGTTGGACCATTTTACTGCTTGTTTACAATCCTTGAGGTAGCTCTGAAACCATTTTATTGTGTTAGGTGAGAAGCCTAAGTTAGACGGCGTGTTCAGAAGTAATGGGGTGAGACACTGTGTCAAAGGCCTTGGAAAGATCAAGGAATACTGAGGATGTATAGCATCCTGCATCTCTGGCCTTGTTCACAGTATCTGTAAAACATAATAGGGCTGTAGCTGTGTTGTGGCTATGTTGAAACCCATGTTGGGTTTTGGTTAAAACATTGTTTTGCAATAGATATTGCATTACCTGCTGATGGATACCTCTCTCGAGAATTTTGGATATGGTTGACAAGATGGATATAGGACGGAAATTGGATGGATCAGAAGAGTTGCCTCCTTTGTGGATGAGGTGATGTGAGATTGTTTCCATATGGTAGGTACTTCTGATTCAGATAAAGACCTATTTATAAGGATACTGATTGGGTAGGCAACTGAGTTAGCAGCCAGTCTGAGGTAGTATAGGGGGGATTGTCAGCTGAAGTAGAGCAGGGTTTTAGTTTTTGTAGCAGTTTCTTAATGGTGTCAGTGGGTATGGGCTGAAATGAGAATGGATTTTGTATGACATTTTGTTGAGTATGGGGGTTAGTAATGACAGGGTTAGAAGTAGTTGATGGCCTGGGGTTGGTGTCTGAATAATTTGATGGGTGGGGGGGTTCCAGTATTAGGGGTGTTAGTTAGTAGGTCTGAAACTGGTTTTATGAAGTGCTTGTTAAAGTTAAAGTTTCAGCTATTTGTGATGGAGGAGTATCGGGTGATAGGTTGTTCTCTCCACTTCTTCCATTGTTAAGTAGAGAAGATATGGAGTCCCAAAATTTACTGGGGTTAATGTTATGCTGGAAGTGAAGCTGGGAATAATATGACCTCTTATCTCTGTTGATAGTTTTGTCACTTTGTTACGTAGTGTTTTGAAATTAACATGATTTTGTTCATTTTTGTTTTGTTTCCAGGTTGACCAGGCTAGGTCCCTTTGCTTAATCATGTGTTTAAAGTCCTTAGAGAGCCATGGTGCTGAGTTCTTTTTGATTCTTTTTATATGAATGGGAGCTAGTGTATTAAGTATGATACAGCATCAGTAAGGGGTAGTTGTTTAAGGGGTGTCCAGTCTATTTTCTGTAGGACATTGTTGAATTTGTGTTGACAAAAGTTAAATTCCTAACTGATTTTATAGTGTGTAACCGGGAAAAGCCGAAAGACACAACAACAACAACTCTTAGTTGCTGGGAGTTTGTTCTAAGGGACTAAGCTGGTAGATGATCACTCAGGGAGCTAGGCAGTGTACCAGAAGAGGGGTAATTAGCAGGGTGGGATACTAGAATCCAGTCTAAGGTGGATTGGCAGGCAAGATCTTTGCTGTATCTTGTTGGAGCATTGATAAGATGTGAATAAACATACAGATATATACTATTTGTGGGGGATGCTATGGCTTGCCAGTCTATATTTACGTCTCCTAAGATTATTGTTTCAAGGTTTATTGTTTGCGAGGTCCAGGATAAAATATTTTCCAACACTGGTATATCATTATCTGGTGGGATATATATTAGTATTATGCAAATTCTTTTTGATATATTAAGGTTCAAAAAAGGAGATTAGTACCTCAGCATTGGAAAAGATGGGTATATTACTGGTACAGGGTGTGATGTTGAGTGTAGAGGGGTACAGAAGTGCTATCCCTCCCCCTTTTTTAGATCTATCTCTTCTGGTTATTGCAAAGTTTAGCGGTATTATTTCTGAGTCTTTTACATTGGGATGTAGCCATGTTTCAGTAAGGGCTAGTATGTCAGGTTTATTTTGATAAATCCAGGCATGCAGTGGGGCTATTTTATTACATATACGTCTAAGGTTAAGTGTAAGTATGTTTAAATCTTTGGGGTTACTCTTGTGGTTAGGATTAGAGGGTGGGCCAGGGTTAGGATGTATGTCTCCACGTGTGAGTAGATAGGTAATTAGGAATGCATACCATGGGAAATGTGTTTTATTCCTAGGTGAGAGTACTGGTGTCAAGTGTGGTTTCATAGGAGGTAAGTAGGCCAGTTTGTGGCTTGAATAGAATGGGAGGGTATAGGAGAAAAGCTGTGAGGAGATACATGAGAAGCTGTGTTGTTTATTGGGGAGAGGGCTGGAGGAGGTTGTTGATGTGTATTGGTGTGGGGGGGGGTATGCGAAGATATAGCAGTAGTGAGGCTGAGAATTAAGAGTAAATAGGCTCGGCAAGTTAGCAGCAGCGTGTCAACTGTGATAGTGGGTTTAACAATAGTAAAATTGGGATTTGTGTGTTTGAATGTAGTACAGGTGTAAATAGTGATTGTTATCATGTGATATGCGTGCAGCTAAAGTTAAGGTTGGAGATGTTTGACTTCAGAGTGGGCTTTGACAATGTGGTTAGGTGTTTCACCTTGCAGTTTGTGATAAGGATGGGTGGGGTTGATGTGATTGGTCAGTGGTAAAGTTATGGTGCAATGCTAGTGTGTGTGTATAGTAGAAGAGAAGGTGGTAAGCTTAGAGCTAATTTAAAATAGTTTGAGGTGGTGATTGTATTGTGATGGTCGAGTGAGTTCAAGAGGATGGATATAAGGGAGAGCAGATAAGATTGGCTAAATAAAAGAAAGTTGTGCATGAAATGTGGGTGTGGACAAGGTTGGGTTGTATGTAATTGGATCATAGGAATGTTGGGGAGTGGTTTGCTTAGGATAAGAGTAAAGGTTCTGGGTGAGGGTGGGATATGGGGGAAGGGCAAGGGAGTGGAGTGAATGGAGTGGGAAGAGCCCCCCCCCCCCCGATGGTTTACCACCATAAACAATCAGTGAGGTAGGATGTTCATGGATACAAAACACAAGTTGCCTGAACTCTAAATACTTGTCTCGAGTCACTGCATCTAATTTTATATTTATGGGGTTTTCAATGTCTTTCCAGGGATGTATTACACTGATAAGAGTGAGATATGCTGAAGTGTTAATGTAGCTTCACCTTCAGCAGTAAAAAGGCCCGTTAGTCTGGCTGAATGTGTGGGGGTGGGGATTTCCTTCCAGCAGATTCAACACTACAAAACAATGCAAACTAGACTTAATAAAATTGCCTTACATAGATTTAACTTTATTTGTTGCTTGTGTATTTCTTGCCAACTACAGGTGAAATTCAGCTGTGCAAGTTCTTTATGTAGTGCGATATGATAAGTCTGACTACTGCTGCTGCTGCAGAAGGTATATGTGCTTGTTTCACTTTATGTAGAGTGAGAACAGCTGGACAGACACACATATTTGGGACATGGTGTAGTGAAGTTGTCCCAAACCATCCCTTCAGTAGTTTGTCCATGTACAAACACTTTCCTGACATATCTATGAATTATTTCCCACAGCAATCCCTTCAGTAGTTTGTCTAAAGTATGTACAAACATTACAATGATAGAAAATAAATTATTTTACCCAGTGATTACCTCAGCAGTCTATGTATGCACAAGCATATGCCTGACACATAAATAAGTTTTTCCCCCAGCAACTCCTTCAGCAGTACGTGAAGTTATGCACAAGCACTAAAATAAAACATTTCTCCAAACAACCCCTTCAGTAATACATTCAAGTATGCACAAGCACCAACATAAAACATTGACCCAAGAACTCATTCAGTAGTATATTTATGTCTGCATAAGCACTTCACTGACACCAAAAAAAAAAAACGTTTCCCCAATGGCCCCTTCAATAGTATATCCATGTTTTCTCAATTATGTCACTGACTCCAAATGAATAATTTCACAAAATGATCCCTTGAGTACTTTGTCCAAGTATGCAAAAGCACTAACATAACAATAAAAATGATTTCTTTGAATAAAATCAATAGGAATACTTCCTATTAAAAGTTAGGGAAATATATACTGCCTTTTTCCCTTCCCCTTCCATCTCTGTATTCTCCTCATATACTACTGCCTACTGGAATAATGTCAGGGCCATTTACATGTTTAGTTTGCAAATGGACTCATTATAGATTCGGCACTATGAATTGTATGAATGCATAAATATCTAAGGCCGCTTATCTGCATAGTAGCTGTCCTCCTATTGCTTATGTGTTAAGCATGTTAGGCTTTTGCAATGAGGGTCATGCTTATAAACAGTCCCCTGCATTTCAGTTATCCTCACAGTCCTAGATCTGCATAACCACCTAGTACTGCTCATTGTGGCTCTCTGATATGAGAATGCAAATCCCCAGGCTAATAATACTGCCCTAAATATAATGCAGAAACCACTTAATTTTCTTATCAAATCTTCCACATCTAATGATGAGCTTTGTTCACTTTCAAAATATGGAACTAATAACAATGAGTTCTTTGATTACATCAAAAAAGAGAAAGGTAAAATTGCGAATGTCACAGGATAATGATAAGTGTTAACATTATCAAATGGCCATAAGATATAATGAAAGTACTTGCAGTAAACAAAGGTATAAGTCAAAATGCTGCAGTACAATAGGCAACATCTCCTACACAAATTTATACTTGTTAACTGCTATATCAAGTAAAATTAGAAATGCATGCTCAGTGGGCGCAGAGATCATACCTGACAGTTTCCTGCAGGGAAATAAGGACATTTTATCTAAAACCTTATCAGTCACGATAATCAGCTCATTCGGAATAGGACATACTGCAAGGATACAGTGGTTTGGTAAATGAGTTGGTCACACTAAACCTAAGCAGCTGTAGGTCAAACACCCTGACCAGTGCTCTTTACAAAATAATGGAGTTTATCTGAATCAGCACAGAGGACCAATAACAGTGTAACAGTATATACTTCTAAAAGGAGATCTTGTCTTCTGAATCAAGAGGCATTTTTGAAGAAAGTAACAGCGTGAGAAAAAAACCTAATGGTGCTTGCTGCTTATCATGAGCTTGCTAAAGTTTTAAGTATTAATACATACAAAGGAATAAGTGACAAAGATAAAGCATAAAATGTCACCTCACACATAATTCTATGATAAAGCATTTGAAGTGCAATAACAAACAGCTAGTAAGGGTGATAAAGTTAATTGATTAGCGAGATGAAGTTTACATCTGGTGTTTCTTGAGTTATGTTTGTACTGGGATCTTTAGTTTTCAGACTGTGCTTTTCAGAAATGAAAAGGCAAAATGGACCATGAATAGCCAATTATGTTGACGAACTGCAAACTGGGTAATACAATTGCTTTAGTAAATAATGACAAATAGTCTTAAAAACTTATTCGAAAGTAATGGTCTCTCATTTGCTATCAGGAAATGTTGCATCACTTTACTGTAAAAAGGGACATTAACTATAATTACAAAGTAAAGGGTCGACCCATAAAATGACACTAAATAAATATGTAAGATCAGTTCTACACAACAGCTTTAACTTTTCTCACTGTTCAACTGCCAAAAATCAGAAAGTCATATTTTGCAGCATAACTAATTTTAGAGGGTGAAATCATTGCACCAAGTTTATAACTCATCTCTCATGACCATTTTGAACATTTTTTAACCTTTGACTAAGCCATAAGGAATATCTTAAAAATGCACAGTGATTCCTGTTAGGATTTGAAAACTTAGAACTAACCTGTACGGCTTCAAAAAATAGCCTTTTATTCTGTTTCTTACAAGGTATCTAGAGGTTATCTCTGCTTTTGTTACAGTTATCTCTGCTTTTGTTAAGGCAGTATCTGATGAAAATCATTGTCGATGGTTGGAATGCACTATCTGGGGAGATAATATAAGCTCAAGGAATCAGATATTAAAAATAAAAATCAGGAGCAGAAAAATAAATAAATAAACTTCACAGACACATTAAACCATCTCTTTCTAGATTCATACTAAGAAAGATAGTTAATTAATTTCTTTCAAAATAATCTTGATATCTATACACAAAAAATGAGGACGGGGCTTTCTGAGGACAGACACAGAACCTATGCAGAATAAAAAGTATGCCGATTGGTACATAACTCTTTACTACACCTTCCACTCACTCAATGGGTGGAAGCTGTGGTGAAGAGTTATGTATTAATCTGCATAACTTTTATTCTATAGTATAGCTTGTATGAAAAACAACACTATCCTTCAGTAATTAAACAGCATACAGTCATCAGTTAATAGTATAGAGTCCATCTTAAGGGAATCTGTAAATGACAAAAAAAAAAAAAAGGAAAAGAACATTAAGGACCCCACTCACAACATTCCATTGTTAAACAACTGCAAATCATGTCTGAAACCTGAGTCAACATTCTGCGATTTGGTTATCTTCTGCTGCACCTTGTCGGCAGGTGTGTTCCTTGTCGTTTTAGGTGGTACTACATGCACTCAAGGCATATTTGCTTAAGACACACTACCATGTTGCCAGCCACTTATTTCTGGCAGGTGCTGTAACTCCCAATAACTTGAGTCCTTTAAGTAAACAACCTCCCAAACCCCATTCTTTTCTAGCCCTGACCCTAACCCTAAAAACTCTCCACTAGTCCCTAAACCAAAACTGATGATCGCTGCCTAAAACTAAAATTTATCTCCCCCTTCCTAAACCTAATGTACAGATCACTCACCAAACCTAGCATTTCCCTGTACTCTCTAAAAGTAATGTAACATTCACTCCCTAAACCTAAAATCCCCCTACCCTTCTTAAACATAATGTACAGATCACTCCCTAAATCTACAATCCCTCTATGCTCCCTAAACCTAGTCTACCCATCACTCATTAAAACTAAAATCCCCTTTGGCTCCCTAAACCTAAAGTCACACTTTCCATTTCTCTTCTCAAAGTAGCTAATCCACAAACACTCCCTGACTTCCTTCCCTAGCAGCTGGAATACTCATTTTTGACTTTGTGTAAGTAGTTGTTCGCACAGCGTAATGGCTACTCAAGTCCCTGGCTGCGAGATAGTGGAAGCATCTGGGGCATTACCAACAGCAACACAACTGATTTTTTTTATGTCAGTCAGAACAAAAACCTGCAGTTCTCGTCCTAAAATATGTACTTAGATGCATGTTTGAGTAATTGCATTTTAGTGCACCATATGTGGTGCTGTACAACTGAGGTGCATCCTTCAGATGAGTGTTAAACCAAGGTTTAATCTGCATGACATTGGGATAACTCAGCTGTGTATAAATGTACTTAAATAGGGTGAAAGTTCAATAATTATTACTAAAATAAGAAAAGCCATTCCCATTTTCCTTTTATCTAAAACAATTCCAAAATGTTATCGTACGTTACATTATTTCAATAAATTTCATTCCATACTGGGACCAAACACACTTTTATCATGTTTTATTTTTCTTGTATAATAATACTGATATTCTCTAAGTAATTTGGGCACAACATTTTAACTATAAAATAGGTGATTTAATGTGCCATATGGCATCTTCTATTTGATCTGAGGCTATGACTAATGTATCGGAGAATATGGCAGACAAAGATTGACAAGAAGGATGTTACCTGTGACTACTGTGACTTATTTATATTTGGACAATCATTTAGGTCAATGCAAAAAAGGTGTACTTCCTTTTATAAAAAAATACTAAGACTGATATTAACCCTGATACTAAGACAGTTGCAAAAGTGGATGATTATATGCATAGCTACTTAGTTGCAATAAGGCAGAGCTGAATGTTTATCATGAGATTGTTTTCCCTACAAAACTGTATAGTACTTAATTTAGTAGAAAGAAGGCTGCATATCATCAAACAATCACCAGATTTGTTTACTGTCAATATGGCAAAGTCCTCTAATATCTCTTGTACTTGTAATTTACAATGGGTCCTAAGTGGTGTCTGAGGGGGGCGCTTATGATGATCTTATCACGGAGGCTCAAATGCATCAGCTGATGAGGTAGTAATGTCATAATAGCTGTCCTTTGCTCAGATTCAAGAAATCTGAACAGTTCTGTGTGACTCTGTGGACATGTTCCCTGCTAAATCTGGGTACTCACAGCTTACAGAGTACCACGGTAACCACAGCATGCAGAGTACCACGGTAACCACAGCATGCAGAGTACCACAGTAACCACAGCATGCAGAATGCCACAGTAACCACAGCATGCAGAGTACCACGGTACACACAGCATGCAGAGTACCACGGTAACCACAGCATGCAGAGCATCATGGTACTCAAAACTTACAGAACACTGTGTGAAACAGCAACACAATTATTCAGGATCCTTACAGGATACCTAGGCAAGGCAAGCAAACTTTGTGGGAAGAGCCACCGGGAATGCTAAATATGGGTGCAATTCAAGAATCCATTTGTCCTTGTGCCTCATCAATGGTGGAATGCCAAAATATATATGAGAAATCAGTTCTTTGTGGACTACAAAAAATAAACAGTAACACAGAACCACATGCAGATGAAGCTTTACAGTAGCTGGTTTGAACAGAGCGTCTGACCACTACTAACCTAGCCAAGAACTCTGGGCTCTGGAACAACAGAGTCATACAGAATGTTCATCCTCCACTACAGTATCATGGCACTTTCTGATCTCCTGTCTTCACTCAGACAGATTTATAGTGTCCTTCATATTCAGTGATCACTGTTTTATATATACCACATTTAAACAGGGCACAGAATACATTTATTTTGTTTTTGCTTCGGCTGACTCATTACTCATTTTAGTTTCCAGCAGTTATTGGTTGAAGCATTTTCCTAATAATATCACTGCAACATTCTTTCAAAAATTCATCTTTTACATACTCCTGGTCTACATTTTTAATGATCATTCTGTACATCATTTGTCCAGCTCTGTATGTTCTGTTCACTCATGCAGCTACATCACTTTGCAATTTCTGTTCACCTCCATAACTTCTCATCTGCTCCTGCTGGCTCAGGCCTTCACCTGTATCATAATGCTCATACCTTTTGTTTCTCTTAGTACATCATGTGTTATCTGTAATCACTGACAGATCTCTGGCCTCCTTCATGTTCAATGAGCACTGCCTTAAAAGAGGATTCACACCAATGAATAATGGAATTTCTCTGTTTTCCTTGCCAAATTATCCCAGCCCTATTACACATTCCTGTGAACCTCTCTTGAAAATAAACTCAGATCCTACTGTGTGTAAAACATTGATTAAACAATGCTAATTTATTAATATCCAACTGCAAGCACAGTGTACCTGTTGTAAATCCAGAATTGACCACAGAAAAATATCTGGTGGCTCTACTTACTGAGAGTAAACGTCATCACCGCCATTGATTTTCTCTGCGCTAAGCAGAGAAAGGAAATGTGACTACAACAGCAGAAAAGGCAAACTTTTTTCTTTGCCATATGCATACTAAAAATCAAACTACAAATAAAAATAAAAAGAAACAATACATAAATAAATAAAACCCCAAGATTGCCACTTGGATGTTAGTAGTCACGGGAATACTCATGTAAAAAAGTGGGATGCATGCACATTCTTGAGTCCTTAAAGAAAGACAGAGACTGCATGTATTATATTGTACCATTTAAGGGATTTCCTGTGCATCTCTCACTCATGTGGTGTGCATTTACAGTCACCTCCCCCTCAGCCACAGGGAACGACATGAAAACACTTCAGGATCATAGACTCAGAGGGTGTAATGCTGTTACTTAAAAGGTAAGCTAATTATTTTTTTTACGTAACGTTATTGTATAATAGCTATAATTGATTACCTACAGCTGCTCTAATATTTTGATCACTTAGGCATTACCAGAAGGATCAAATCAGCCAACCATGGGTAAACCCAGCATTACTCAAAATATTGCATTAATTACTGCTAAAACAACATATAAACACATACATATTCAAGTTGATAATATATCCATGCATACATCTATAGTCAACCTTGCACTGTCTAAAAACTGTTCTTTAAATGCAACTCAATGAATTTCTTTTTCCAATAAAAATATTACTACTGGAATCTGTACATAGACAGAGCAAACTTCACTTTTTTCTAGCATGTTATCAGTTATCAAGCTCACACATTTAGGCTCATTTTCTTTTATATGTTTTCACCCTTACAGGCTTGAGTAACTGTTTGATCTCCAAGTCAGGCTGCTGTTTGCAACAAAATATTATTGCCTCGTGTCTCCTTCAGGAGAAGGTACTTGGGTGCTACTGTCAGAAAGTGACAAAAGGAGCCCTTTCTCACATCTTGATTAAATGCGTCATGCCACGATGAAGCAGTTATGCTGACATGAATGTTTTTTGAATGTGCCTAAGCCTAGATGAGCTTGAAGTGGGGAGAGCTGCATCAGTGTATGCAACACTGACAATGGCATTGAATTACACTACAACTTTCCACTGTGTGACATCAAATGGAGATCAGGCCTCCCGTTATATAACTTTCTCTTACAGGAACCTCTGCTGTTGATTTGGACTCATCTTTGAACCCAGGCTGCCAATAACACTATCTGACCTTTACCTTACCTTTGTGCCATAAACTGACTATAGATGCTGTATGTTCTGAAACCAATATTATAACCATGTAAGAGCTTTTCTGTCGTCTGCTGGGATGAGGGATACCATTCCGCATCCTGTGGTAAAGAGGGAGAAGAGAAGCAGGAAGAAATCCAACCCTTTTATTACTGATCGATTTAAACTTAGTGAATGAGGCAAAGTCTGAGACAACTTCTTGCCATGAAGCAAGCCCTATAACAAAGGAAACAGCTCTGGGGACAAATCCGAAGTGATGATAACACAATTAGTATGCATTTTTTTATTTATTTTCATTTGTTTACAGGGAATATCCAATTGGACTTAAACACCCCTTTTCAGCAGATGCCCAGACAGAAAAGGCCCAACAGTTGTATATACATTTCCAGCCAGGGTTCTAGAATCATATAACAGTACGCATTACACAAAGTGAAATAGTTTCCTAGAGACAAAGGAGAACATTTCTCCAACGGTTATACACAGGTTTATAATCAGAATAATTGATCTACTGGTTTACTTAAAATTGCAAATTACATTATAGAAAAAAAATTAAACCATGAAAAGATTAACATTAACTTAATCATTATCTTTTTTCGGCTGTTCCCGTTAGGGGTCACCACAGCGGATCATCTGTTTCCATTTCTTCCTGTCCTCTGCATCATGTTCTTTCATACCAACTGCCTGCATGTCCTCTCTCACCACATCCATAAACCTCATCTTAGGCCTTCCTCTTTTCCTCTTACCTGGCAGCTCCATCCTTAGCATCTTTTTCTCAATATACCCAGCATCCCTCCTCAGCACATGTCCAAACCAATGCAATCTCGCCTCTCTTGCTTTGTCTCCAAACTGTCTAACCTGAGCTGACCCTCTAATATACTGATTCCTAATCCTGCCATCCTAGTCACACCCAGTGCAAATCTTAACATCTTTAACTCTGCCACATCCAGCTCTGACTCCTGCCTTTTTGACAATGCTACCGTCTCCAACCCATATAACATAGCTGGTCTCACTACCATCTTGTAGACCTTCCCTTTCACTCTTATTGGTACCCTTCTGTCACTATTAACATTAACTTAATAGAATCCAAAATTAGAGAGAGGCCATTAAATGAGAAGGACTTTTTCATTTTATGCTAATAAAGTAAAAAGTGTAATAGGGTGGAGATACTTATCAAGATGTTAAAGTAAGACAGGATAATGTCATAGTGTATGTTTCAGAGTAAGATTGGTGGGTGACAAATACAGGGCATAAGTAAAATGTTTTATGCAGGCCGCCTCAAGGCTTTATCCCTGTATTCTGTCTCCCACAGGCTTTTGAGGGGAGATCTATGCCTGGCATACTGGGCATTGTCAGACCCCACTCTGATGGACCTTCTGCATAGCCAAAAAACAAACAGCACCAGAATTACCCATTCTAAAGACATAAACCTTGCCTGTCATATAAGTAGGACCTGCTGGAGAGACAGATATGTTTCCCAGAGACTATCGCATCTATGGAACAGGCTTACTATCCTTGTGAGGCAGAGTTCCTCCCTAACCCAATTCAAGTGCAACTTGGAAAATCGGATGGGAAAACAGCAATTTATCCCTTGTTTGGCACCTATGTCTCTAATAGACACAGGCAACCTGTAAATGGTTCATCTGCCAAGCCCGTGTTTACACTTATCAAGGGTATCAGAACTTGGCAGGGATTTGGGATGCATGGTTAGGCTTAAAAATGCCTTTGTGGTCGTTAGCCTAGTAAACACCTATAAGCCTATAAGAGTTGTGGGTATTGAAGTAAAAGAATAGGATAGATATGAAATAGTCAGGGATAAGTAATGTTAACTCAATACATCTGAGTGATTCCTCCATGTGCATCTGCAATTAACTCCTACTGACACCGCTAGGTGTCAAATATTGCTTGTTCATATTTGCATCAATAATTCCAAAACCATGTTATGTACAAGGTTTTAAAAGATTTCATCATAAAGCTTACACAATGGCAAACTAACTGCATTAATATTTGATCTCTGTCTGGTGCACGTAAATAGATATTAACTGTTGTTTTTTATGATATTAATTTATATAGATATAATGTTCACATTTTTCTAAATATCTCCACAACCAAGTAACACACATGGAACTCCTTAGTCTCATATGAAACCTCTCAGCTAGATGAATACAATGCTGCTGACAGTATGTGTACAACTTGAGTGGTTGCTGAGATATTATAAGTTGTTTACAAAATATTATAAATGTAATGGTTACTGTGCTTATTGTGACTTATAAAATTTGGTTTAAGACCAACAACCTAAAGAATACTACCACCATAAAAATACTTTGTGCTGAATAGTTTGCCATTTATACTTCTTTCATAACCCATATGGTTCCTGAGATATGAACATTTGTTTGAAATATAAGGACATAATTTGATTCGGTCAAAAGGTTTAGGCTCCGCCATTGGACGTTACAGTGCAAACTTCCTCAGCTCCAGTGAAGTGAATGAGTTAAAGGATAAAAATTAAGTTACATTCAAAATAAAACTGATTAGTGAGAAAGTATTGTAGAAGGGAAGGAAGATGGTGTACTCTGGACAGGCTCAGAAGTTATAATGATAGAACTTGATTTAACAGAGTGTTTTTAACCTGGGTTATAACATCTTAAGGTTAGTAAGGATCAATTAATGTTGTAGGCCTTAATGACATGGAGATGGACATGGGAAGATGATGGGGCAGTTTCGAGACTTTTGATGTTTTTTCACCCTTGTGTGTTCAGATGTGAGATACATAAAAGTCAAGGGGTAGGATGATGAGAGAAAGAAAGGGTAGTGGCAGGAGGTAGCTTCATCAGAATGAAAACATAATTTTTTGCAGAAATTTTCTTTCTGGTTGGGAGTGGTAAGCATTTTAACCCTTTGTGAATCACAACTTTGATAACATCACAAACAAGGACCTTGAAGTTTTAGATTGTGATCTCAAGTTCAACGCAATCAATCTCACAAGTCTTAAAGCCATATATTGTCTGCATAACCTGGATAGCTACTTAAACAAGAAGTTTGCCTTATCCCAGGATATGTCTCAATGTTCCATTGGTTAAGTGAATCTGGATTCTACTGTTAGACCAAATCATTGGATGCAGATGGACTTGGACAAGATTTTTACAGAACAAAATGCTAAGGGTATACCGTTAGCCAGGCTTCAAACCCTAAATATCTGAGACAGCTAATATGAAATATAAACCAACTAACTACATTTTCTTGTATGTATGATTAGTGGGAGGTGGTCTTAAATGTTATTCTACACCAGTAGAATTACATCTGACTTCAGTGTCATCTGCAGAAAAGTAATCTGGAGATGTGAAAATAACTGAAAGTAACTGTGGTGGTGATGAAGAAATATTGAGTAACCAACATAAATCTACACAAGCTATGACATTACCAACGAGAAACCTGCCATGAAACTATACATATTCTATCCTCCCATGACTTTTGTGGCTTCACTGTTGCCATTATCCATATGAAAGATAAATATTTTCTTTTCTATATATACATCTTATGGGTCAATATTGTAAATATATGATAAGGCAATTTAATTCTGAACTAATACTCCATAACCATGATTTACACAGCTGGAAAGCAATTCCATTAATTAAACAGTGATACCATCTCTGGAGGAACCGCTGAATTAATGTCAAACATTTCAAAATCATTTACATCATTCTGTATTAATTCTAATGAATTAAGTAAATCTAGAATGATTTGGAATGGAATAGACACTGCAATATGTAAATAAGAAGCATGTCATCTCAAATGTGACCTTAGTTATTGCAAGCAACTGAGACATCATTATGTTGTTCAATTTCAGAAAATATTTTTCTCATTAGTATAACCTCTGTCTCAAATTCAACTTCTTGCTGTACGGAAACCATAGATCTAAAGCACTACCTACCAGCAAAAATAAAAATTATAATTCCTGCACAAAAGTAAAACTTTTTGTCCTTCATTGCAAAATTGTATCTTGCATGAGAAATGTATCAGAAATTGTTTCAACCAGTCATAGACCACTTTAAATAGTTGATTTAACAAGAAATGTATAAATACAGAAAAGATAGCGTTTACGGTTTCATAAATCTGGCAACTCTACAAAGTAAAATGCTAAACTGAACATGCAATGCTTTTCACAGATGCAGCTGAGAAGGAACTTGGGTAAATCAAATATAAGTATCTAACAATGGATGAAACAAGATTTCAATACAGGACTTGAATCCATACTATTGAGTCTTGAAGACTAATTGACATATTATAGATTCAAAAAGTATCGGAGGTCAGTAACTCACATTACCTCTTGTTTGGAATGTAATCACATCTGACAACAGAG
>NC_056735.1:443652063-443712063 GCF_019279795.1 Protopterus annectens | reverse complement strand
AATTAATAAATAAATACATATGTAAAAACACTATAAACATTGGGCAGGATAAACGATGGCTTGCATGGAGTCTAAGAGTCGTGTAAGACTCCATGCAGCCATTGCGATCCAGGAACAGCCCAAAATCCTGTGTAACAGACCAGCTAAAATGACTCTTACATGGGCAGGGCCTGGATATGCTAATCACCTCACTTGCAGCTGAAAGGCATGCAAATGAGGTAGATTAGTGATCCACGAAGCTGAAACCAGCCCGTGTAAGAGTCGTGTTAGGTGCAGAAATGTACTCAGTTGACAACTGAGTACGTTACTGCAAATAACATAATGGAGCCATGACAGCTCCAAATAAAGTGTGCATATACTGCAGTCAGCATGCCAATGGCCAAATATGTGGCCATTGGCACGGTAACCCGATGCAAACATGAAATAAAATTAATTTTTTTTTTCGGCGATCAGCGATGTTTAAACGCAGCGCAGCCCCACACAACCGGGCTGCGCTAAATAAGACATAAAAATAAAGGTTTGAAACCCACAAATGTGGGTTTTATGTAATGCATGGATTTGCAATGCAGGGACTAGCAGACCGAAAACAACATGGCCACCGTCTAGTGATTGCTAAGGGGGGAAGCTGAGTGTAAGACATGTAACTAAGCATTAATAGGCAATCCTATGTAAATGAGTGGTAGGATAGTGAATCACACTGTCACATAGCAAATGAGCACTTTCCGTGTAGTGTAAGACTTAGATAAGGGGGAGTAACAGAGTAGGAGATAGGTGACATCACAGGGGGAATGTCAGAAAGAAATCAAGCTCAATGGAGCAAAGTGGTATGTGAAAGATGTCAATCACACAGCATAAAAAGAGGAGTGTCAACAGATAAGCATGGGAAAGTCAAGAAATGGAAGGTGTACACTGTGGCCAACACCAAAGTTTCTTGCTGTGTGTGCATGCGCATGTGTGCACGCTGGGAGGCGTGAGTAAGACAGAGTGCACGCGTGTAAGGCAGAGTAAGCATGTAGGAGCTTGTGTAAAGATCTATTAACCTGTTTGCACTGGTGTGCGTGCGTTTTAACCTGAATAAGCAGATTCTAGTCCATGTAAGCATGTGTGCATGCATGGTAGCCACTGTGAGCGTGTTTTCGCTGGTATGCGTGCTGCTCCCCCCTGAGGAAACGGAGAGGAAAAAGGAAGCAGAAGAAATAGTAGGAAGCTAGCAGGGAATACTGGTAGAGCTAGCAGGTGAAAACAATTAGAAGCAGGCAATTACACAGGCAGAATATTAGCCCAGACCAGCACTTAAAACACTGCAAACAGCATTGCAGTATGTTTCTCTCAAGAGACACTGCAAGACAGGATTAAGCTAGTAGAAGTGAACACTGAAAAAGCTGCACTCAGACCAAACTTGCTAGGGGCTGCCATAGCTGTTATAAGGAGACATAGGAGACTTGCTGAGGGTGGTGACAATGCAAATGCTGCCAGACAACCCACAGTGAGGAGATGGAGAACAGTGTACAGGCCCAGGTTCATCTACCAGGGGTTACATGAGCTGGAGATAGTGGAGTGCTATAGAGTGGACAGAGACCTCCTGCAGCAAATTGTTGAGCTGTGCAGGCCACGTCTCACACACAGAACCAACAGAGGGAACCCATCCCAGTGGAAACCAAGGTATGTGTTGGCCTAAGAATACTAGCAACAGGTACCTTCCAGAGACCAACTGGTGATATGATGGGGATATCACAGGCATCAGCCTCCAGGGTACTGCACCAGTTCCTGGATGCCATGTCAGCACATGTCGGTGAGCATGTATATTTCCCCAATGCCCATGAGGTATTGGCCAGCAATATGTGTCTCTTCCATCAAATAGCGGAATACCCTGAGGTAGTGGGTGCAATAGACTGCACGCACATACGCATCAAAGTGCCAACCGGTGAGCGGGGTAGGGCCTACATTAACCGCAAGGGCTTCCCCTCCATCAACTGCCAGGTGGTGTGTGATGCCCAGGGCATAATAATGAATGTGTGAGCTGGCTGCCCTGGGAGCTACCATGATTCCCATATCTGGCATTTGACGCAGCTGCACCACACATTTGCCAGTGGGAACATCCCACATGGTCACCTAGTGGGGGATGCAGGATATGCACTGAAGCCATGGCTGATGACACCCATCAAGAAAAACACAACACACCACACACAAACAAGAAATAATGAAGCTGCATAACAACGTGTAAAATGTAGTGTGTTTGGTGTTTTGGCTGGGCTGCTCACCACTCTTCCGTCTGGTGGGATCTGGTGGTGGTACTTGCCCAACCCCACCCACCAATATATGTGTGCCATGCTATGTGTAATGCTTGCATGCTACATATGATTCTGCAAAAACAGCTGCAGCAGGAAAGGGCGCCAGCCACCACCAAAGCCCATTGCACAGGCACACACAGGCGAGGAGGAACAGGAGCCCCAACTGGGAGTAGGCAGGAGCAGAAGCCCCAGTAGCCCCCAGGCTGGCCAGCAGGGCAACCAATACACACACTGGCTCAGTAGGAACCCTGGGGGAATAGTATCTCTCTCCCTCTCTCATAGTAACACAGATGCTCATATAGTAACACAGATGCCTAACATGACACACAACCAGCTACAATATATGTACAGAGAGAGACAGGAGTGCAGCACCTGAGGCATGATTGCCATGTTTTAAGCAATGTAACTGAGGTATGTATGCCAAATGTAACACATGTAGACCCTGCCTAACATCTCACCCTCATGAAACATCCTGCCCTCACCAAGCATGATGCCATACCATATGAAGACAAGAAGATCAAGTACAATAATTGGCTGAGTATTGCTGCTGAGCAAGGGGGACACTATGCTGAGCATGACAACTGGCTATGGCTGGCACGCACTAGCATGCACCCCAGCACCTGATGGCACGTGGGCTGTCACCACTGGTTGGCTGTGTTGAAACCCGGCTGCTGAAACACACTGGACCCTAAACAACACCACCAGGGATACAACAACCCACCACCACAGGTAACCCCGGGGATAACTGCGCCAGCGTGCAACCAGCAGGCACGCCAAGCCCACAGCCATGCAGAGTGGAGACCCAATATCTGTTCAGCATGAGGGGTCTGGGGCCCTCTGTGAGGCAACACCCTACTAGGTTGCCTCCTACCACTCATCTATCTACCAAAACATACACTATAGGAGTGTGGCTATCATTAAATGTCAAGGATAACCACACCCCCAGGTTGGTACCACAGCAAGAAGCAGCATGGACTATCCACGGGCAAGTAACACTGGCTCAAACTGTGTCCCTGTTTGAAGCCTGCTACAGACCACACTCACAAACCCAGGTACCCCAGTCAGCCTTCCTGAAGACACTGCAGAGTATGAATGTCTCAACAAATACCAAACAAGGCACACACAAAGTATGACATAGGTGGGAATCCATTATGTATGAAAGATGTAATCAGGGACCTAGGGACACAAGTGGATGGTAACCTGTCATGTGACACTCACATTGCCAAGGTGGCCAGGAAGGCCTGCTATATTGCCCAACTTAATATGAAAGGATGCACATGTAGATCAAGAGAGGTCACTGTGACCCCATACTCTTCCCTTATCAAGCCCATACGTGACAACAATGCCCCAGTTCGGATGTACCTTACCTTACACCTGCAGCAGTTAGAAAGACCCCAAATGTAACTCACCAACAGGATAAAGGGTCCAAACATTTGACATCTGCAGCCTGGCTGAAGAAACCACAGCCCAATTCAGAAGCATACTGCCCAGTCAGAGACGATGTATGCCTGATGTACAAGGCCATGTCCAATCCAGAATGAATGGACATGCTCCACTGCAGAAACCCCAAATCCAGCAGAGACACCACAGTGAGATATCTGAACCTCCACACATAGATACATAGGATGTGCTGGAGGGACAGATCCATAACTCAGAGGCTCCTTACACTCTGGAACAGAATCCCAGTCCATGATAGGCTGAGCTCCACACTCATACTCAACAAGAGAAATCTGGTGAAGTGCATGTGAGATAGTAGGTGTACACTGGGGGCCATCCCTGTGTCACATCTAGTAAAGTAAACCCTACATGGGCATAATATGCACATTGCAAGGGGTGTCGAAACTCACACACAGTCTGTCCATGCTCAAACAAGGCCAGGGCAGATAGCCTAGTATGAACCTATGAAGCTATGACGATACAAATTGTGCAGGACACAAAGGGTTATCACACAGTTGTCCAACCTGATGATAGGAACCATGGTGATAATCCACAGATATGCTTTGCAGCACTCTAACATCACAAACAATACACCAAACCCACACACATTGCCAACATCCTACCTAACAGATTCTTTGCAAACTCCCCACCAGCACCTAACTGCCAAATATCTATCCCAGCAGAGTGCTGGCCCCCTGACATTGCAGATGCTGAGGTAACAGCCAGCATCTACAAAGCACAGCACACAGCATCAATGGTACCAGATGGTGTCCTGGGTTGTGTCCAACAAGTACTGTAAGAAGAATGGAACACCAAATAGCAGTACTGCGCACTATCAGTCTTACCACAGGATATGTACCCAAAGAGCAGTGTACAGAAACAGTGGTCCCTCACCACAAAGGGGGTGCCTGAATGGATACTGCAAACTATCACCCCTCAACCCCGACTATCTAGGTTAGCAAAGTAATGGAGAGGATAATCATGGATCCCAGGAATAACGAGATTGGGTACCTACAGACATTGGACCCTACCCAGTGTGGCTGTCATAGGGCAGATCCTGCCCCTTACACGTCTGACTCATGTGAAATGCGCACCAAGGCCATTGATGTGGGGAATGTGGATCACACAGCCTATCTGGACCTTGCTAAACCCTTCCATACAATACCTTAGTTGGCAGTACAGATAAGCTCACCAGCCTAACTATAAACCCCTATCCAAGTAGATGGGTTGCAAACCAGCTCAAGGACAGAACTGACCTGGTCAGACATGCTGCAGCCATGTCAGACTGCAAACCAGGTACAACTGGCATCCCACAAGGCATGGTCCTGGGACCTCTCTTGTATGCTATATATGTCACATAGGTACAGGCCAACATGGAAGGACTCTGTCTGAACAGGTTCACAGAGGACTACAAACTGCCCACCATATTGGACCATCCAGCTGACACAAGCAACCTACAAAAGGCACACATAGAAACAGACAAGTGGTGCCACAGCCATGTCAACAAGCTAAATGCAGAATAGTGTATAGTCATCCCCTGTGGAAACACAGTACATGGCCAGAAATTACCACATAGGTGTTAACCCAGTAAGTACATCAGGAGCAATAAGAGACCTGGGGACACAAGGTGATAGATATCCTGCATGTGACAACCATGTGTCTATAGTGGTTACAGAAACATACCATATACCCACCTAATCATGAAGGTAAGCACAGCTAGGTCAGGGTAGGCCAATGTGCCTCTCCAGTCATCCATCAGCAGCCTCACAATTGTGTACAATGGCCCTTCAGGGATGTACCTTAGCAGACACCTGCATCAACTGGAAAGACCCCACAAATACCCCACCAGGAGGATTGCAGAGCTGTAACAGATGCCATGTGTCATCTGATTAAACAAACTGCAGCTCCACACAGTGCCATACCGCCTGGCTGGAGGTGAACTGTGCCTGATGTATAAAGCCATGACCAAGCTGGTATCAATGGACATTTGGCACCATGTAAAATCTGAATGCGGGTAACCTATGCAGCTGACAGCCCTGAACCCCAGCACACACATAAACAGGACATGCTGTACTGATTGGTCCATAACCCAGAAGCTCACTCCACTCACGACTAAACTCCCAGTACAGGTTATCCAGGGAGTCTCTCATTGACTGTCATCCAGAGGAATCATGATGACTGGATGGGAGATGGTAGGTGTACCCTGGATATCACCTGTATGTCACGGGTAGACAGAGGCACAGCACACTAACCTTGACATATGTCATGGCAAACACCAGTAAATGTGTGTTGAAGGACAAACACTCTCTGACTAGCATTACAAATGGACTAAGGCACATGGCCATTGTTTGTCACTGTCCACACAAGTTGTGGAATACATTAACAATGTTGGACGATCATGTACTATGCTGTCCATATCTGAACAAAATGCAACATGGTCATATTTGCACAACTGGCCCTCAACCAGTCTGGTGTGCTCACTAAATATATTATAAGCAGTGATAGGACTGAAACCGATGATACTGTCCACCACAGTGAAAGTACTGCACCAGTACACTATACGACAATACAACTGTTTGGTCAGTAGGAAAGGATGTTGACAACTGTATGCAAACAGTCCCATGGCAACCCTGCAGGCACAGCATAATGCCTGTTAGGTTCAGACACAAAGCAGTTGGGCAGTAAGAACACAACCTGATGTCCAACACTCAACTGTACATGTGAAATATAGATGACGTCCACACACAAACACAAATGTGGTGGACCACAGATCCCAACATAAGGAAAGTTCACACTGGGCATGCTTGCACACTTAGATAAATGAGACGTGTCAGTCAAGAAGCCACAGAAACTGTGAACTGGGCACGCTCACACACTTAGGCCATGTCACAGTTCAGCAGTTGCACACACATATTTGTATGTGTTAACACAGGAACTTCCCACAATACAGAAATCTGCCCAGTGCACACAGTGAAATTACAACAGAGACATAAGTAAAGTACTGGATCCCACTCATATGTAAACATCTTCCACAGTACACAAGTTGTTCATAGAGATAGGGAAAGCTATGGCAATAAAGACCCACAAACAGTATATGAGCAGCAGATACTTGCATCTGACAGGTAAACGTATGGCCGTAGAGTGCAATACTAGGCTGTTGTCCCTAGGGAATACAGAAGGCTATCCACAGTGTATTTGGCATCTGCCACTGTGCCTGTGCAAAGTTAATGCATAGATATGCTCTCCCCTGTACTGATGGATAGTAACAGATGTACATACCTCTTCATACATAATGATGTCAGCACACTATACATATGTCAGGAGCAGAAATGATACCCAGTAATTTGAATAGCGAGCTCTGCTACTGCGTCTCTCACAAGTATCATAACATAGTTAGATAGGGGTTTGAATCCTGCAAGTGCTCAGTGTGTGTGTGACTGTGTGGGGGGAGTAGTGTGTGTGCAATTCTATGTGTAAGAGAAATGTCCCTTTTGGCAACTATTACTACACAACACATGCTGCATATTCCACTGTCTAAACACTGATGATGTCAGCACCCTATAAGTACAGCAGGAGAAAGCAATCCTCCCAGTAATGCAAATAGCGCGCTCTGCTACTGCGTCTCTCTCAAGTGTCATAACATACTTAGGTAGGGGTTTGAATCCTGCAAGGGCTCAGTGTGTGTGTGACTGCGTGGAGGGGAGTAGTGTGTGTGTGCAATTCTATGTGTAAGAGAAATGTCCCTTTTGGCAACTATTACTACACAGCACATGCTGCATATTCCACTGTCTAAACACTGATGATGTCAGCACCCTATAAGTACAGCAGGAGGAGGCAAGCCTCCCATTAATGCAAATAGCACACTCTGTTACTGCGTCTCTCACAAGTGACATAACATAGTTAGGTAGGGGTTTGTATCCTACAAACGCCATGTGTATTTTTGTCACACAGTTTGTCCATGTGTGTGGGGTGTTGTTCCCAATATTGCACGACATACACTATATCAGTAATGTCAATGCACACATGATGTATGTGTGTGCCACCTACACATATGTACCTGTGAACTTCAATAGTTCCCATGTCCGAAGCCTGCCTCATGTGAATACATGGAATATGCATTAGACAACTGTATGACTGTGGTGTTCTGTGCAGGGGCTGCATGTGGTATGTGAATATACAGTGTGGGTTGTAAATGGTGTCATCCCACCAGCGAGGGATACACAACTGGTCTGGAGCATATAGTCCACATGTTGGTGATGAACAGCTGCAGCATGTTGTCACCTCTTGTGGGAGTGGTAACAAGTTGTTACATAGCAATGCAGGGAATGAATGCTAAGAACCCTTCAGATAGGGTCTTGGAGCTAGAGTAATGCTCACACTCTATGTTTGGGTAGTCGCAGTCCACCCAAATAATGGTGTTTGTAGAGAGCGTCATATTCCCAGTGTTGTCAGGAAGGCCAAGTGGGTTTCCTGGGTATGGGAGGGTGGTGTGTGCCAGGCTATGAACCTGAAGGCAGTCTAACCCACTGTTAGTTGCACATGGATAGGCTCTGATGCTTTGTGCTATGCCACCAACCTGGGGGTGTGTGTATCTGAGGTGCCTTTGGATACATCCCCCCTGTTTTGGTTTGGTGCATGTGTAGGGGATGACAAGCACGGTATGAGTTATGACCTGGCAGTGATGGTGTGCACCTGGGAGCCTTGTACCAGGAGTCTGTTACTGCACGGATATTGCTGTACCCCATGCTAAGGACAGTTTCCACTGCATGCATCTTGAGGTTTACACTGCTGCTGTTGAGTAGCATTACTATTAGTGTCCTATCCTGTGTGATACCTGTGTAGGTGGCTATGTAATGTCAGCCTTGCATACAAAGGCACTATGTGTGTAGCAAAAGCCTCTGCCAATATACAATGGCCCATGAGTGACAGGTGCAAGCTGTCCCAAGCTAAGCAATGTGGCTTGTCCAGCATGTAATCCCACACTGACAGGCACTGGATCCCCTTTGAATGTCACCGAAACATATGGTAATTGTAGAAACTGATCATCCTGTCTACATATTATGGCAGCATTCTTGGTGAGGGTAAGATGCTACTCAAGGTCAGGGTCATACCAGCCTGTGCCACAAGCTCAGACAGCCCCTCTATGTCCCCTAACATGTAGTCCAGGGAGGTGTGTCACAGGTCATACACACTGGCACAGACAATGACTGAGTCATATTTCTACATGCCTTGGAGTGACCTGTATGCTTGTGTTTTATGGTGGATCATAGTGCCCGACGGGCATCTCAGCATGACCTTCACCTTGTTCAGCCTGGTGAGCAGGACCTCAGTGTACCTGACGATAGTGGTACCTCATACAACTGTAGCAGGTGTGTTGTCAAGCCGTATGGCCTGTGACTGTTTGGCCCACAGGCTTTGTGAGCTATGTGTTGCACGTGCTCTGATCTGGCTTAACGTTTGCTTGTGTGTCTGCTTTGCAGGTGTCAGCTGCTCAGGCAGGATGCTATTCTGAGAGTCCAAGAATGTACTTGTGTGTTTCTGTGTTTGGATTGCGGTCGTGGCAGGTCTATGTGAGACTGGTACTGTAGTCACTGTAGTATCCCACTCCACCTGACAGGGTATGCCAGTACTAAGTTAAGAGAGCTTAGCCCCCAGTTTGGCTATGTGGTTGCATCTCTCACATGTGTTGTAAGTGTATGGGAAGGGGAGAGGGTTGTCTGTGTACATGAGGCAGCTGTAACATTGCCACGACTCACAGATTCACCAACTGCACCAGAGAGTAGATTGACAGGTGACCTTTGCACATGCTGCCATAGCATTGTGAATCCCTTACTAAGTAACGACACATAGGGCCAATGGAGAACAGGGTACTCAAGGTGAGTATGTGAGGGTGTAGTGCTCCTGATTTGTTAGTGCTGGCATATATGAATGCTTTCTTGAGCAAATGCGAGGTAAGTCATATGCAATGTGTTACAGGCAACCTACATGCAAACAGGACAAACAGTGGTGTTCTGTCAAGTGAGACATGGACATCAGTACAGTAAGTAATACAGATGTCACTAGGGATCCACAGAGGCACTGTAAATCTGCACTGCAGGTGGAATCAGTGTTTCAGAAACATAACAAGCAAACATGCATACAAACAAAGCTACAGTCAGCAGGCCTGTATGTAGACTATGCTACAACAAACAAGGTGCACGATGTCCAGTAGGTAACAGTGTATATATGCAGGCACTATAAGCCTGTACCCAGACATTCACAGGTCAGTCAGGCTGGGTCCAGCCCCACCCCCCACAAGTGTATAGACCAAGTACCTTCGTAATGTTGAATAATTGGCCTGATACCCAAGTGCTCATACCTGTAATAATGCACATTTCAAACAACAGACACTGAGCCCTCACTCAACAGTTCCAGACTTAGTATGATGTATGCTACCTGTCCTGGCACCACAGTATCCTTGACATGTATGGATACTCTCCCTCCTGTCATCATTAGTTCTGTGTTTTGGTGCTGTCATGCATGGTATGAGGTGTGACTTTGTAGTGCTAGTGTGCTCTTGTGAGTCTTGAACCTGTTGTGTATTACTGCACAGATATCAACATCCTCAAACATCCTCATTGCAGAGTCGAATGTGGACAGCATGCAACTTGCAGTTGACATGACCATCATTGAGTATCAATATGTACATTTTCATATCCCCTGTGCTACCTATGTAGGTGGCCATCTCTTGACAGCCTCACCACCAGTATGCAAAGATGTGCAGACAGTACACTATGGTAATTACTATGGGTGTACAAAACAATACAATGACATTCATACTGTAACTGCATCAGGCATGCTGGGATATACCCACAATGATATCATTACACTGTACTGTTGTCAACATTATACTATTACAACACTTCTATGTAGTCACCCTGTGCATCAGCACCATGTTAACCTGTTCCTGCACCGATGTTACAGATTGCAGGAGGTGGCACAGTTTCATCATATGCACAGGGTGTGTACCTGGTATGCCCGAGTCTGCCACTGATACAACCAATTGACATGTCTGTGTGTGTGTGTTGGTGAGGGACAGCAGTACAAGATGGGGCAATGTTGATGCAGTGTGTGCGTGTATGCGGTAGCCCTAGGTGTTATCAATTTGCATGTGTGTATGCATGCACACAGTCCCACCTCATGGCTGCCATATACAGGTGTTTGTGGACAGCCACAGACTGTACCTACCAGGTCATACAGATCACTGTCTGTGGCCACGGACATGGTACCTGTGCCTGGCAGGGGTGCTACGGACCATATCAGGTACTAAGCCAGACTGGGTACTGTCATCAGAAACAGGTGGTTGGTGACTGGAGACAGGTCCCTGTTGGGACTGTCCAGAGCCACGTGCACGTGGTCTCCTGGGGTGCTCTGATGACAGCACAGACCCAGAATTGCTGGGGCTGCTGCTGGCACTATGTGAGCGGACACGGGCCTGTTGTCGTCCGCGATGGCTGCCAGCTGCTGCTTTTGCTGGCATATGGCCACTTCGACGCCTCAACCGTCCACCATTGCCCTGGCTCAAGGACATGTAGTTGTGGAACAGATCTAATGTGTCCCCCCCCAACGTCTGTCAATGACCTCGGTGAAGTTATGGATGGCAGCCGCAACATCACGCATACTGTCACTCATAGCTGTGCGACATGCTCTCAGCTCCCTCAGACCCTGTCTGGAGTATTGTTCCATACGTGACTGTGCCTACATTACAGCCCAAAACATAGCTGAGGTTGAAAGACCTCTGTGGGCACGTCTGACAGGGGCGGTATGCCCACGGATGCTCCCACGAGAACCCCTGGACGTCTGCCTGTGTGGTACCATGTCAGGACCCTGGCCATGGCTGCTGTGTGGGGATGCATGTGCCACCTATACCACATTACCCTGGTTAATGCCCACTGTATCCTGTCCATCACCTACGGACATTGGTGACAAAGGATGTATTGACAGGATGACTGTGCGCATTGATGGGGTCGACAGCTGTGTAGTGTCAATTGGCTGACCAATGACGGACCCCGGCACACCTACCTGTGCCATTACACAGGTATCATCATTATCACTATCCACAGCAGCTGATTCAGGTTCCCTGCTGCACAACACCAGAGCAGCACCAGAACCTGTGGGAGTAAGACAGGAAACACAGTTTACATTGTGTACACAATGTCACCACTGATACACACATGCACACATGGGCACATGCACACATGCACACATGGGCACATGCACACATGCACACATGGGCACATGCACACATGCACACGTGCACACATGGGCACATGCACACATGGGCACATGCACACATGCACACATGGGCACATGCACACACCTCAGTATATGAGATATCAACATACAGACACAAACACACCTGCAATCAAACACATAGCACTACTGCTTCAGCCTATTATTACTGTTAGTATCAATAATATTGAAGGTAATGGTATTACACATTCACCAGCATGGATAGGCTGCCTTGCTGTTACTCCAGAGGGACCTGCAGAAATGAGATATTTATTGTCAGTGGGCACAACTGTGCCATTGATACTGTGGGTATGATACAGTTCAGTAGTGCAACAGTTAGCTTCCACAGGTCTACTTTTGATACTGAAAATATCACTCTTGCACAATAATTACCAAAATTACAGCTACAAAACGAGGACACACCTCACACATGCATAACCTAACAGTATACAGAACGGTCAACTATACACATGGCATGTTACCTGCCCGCTCCATGTCCTGCTGCTGTGTGGCTCCAGCCTCCATCATTACACATGTATGCTGCTGCTGTTGGGCTGGAGCCACAACACTTAGGAGTAGTCCCTCCAGTCTGGTGAGGGGGGGATGTCTAAACACCCCACCACCTGTGGCAAGCTGCTGCCTGTGGATATCCGATGCACGCTGATGGACATTTCTAATTAAATCACTGCAGTGATGGCGTACCTGCTCATATGTCCGGTTATGTGTGCCTATGTCATTTACCCGATGGACCAGGTCTTGCCACAGTGCAGCCCACTCCTGCTGGTTCTGGCTGGTGCGGGAAAATAGTATTGTGAAATCCCGCACCAGGCTCTGGTGTATTTCTTCCTCCTCTGCAGTGGAGTACACAGGGTTTCGCTGGTGAACCATAGTCCTGAAAAAGAGAAGAAAAATATGTCAGCAATATCTGTCAGCAAACTATGACACACATAATACACATAATACTCGACTGTATTGATATAACTTAACCACCATATATAGCATCTGTCTGTCTATTGGGGGATACACATGTAAATGACCAGATATCAGTGCTCATCCGACAACTGTGCAACAGTACCTGGCACACTCCATACGACATACTAGTATACTGCAGCAGTCAGCACACTGGTTCAGGTGCAATGCACAACCTCACACTGGGGGTATGTATCAAGGTACTGTATGGGGAACATTATCAGCCCATGCACTGCACACAATGCATGTTACATATTTCACTGGTAATGCACACTACTGTTACTTGCCATAACCCTACCTACACCACAGTGACATACAGGGTAACACAGCACAACATATGGCAATGTAGTATGTGTTGATCGCAATACCTCACACATCTGTCTCTGGCCTCACACCAAGGACACATACTACCATGACAGACAGACAGTCATGGTGAGCAATCACACCAGTACATAACATGCACCCAGTCACTGGCACACTCATTCCACCTCACATATTTGGTTTGCAATGTGTTCATGGGTGTGCATTGTGTCTTAGGTAGGTAGTGTGCTTTTGGCCCTGGGCCTACAGCAGCATACTGTTAAGCTACCCTGCCCCTTGTAACACATGTGTTATGATCGTACCTGCTCCTTACAAACAGTTACACAGGGTGAATCATATGGCATATTACCTATCTGCATAACATTCAGCAGGGGTATGTCTGACATCTACTCATGGGGAGCCTTGCTTCTTAATTCTGTGTGGTTTACTACAGGGTATGTCGTATCTGTGGGTAGGGACCTGTACCTCCACCATGTGCTCTATACTGCAGTGACAAGGACGACAGACATAGGTAATTTTGTTGTGGATGTTGGAGGTGTTACCATGGTTGTTAGACAACTGTCATGGGTGTGACCGAACTATGTATATCCAGCAGTGGTAACCTCTATGTAGGTAGTCTGTGTGCACTCTGTGGTCTTGTCAGTCACTCTTCATTGGTAATGTGTTTGAGTGTATTGACACAGTTACTAGCGTATGTCTGTGTCCTACTCCATATCTGTAGCTGTCATGGGAGGTACATACCATGTAGGACATTGTGGGGTGTAGAGGGGTACAGTGACCTACATGTCCAAAGCTGACACACCATGTCCGCTGACACATTCCATGTACAGGTATTACAGGTCTAGTGTGCCACTGTGTATATCAATGGGGAGCCTATTGTACACTTGTTGCCCCTGTTCCCCCCTGACACATGCAGTGGTGGGCAGGCATGCACATATCTGGTGGTTACTGGTGTCAGTGTTTCTGAATGGGGTATGGTACTCCAGTATCCACACTGGCGTTCACTCCATGCCTTTGATACCAGGCACCTGTTGCAATACATCTGCACACATGTGCCTCACACAGTATATATATATATATATATATATATATATATATATATGTATGTATATATATATATATATATATATATATATATATATATATATATATATATATATATATATATTTATATATATATATATATATATATATATATATATATATATATATATATATATATGTTTGCATATATATATATATATATATAATATGTATATATAGATGTAGATATATACACATAGATGTGGGGAGAGACAGAGGGAGAGTGAGAGTGAGAGGGGGTGGGACAGAGAGAGAGAGATAGTCATATACAGACATATCTGTTGTCAGTCAGGTCTATCTGTATATGTATATGTATCTACATATATCTATATATGTATGTGTGTATTACATATATCTGTACATACATATTCTATCAATCTCGATGTCTGTGCAGTAAGTGAAACCTGGTTCACGGCTCCTGAGAGCACACCAGCGGTACCAGGCTATACCTCGTATCATGCTTTTTGGCCCCAAAACTCAGGCCAAAACAAAAAGGGAGGGGGAGTGTCCATATTCATGAAGGACACCCACACCTCCAGGTTAGTGGCAACACATGAAGCATCAGAGACCATCCAGGTGCAAATAACCATAGGCAAACCTGCTATACAACTGGTAGCATGTTACAGACCACCCTCCCAATCTCAGGAACCACAGTCAGCCTTCCTGAAGACATTGGAGGATATGAATGTCCCACCACACACCATCATATTGGGAGACTTCAACTACCCTAACATACACTGGGTGCATTATTCTAGCCCAAACACCCTAGCCCAAAGGTTCCTGGAATTCACTATGTCAAATGCAATGGAACAGCTAGTCGCCTCTCCCACAAGGGGAGATAATATACTAGACCTGATCATCACAAACATGGGGACAATGTGCTACACACCGGAAGTATACCCCTCACTAGTCACATCTGCCACAGACTAATCACCCTGGATATACATATCCCACCTCCCCCACAACACAAAAGACTACAGAGAGAAACCTCTCAAATGCCGACTTTACACTTCTTAAAACTGAGTTGGTATTCTTTAAGCCCACTGGGCCAGTGGAAACCACATCCCACAATGCAGACTCATTCACAAATGCTTTTTACAGACATCTCCAAGAATGCATGGATCATGCAATCCCAAATAAAACCAAGACCCTCTCCACCAAGGGCAGACGTCCTGTCTGGTGGACCCCAGCCATGAACAAATTGTATAACAACAGAAGGTAGCTACTGCACGACACAGCAGAATTCCATAAAGATAAGGCATCTCTGATCAGCACTAGTAGAAAGCTACGTTCTCTCATACAAACATGCAAGGCCAACAATGAGAGGGAAATTGCTATTGACACTACAGATAACACAAGGCCTTCTTCTGCTATGTTAGACACTTGGGTGGAAACCTTCAGATATGTTCAGAGTTAGTTCACAGTGACAAAAGCTACACTGAACACACAGTTATTGCAAAAATTCTGGCAGACAGGTTCAGTGCAGATTTCTCCCCTCCCTCACCCCCACATGAGGAATTACTTATCCCAGCTGACTATAACCTCCCTGTCATCTCAGATGTCCAGCTGAGAACCGCCCTCAGCAAAGCTATAAACACAGCATCAATGGGACCCAACTGTATTGCAGGTTGCATGCTACGTGAACTCCAAGAGGAGCTAAACCCGCACATAAAATGCTATTTAACTGTAGCCTTACTACAGCATATGTACCTGGACACTGGCATACAGCAACAGTAGTCCCACTCCACAAAGGAGGCACCTCTACAGACCCTGGTAACTACCATCCCAGAAGCTTAACCAGCCTGGTCTGCAACGCTATGGAAAGAATCATTATGGAACTCATACACAGAGACATTGGGGACTTACAGACACTTGATCCCACCCAGTTCGGCTTTGTAGAGGGCTGATCCTGCCTTTTGAACCTGGTTGACCTTTTCAAATCAGTCACTAGAGCCATTGACGAGGGCACAGTGGTCCATTCAGCCTACCTGGACTTGGCTAAGGCTTTCGACACAATACCCCACTCTGGCATCATAGACATGCTCAACAGCTTAAATGTAAATCCATATGTCACAAGATGGGTTGCAAACCGGCTAACGGATAGAAACCCTAAAGTCAAAATCACTGGTGCCATGTCAGACTCAGTGCCAGTCACAAGTGGTGTCCCACAGGGCTCTGTCCTGGGACCCCTCATGTTCGGCATTTATTTCTCAGATGTGGAAGCAAACATGGGAGGGTAGTGGCTGACAATGTTCAAAGATGACTGAATACTAGGCGCCATAGTAGATACACCATCTGACACATACATCCTACAGAAAGGCCTCACTGAAACCGACAACTGGTGCCGGAGTCATGGCCTTAAACTGCATGCCAAATAATGTATAGTCATACCCTTTCGGACGGACAAGGTACCCACATATTATCACATAGACAGTAACCCACTGAGTACAGACAAAGTAATCAGAGACCTGGGGACACTAATCGATACTGACCTCTCATTTGACTCCCACATTGCCAAAGTGGTTGGATAGACTTCTTACCTTGCCCACCTTATCATGAAGGGATTCACATCCAGATCAAAAGAGGTCATTGTACCCCTATACTCCTCCCTTATCAGGCCCATGACTGTGTACTATGCCCCATTTGGTATGTACCTCACCTGGCACTTGCAACAGCTAGGGGGACCCCATAAGTACGCCACCAGGAGGATCAAGGGTCTCCAACAAATGTCATATGCTGCCAGACTAAAGAAACTCCTGCTCTATTCCATAGCATACCGCCTACTTAGAGGTGATCTGTGCCTGACGTACAAGACCATGTCCAATCAGGAATTGATGGACATGTTCCACCTCGTACAATCCAAATCCATCAGAACCACAACAGCTACAGATTTAAACCTCAGCACAAATATGAATAGGACATGCTGTAGGGACAGATCCATAACTCAGAGGCTTTCCATACTGTAGAACAGGATCCCAGTTCATGTTAGGCAGAGACCCTCACTGACACTCTTCATGTGAATTCTTGATGAGTGGATGGGAGATCATAGGTTTACACCAGGGGTCATCTCTGTGTCACTACTAGACAGAGGCACAGTAAACTAATGCTATTATGTGTCACTACTATACAGAGGCACAATTTTCTAAATATATTCTACACACTGATTGCAGATAGCCTAGTACTAAACTATGACACTGTGAAACTATATATGTCTATGTATTTCTACATCCCTCTCTATCTATGTATACACATATGCATATTATATATATATATATATATATATATATGTATATATATATATATATATACATATGTATACACATGATATATATATATATATATATATATATATATATATATATATATATATATATATATAGATATATATATACGCTTTTTTAGTTCCACGTATGTATACACAACACAGTAACGTACTGATGAACATCCATTACTGTACAACCTACTTGTACATTGCACTACAACCTACATTGCTATGTGCACATAACTACCTTCACATACATATGTATGTAGAGCCTTCAGTGACAGTTGCAGTATGTCCCCGGCCCTATGCACATCTTCATATACATAGATACAGACCAATAACACATCTGGAGGGTTCACAGTATGTAGACTATTATAGTAGTATTTTACATTACCTGTGTTTGTTGCAGCTGTTTGCGTAGGCTTGCAGTTACTTAGCCTGCTGTCAGTCTCTTTGTTTTGTTGTTACTGTTTTTTTTTTTTATTATTTATTTCCCTTTCTCTTTCTTTCTCTCTCTCTCTCTCTCTTTCTCTCTGTCTCTACCTCCAGAGGGTGCAATGAAAGTATTGCATGTGTGGACTGGGAGTACAGGATGCTTTTGTAGGTATCTGCACATGTCCATGTGATGGCCTCTGCACCAATTGTTAGCCAGCATTTACTAATTGCATGCAGCCTGTTGTGTAGTGATTGCAGTTCTCACTGTGATTTCAGGACAGTGCTATAAATAGGTCTGTTAGGTAGGCGTATCCCTTTCAGATTATCAGGGTGGGGACCATGCTGGTTTCCTGTGGGCACTGTTCTGTGAGTGTAAGGGTTGGTATGTCTCTCATATTTCAGGCTGTGTTGTAGACACTGCAATGCATGTTGTTCTGTAAGCTGAGTATTCTTTCCTCCAGTGTCCTCTTCTCCATGTGTATGCAAACTGACACCTACGACTGGTAATACTGTGTATATGGGTGTGTGTGCTTTCCTGTGGGGATTGTGGTGTAACTGGTATATAGCAGTGGCTCTTGCAATCTGTTGCTATGGCTTCAATATTTGGCTTTTACATTCACTCCTTGTATGCCTGCTAGGTGTCTATCCTGTAATGTGTTGCTATGGATTTCCTATTTTCCATTAACATTCACAGCTTGTAATGCTTGCTAAATCTGGGCAGCAATTCCTTATGTGTTTGTTGTGGTAGTGTGTTACTGCATGCAGTGTGGTCTGGTCATGGTGTGGGCCTTGACACTTACAAGGGTATTTGATCATGCTGCTGAGCAGGCCTCAGATACTCTCAGGTGCATATTTTATCAGCCTCATGGAATGGTACATATCAATGGGATACTCCAATGAAATATTCTGATATTCTGCAGTTGTGACTGTGGGTTATTTTGAGCATATGTATTACTACACCATTTGTGACATGCAAGTGGTGCATACTTTCAGTAATTCATAGTTACCTTTGCATGTGTAGTTACACCTTTCTGCCTACTGTTAGTACATTTGACAGGGTGTCAGTGGGGCACAGTTGACATTTGTTTTCACATCAGGGACATTCCTGTAACTCAGTCACAGTTGATATGTCTGGGCTCTTAACTATTCAACTATGGCAGTGTTTATCCTGCTCTGAGTATGTGTGTGGCTTGCCAGATGCTACTGTGACATTATTACCTAGTAGCTACCAACTAGTATGGCTGTTTCTCATCACACAGTACTATTTTACAAATCCACTAGATTTTACAGTAAATATACATGACATGCTTTGTGTACTAGACTTGCTATATTCCCTTTACATTAATTCCTACTATTTTATGATATATTTCTTTCAGCACAATGTTCTTGTATAGCAGTCATGGCTTAGTGGTAAGTAATGCAGACTAGTGTTTCCAAGGTCCTGGGTTCGAGACTGACTGAGGTATTTTATTTTGCTCTTGAGAAAACTACAGGCCTTGTCATTCAGAGTGACTAAGGCACTTTTAAGTGGGTTAGCACTGGTTTGCGCGGAGGTCACGCATGTGCACTGCCGCTTAGCATTGCGCACACACGCTTAGCTAAGCACACAAAAGCGCACTCCCACTTACTACTACTTAAATGTGCTTACTGTCGCGCACACCCGCGCTATTTTCTTTTAAAGAAAAGAAAATAGAGAGATAGAACAGTGGTGAAAAAGGGGGCACAAAGAGGGTAGGACAGTAGGAAAACAAGCTTGGGTTTTGCAGGAGGGATGTAGAAAAGGCCCATAGCTGCCCATTTCTTCGTCAGCAACAGCTGTGCATATGTTTGTAATTTGGTGTGAAATTTGAAACCTTCCACCCCTGAGAGAGGTGTGAGGACAACAATAATATTTGTTGTACAGCCAATTGTAATTGCCAGTTTACATGTCCAGCAGACATGTGTACAAAATAGGCAGCTATGTATGGGGCGTAATTTTTTTGTGGGTACAGAGTGCCCCCCTTTTTTTTTTCAGGTGAGAGTGGTATGTCAGGTACAGGAAGTCGGTATAGCTGGGGAGGTAGGTAGGGGAGGTTAACAGACAAGACAAACAAGACGCATACAGGGCTGGTGTATGACACATGTGGGGGGGTTACACAATTGACGGGGATGGATGTTTGGATATCTCGAGCCCATGAGCCCACAGATGGCAACAGTGGAACTGAGATCCCCACCCATGGGCAGTTGCCACTGTGCCTTCACTGCCCAGGATGGGGGCTGAGTAGGACAGGCAGCAGGCACGCCCATATGTTGTGCCACCCGTGCCTCAAGCTGGCGTAGGGGCCCAAGCACAGCGTGCCGGATCTCCCTACGCACCACAATCCGGACACTACGGAGGGTGAGTGGATGTTCTCCTCCGGCCATGCTTGCAGAGGGGGGACGAGCTCCATCCCCTGCTGTGCTTCTACCCGCAAGTGGCACAGGGCCACTGGAGGAGTGTCCGGCCTGGGCACTACTGCCAGGTGCACTCACCAGCTGAGGTGGGAGAGGTGGGTCCGCTGGAACCCGCTTTCTCTGTCATCCTATGTTTTGCATTATTTAATGACAGTTTGGGTTAGTAACATGCAATACCATTCACAATTAGTTGTAACAGCATGCATTAGTATTCCCATTAACCAAACACCCATAAATTCAAGCCGTTGAACAGCAAGCATAACACATGCATAATTTGAACAACAATACACAATCCAACAACATGCAGGGTTGAGTGATGGCAACAGGCCATCAAGTTTGGATGTATGAACAGGGCACATGCATCAACGTACATGCAAATATGTATGAACCAACAGGGCAATTGTCCAGGGGAGTTAATTGTGAATACACATACCCATTTCACGTGGAATGGATTATTTGTGGTTATAGGGTAGGGTGAAGAAATATTTCATTAACAACTTCAAATGCCTATACATATGCTGTACATTTCTACTAGCTGCAGATATATACACACTACAGGTCTGACTACAGTTTCCTATGTGTAAACTTATGCATGTTGGTGATAGGAATGTTACTGCTACATCAATATACATTTCATTTTTATTCATACACATTCATATCTGGCTCTGTTCATTACATCATCCTGCTACATTTGCTTTATATGGCTCTAGACAACTGTGGATGTTTGGTATTTCATACAACCATACTATCTGCATATTGCAAACTGAGAGCAACATATCCAGATTTTGGGACACACATTCCAGCTTCAGTACTTTATTCCACACATTTTGCTGTTTGGTTGTGCCTGTCACATTCATTTCATTCTGTACTGACTGCAGTATACTTTATTCAGGAGTTATTACTACTTTATTGGTGGATTCATACCTCTTTCTCACACTCTCACTTGTTTTATTTTTACAATTTAGGATGGTACTTAATTCTAGGCTTTATTGACATGTTTTACTTGGTTATAACAATCCTTTCCAACAGTCTCACTTGTGTCATGTTTCAGAATTTAAACAGGGATATAGTTCACACATGTATTTTACTCAGCTTGCGTTGCTGTAATTTTCAGCCTGCTGCAGGTTATGTACTATTATATTACAGGTGGAACATCTTTATTTCAGACTTGTTCCATTTTTATTTTTGGATTACAGGCTGCATCACACTTATGTAATCACACACTACTAGCAGAATCTCTCTTACACAGTTACTTGCACTTTATACTAATAGGTGACTACACTGCACTCTTTTGCAAGCTGTCATACTTATATTTTTTAACAGTTACAGGGAGAGAATTACTAACCTGCCTGGTGGCGCAACCGCACAAGCCTATCAGCATAATCTCGATGATTCGCAGAACGGACACCTGCAGCTGCAATATAAATGAAGTAATATTGGAATACACATCTCCATAATATCAGCTAGGTTAACTTTCTACATAAATAATTACATGTAACTTACTCAGTAGTGGGGTGTTGGGCATTTGCCGGGCCTCCTGGATCCAACGGTTCATTTGGTCCTGCTTCCATCTCTTCAGGTCCGCATGATGGTGACGGACCTGTTCACCAGTCCTTGGTATTCCTGTGGC
Organism: Protopterus annectens; assembly: GCF_019279795.1. Lineage (NCBI taxonomy): Eukaryota > Metazoa > Chordata > Ceratodontiformes > Protopteridae > Protopterus > Protopterus annectens. The sequence continues at coordinate 443,689,931 of NC_056735.1, read as the reverse complement.
ACTGGTGAGATCATGTGCCAACCGGTCCCATGCCTCAGCCCTATATGCTCCCCACAGGACCTGGCCCTGCATGAGTTGGGCCTCATGATCGTGGACAAGGAGCCAAACCATATATTTGGACTCCTCAATGCCCCACCTCTGTGCTCGGAAGCAACTACCCTCTCCTACACCTGCCATCCTGACTGCAAATTGGTTCCACAATCAGTTATGCTGTGTATTCCCGCCTATGGGGCGTATATATGCCGTTTTTCCCGCACTTATCTGTGATTGGCCATTTTGGAAATGTCTCAGCTTCACAAAACCTGCTTTGTCATGCTTCTCTTCCCATTCATTCCTATATATAAGCTATTACTGCATTTCTAAGAGCAACTGTCATGGCTTAGTGGTTCAGTACTTTGACTATGATGCATGGTATCCTGAGTTTGAGCCTGGCCATTGCTTTTTATATTTTATGAGTGTCTACACAGGCTAGGAGGTGTGTCTGTGTAAAGGCAGTTTTGATACAGCTTGCTCAACGTTGCCCGTCAGTTAGCTTGTTGGCGCGGTATGCAGCTCCGTGCAAATGGGTCACGCTGGCTTACGCGCCGTTTAGCTGTCAGCACGGATATTACGCTCAGCTCAGCTATGGGCACACAGTTTCAGTGTGTTAGGACTCTGCTCAACCCGGGAACTCATTTTACACCTGTTAAACCACTGCTCACCTACGGGCACTCATTTTACACCTGTTAAACCACTGCTCACCTACGGGCACTCATTTTACACCTGTTAAACCACTGTTCACCTACGGGCAGATATACTCAGCTTGTTAGAGTGTAGCTCAGCTATGGGCACTTCTGACATTTGTTTTTTTTTTTTCACACATTTCTTCATAATACATGGCCCGTTTCATTACATTTTACATAAAAAATATTTTATACATGTACATATATGTCAGGGAATTGTTTCGTGCTTATTTCACTAGGATTAAAAATTGATGTTGTGGGGGCTCGAACCATGACTGCCTCCTCTTCAGCCGATGTCTGTACCGATACGCTATTGCTTCTTGGCTTACTTTGCATATTTAGATCTTATATGCTTTTCCACTGACTGCTAACTGTGGCTTAGCGATGGGCACGCCCGCGCAAACGAGCGCACTCACGGGCAAACATCTTTAAAACTTATAAAAAAAAATATAACATGTTCATTTTTACATTTTATGTTAATAGTCTGTGGGGGCATGTGTTGTGTTGTGTTTACTGACATTTACACGGACTCTGTTGTGGGGGTTTACTTTCGGGACTGTTACTCTTCTGGGGACATGTCCGTTTGCAGGGCTCACCCTACGGACACGCCCCCTACTGTCTTACACGGACCGTGTTAGCCTTGGGTGTGAGTCAGCATGCCCTCATGCATATGCATGGCATGCTGACGTCACACCGTTTAACTGCAGCCTCCGTGTAAGCCTTGTAGCTCTTACACGGAGGCTTCGTGAATCCTGCCCATTATCTTTTTAGCAAACATTGGAAGCACTTCAACATTTCAGTTTGCAGAAAGTAGACCAACAGACATAATCAGTGACATCCCTAAAATGTATTGCTATCAATACGAGGAAGCAATAACGTAAAAACATCTGAAGAAGAAATAGTAATCATTTACATTTATTTATTTAAACTTCTTTGATGATTTTAAGTTAGTAAGAATAAGGCTAATTGCCTGTTTTCAGGTGAGACGTCAAGTGGTATTTACACTGTGTGGAGCAGATCTGCTATGTACAGCTGAAGCTGGTAATGATTTTTATGGAAATAAATATTGCGATAATGCTGATGAAAGAAAACTGTGGTGTGTCTGTGGAAGAGTTTATTAAATTTAGCTTTAACTTTCAAAGAGTAAATTCTTTGAAAATCTAGATGCTGCTTATTATATTGCTGTTGCAATAGCTACGCTATATTGGATGTCCTGCCAAGGCTCTAACTATCAGGCCAGCTTCCAATGCATTAGGGCATGTTCTGCATGAACTAGCCATTGTAAAACTGAAGGAAAGCAGTATAAAGTTGGTGGTTAGGGTACCAGTTCTTCTGAACTGTGTTGCCATTGAAGTGTTTTCTCTGCAGGCTTGAAGTGATTGTTGATTGGCTAGCACTTAACTAACATTGGGTAGAGAAGTACCTCATCGAGGAATAACTTTCAATTCATAATTTTTTGTAAAGAAAATTTGCTTTTTTTCTTTCTGAAATATTTGCAGTTGTTGATATTAGTGGTTGTCATTAAAAAGCGTACCTTAAATCTGACATTTCTTGGTCAGGGTTACCTGTGGGAAATGTCTTTTAAATAATACATTTCTGTGAGAAAAGGTTGTACTTTTTGGTCAAAAATTTTGACTAGGTACTAAAAATAGTGGTTTTGTTGATTGTCATTAAAAATGTTTACCTCAGAACTTAGTTTTCTTGTTAGGTTATTTATCGGACTGTCCTAAGCTCCACTATCCACTTGTTAAACACTTATTTCCTTATCCAGATGTTTCTGAGTCCCTGTGGACAGGATCTTACAATTTATCATTTATGGGGTGGAAACATTTTATTTTTGTGTCAAAAGTTGTTGTCAGTCACTGGGCTAGTTTGTTTGGTAGTTGCATACCTCTCACCCTCTCAGCTTTCATATTCATATCAGGGAGTCATCAAAAATCATAACAGATGACCAAATATTGCTCCACTCAAAATTTATATATGTATAAATTCACACCCCTCTCGGAGTGAGGGTATAATGGCAAAGCTTGTGGGTGTAAATTAGTCAATTCTCAGATACAGCCTACAGGATTAAAATCCTTACTTTGACAACAGATACATAGCTACATCCCAGAAAATGTATTTCAACTAAGACGCTGACATACACTGCTGTGAGGGGAAAGGTTAGTTTTGTTTTTTCTTATATTGCTTTCTTGTTATTTGTATTGCTTTATTCTCTTATTTTGCATACTGTCGTGCATTTTCATTGCGTAGTATTGTAATTATATTTTGTTTTCTATTGCATATTTAAACTAAGAAAAAGAGACTCAGATTTGTGTCTCTTGTGAGTCACACAGATATCAGGTCCCTTATGTTAATTACCTGTAAACTGAGGGAGGAGCAAGAACCCTAACCTTGCTTTTAAGAGGTAAAATAAAACATTTCAAGGCTTTACTGGGAAAACTGACTTAAACTCTGCCATAGACTGTTATGAGGGAAAAATTAGCTTGTTCTTTCCTATATTGCTTTCTTGTAATTTGTTCTTGCTTTATTGCCTTCTTTTATAGTATATATTGTAGTGCATTTTCATTATACTATTTTTAATTTAATTCTGTATTCTATTGCATATTGGAACTAGGAAAGAGACCAGGAGCCATTTATCTTTTAAGTTACACAGAAATTAAATATGCCCCCCCCCCCCCCGTTGTTGTGTTTTTACACTCAGCTGTCTCTCTAGCTGCCCACTACTTATATTTATTTAGTCACATATTTCCTACCCTGTCCTCTTTCATTGTCAGTAACCACAAAATCATCATTTTGTGGAGTTACCCCCTCCTCAGCTATTTAAATTTATTGGCCCTCCCGGTGTATTCCTTAGAGCCAGAATGCTAAGTGTCAACCCCTATCTAATCTATCTCACACTTCCAAACTTAGTGGTTCTCCCACAAGATTATTAATGCTTGAACTCCTCCCTCTTTCATATGTAACCCCTAGTGCACACTGCAACTCTTAGGATATTTACACATTTTTTCTGCCTTATCTTTGAAATCTGCAACATAAATCCACATTTGGCTTTTCAGTAGTCATTTTGGGATTATTGCTTCTGTGCTTGTTATGGTAAGAGAAGGAGCATAGGGACATTGTTGTCAGGAGACTGATGATCACCAGGAAGCCTAACCACTTGTATGTGCCAGCAGGGAATTTGTGCTTCTATTTTGCTCCTGGTGAGAGAAGGAGAAAAGGGCATTGAATACTGACCATTTATCATTGAGCAGTGACTGTGTGGGACATTTCTGTTGTCTTGATTGCCTTCAAGTAATCTACTAGGGAAAACGTAAACAATTCTTGATGTGAAGGCCAATCCCAAGGACCACAGCTCGAACAGTAGGATGCAAACAAAGTTTTATTTGAAGGACAAAAAATCCACGGAGCTCCAACAAGAGACCCTACTAGAAAAAAGCTATAACAAGCCTACAGACCCCTGCATCATGTGGGACACGAATGTTTATCACCAATCACCAAAGAGCCCTTGGCTTACTTCTCATCATATGATTGCTTCTACTCTTTTGTTTCTGGTAAGAGAAGAAGCAAAGGGACATTTGATCCCAGCAATGTGAATCTGTGGTGAGACCAGCACTAGCAGTAGCCAAGTAATTGCCACTTAGCTAAATCATCACTATTTATCATTCTTAAGAAAGCTAATTCTTTTTTGATTTTCATTAAGTACTTATTGATTTGCTGATATCTCACCTAACTTCAGATGTAAGCTTAACTACTGGATTCAGCCATACCCAACAGAACTAAAACCTGCTCCTCAAGGAAACACATACCTGTCTGGTGGACATCCTCTATCAAAAGGCTTTATAACAAAAAGAAGAAACTGTTGTCCAAGGGTAAAAAGAAACAAATTCCAAATTGAAAAAACACCCTTCTCAGCCTCAATAAGCAAATTAGATCACTAGTGAAAACCTCCAAAGCCAATTATTAATTGAAACTAGCCCCTGAAATAAAGGGAAACCACAAAGCCTTCTTCATTTACGTCAGGAACCTCAATGGCAAAGCCCAGGTTTGTTTTTCAAATTAGTACTTAATGGTACCACTTACAGTGACCTAGTTGACTTAGCCAACCTGCTAGCAGTTAGGTTCATCACAAACTTCAGCCCCCTATCCCCCCAAAGGTCCATCTGACATCACCAATACTTGTTCTGTACCTCACATCTCCATAGATCAAATCATAAAGGGCCTATCCAAGGCAAAGAACATAGCTTTCATGGGACCTGGAAGTACCCCAGGCTGTATTCTGCACCATCTCCAGCAAGAATTAGTTTCACCATTGAGCACCCTATTGAAACACAGCATATGTACAAGCTTCATTCCAGCTGAGTGAAAAATTGCCATTGTCATCCCCTTGCACAAAGGTGGTGCCACTACTGAACCTGAAAACTTTCGCTTCATTAGCTTGATAAGTCTGATCTTTAAAGTCATGGAGCGTACTATTATGGATCTCTGAACCTGAAAACTTTCGCTTCATTAGCTTGATAAGCCTGATCTTTAAAGTCATGGAGCGTACTATTATGGATCTCATAAACAAGGACATAGGCAATCTCCAAGCACTTGACTCCACCCAGTTCCGATTCGTCAAGGGCAGATCTTGCCTGTTGAACCTGGTTGACTTCTTTGAGACTGTCATCAAGGCCCTGGATTAGGGAAAGTCAGTACATATAGCTTACCTTGACTTGGCCAAGGCCTTTGACACAATCTCCCACTCAGACATCATTGAAAAGCTAGCACAGCTTGGTGTAATTCCATATCTCATCAGGTGAGTGGCCTCACCGATAGGACCCAGAAGGTCAACATAGGTTCCTCCATCTCCGACAACTGACCTGTCACTAGTGGTATTCCTTAGGGATCTGTCCTGCAACCCCTAATGTTTGGCATCTACTTCTAAGAGGTCCAGGCAAAGGCAAAAGGCTTGTGGCTGATCAAGTATGGGGATGACTGTAAGCTAGACACTGTCATTGACCCCCCAAATGATGCTAATATACTGCAAGAGGGTCTCAAAGCAACAACTGACTGGTACCAAAGTCATGGACTTAAGTTAAATGCTAAAAAATGTATTATCATATCATTTGGCAAAAGCAAGGCCTCTACTGACTACCACTTCAATGGCAACCACCTAAGCATACAACCTGTGGTGAGAGACTTGGGTACTTGAGTTGACAACAATCTCACATTCGACCATCATGTAGTGGCTGTGGTCAGAAAAGCTTTTTACTTGATTCATCTCATAAGTAAAAAGGAGGTTATTACCTCTCTGGACTCCTCCCTCATTAGGCCAATAATTGAGTATAACACCCAGTGTGGTATGTACCTCTCCAAACACCTGCACCAACTAGATAGGCCACAGAAATACCTCACAAAGAGAATTCATGGCCTCCAACACCTATCCTATATGGACAGGCTCAAATTACTGTCACTCTACTTGGTATCATACAGATCACTCAGAGGTGATCTCTGTCTCACCTACATGGCAATTTCAGAGCCTGCTCTACTAGAAATGTTCCATATCCACAAGTCTAACTCCTCGTGCATTATCCACTCGATAATATGCAACATCAACAAAACCTGCTGGAGAGACAGGTTTGTCTCCCAGAGGCTGCCCCATCTCTGGAATAGACTTCCCATACATGTCAAACAGATTACCTGACTGACCCTCTTCAAGCGCAACCTTGATAAATGGATGGAAAACCACAAAGCTGTCCCAGGGGTTCCACCTGTATCCTTCCTTGAGTGGTGCTGACTGAGGTTTCTTTTTTGGATATAAACCTTGGCTAGGTTTGTAAGGGCCCCAGGGCCATTAGCTTAGTAACCTCCTATGAACAGTGATATAATAATCCACATCTAGGTTTTCAAATAATTCATTCATCCATAAATCACCAGGATCTGCTGTAGCAGTTTCCCCACAGGTGTTTGGCATGCACCTTGTGTTTATGTGTATTCTCTAAAAGCATCCTTGAAATTTCGCCAATACCTTGTTGAACACAGGACAACTAGTTTGCAGTGGCAAGAACTGCCCCCGGAATTTCAAATCAGATACTCCTGACTTTACTTTATATTCTCTCCGTTTAATCAATAAAACAGGCCTTTTGCCATGGATATGGACTTTTCCACTATCTCTTAGTGGATGTGGGCATCCTGGTGTAATATAGATATTGTCTTATGTTTATTGACAACCAGTTAATTTTCAGAAAACTGTAAGGTATGTGTGAGCTTTATTTGCACAATGGCATAACAAGTAAAGCTATTACATAAAAAGTACTAATAATGCCAGTCAGGTTGTCAGTAGTACACACACTGCACCCATCACACACAGCACAAAGCACACACTTAGACGAACATATGCCAAGGCACTTAAATGTAAGCTTCCTGAAGCCCAGCAACTTCCTAGATGAAGCACATGTAAAGAATGCTCTCAGTACCACCAAATGCACTCTTTCAAAGAACACACACATCAACACATTCAGCCACATCTCATGAAGCCAATGCCATCACATAATCCAACATCCTGGTCATTGGAGACTTCATTTGTGAGACACACTAATATCCATTCACCAGGTTGAATAAAGAGAAATTCACTTTATGTTGCTTCTCAGGGGCCAGAATCCGCATTACTCATGCATTCAGGTCATTGACAGTTAAAGTCCCCATGGATGTAAAGGACCTGAGTTATACCTCACTAGACTATATGAAGAGATACATACTGGATTTCTCAGAATATGTGTCCCAGGCAGGTATGATCCTAGCACTGAGCAGCATTCTACCTTCTCCAAGTATGATGCCACAATATGAACAGAAGGTGGCTGACTTTAATAATTGGCTTACTTTCTGGTGTCATTATAAGGGGGCTCAATATTTGTCAGCATGGAAGGACATGATCAACATACCATGCTGCTTTCCCAGGGATGGTCAGCACCTCTCTCCTCTAGATTTTGAATATTAGCTAAAGCATTATTCTCCATCATAGTGCCTTTTTAAGTAATGCCAAACTGAAAATACATCTGACATTACAAATCAAAACCAAGAAAATCTGAAGATGTTACTGCTCAGTGCTAGCAGTCTAGACAAGAAGCTTCACTCCACGCAAGCTCTCATTCTCGGAAATGTTGACTTTTGTGCAGTCATAGACACAGAATTTAAAGCTGCATTGAGCACCCTAAGTGTGCAAGGCTATAAAGCCTTTCACACATTTAAACCAGCTACTTCAGAGGCAGGAAGTAAAGTGGATGAGTCTCAGTTTACATCAAAAATAAATATGCCTCAAGGCTGGTCAAACAAAATGATTTATTTGAGATTCTTCAGGTCCAAATCATCATAAGTAAAATCTCATACCATTTCCTTGCAAGCTATAGGTCCTCCTCTATGACACTGTAAACCCATAATGTGCATTTAAGCTTACTAGAAATACTTGCCACCCAAACCAATACCATAATCCTGAGCAACTTTAATTACCCCACTATTAACCGGGAATCATATGACACCAAGCATGCAAGCACAGAGACTCCTGGATTTGTAAACACAAACTCCCTGGACCAGAGTGCCAATATGGTGACCAGAGGCACAAACACACTGGATATGGTCCTCAATACCATGGGAGAGAGATGTGCACCTCTTAGTTTATTGTCTTCTCTGATGAAGTCAGACCATAAAATTGTCAACTTTGAAGTAAAAATAAAACTTGGAAACCTAGCTAACCCTGGAATGTTTAGGAACCACTCTAAGGCTGGCTTCCAACTATTAAGTGATAACCAGGCAAAATGTCAAGCCCCCTCTGTAAACCTGCGAACACTGATGCCTATGCAGAACTCTTCACAGAAACCTTTCACAAGGATGGTAATACCTATATAGAGGCAATTGTACCCACCAGGAATAAATATAGAATTAAGTCAAAAAACAATCCACCCTGTTGGAATCCCAACATCAATAGGCTGTATAACAAGAGGAAAAAAAATCATATAAAAAATTAGGCAGTGCAGCACCCAGCAAGATAAAAGATCTTCCATGAAACTAAACAAACAACTCAGAGGACACATAATGTCTTTCAAAGCCAATTTTGTGTTAAATTTGGCCTCCCAGACCAAGGACAATAACAGACAACAAGGCATTCTTTAGCTATGTCAACAACCTCAAAGACAATACGCAATAGTGTACAGAGCTCATTGTTTATGGATCCACTTATACCAAGGCAGAAGACACAAATTCAGCTCTAACTTTACCACCTCTCTCCCCCTCAGACTCCCCTCAAGAAATACCATCATCTATAATGCCCCCTACTGTAAATTGGGAATAGGTCCTCAGTGTTCTTTCTAAGGTAAAGAACATTGAATTGATGGGCCCAGACAATATCCAAGGGTGCTTTCTAAATAGCATGAAACATGACCTGTCAGGTTCTCTGAAATCACTATTTAATGATAGCCTCCAAATGGGCTTAGTGCCTCATGTATTGCGACAAGCAGAGCTTGTTTACCCTCATCCATGTATCTTCATACATAGTCAACCCTCATAACTTATAGATCCAGAGAGCATTCAGAATCATCTTCCATCCATCCATCTATCCATCCATCCATCCATCCAACCTTCTATCCTTTCAGTGTCTGGGAGATTCTTTCCTAACATCATCTATCTTACTGGTGAGTAGACTTCTATGGTTGCAATCTTACACTTTATATCCATTGTAGCAAACAAATCCTAGCCCTAGTCAAAGGTTATCCATGTCCCATGTCTAAGGTATCACCTTTTTTGTCACCTAAAGCTTTGTTCCTACTTTCACATGATTCCTTCTGGGACAAATGGCCTTTAACTGCAGCCATTCTATCAACTCTCAGCTTTTATCACACAGTGGAATAATAGTAAATGGACCACAGATTGACAGTGGCCTCACACAATGAAGAGTAATATCAGTGATGCATGCCTCTGTTTATAGTTCAGATTTGTACTTATCCATTACCCCTTTGGAACTCTCCAACCAGTATAAAATGCTACAGTAGCCCTCTCTTACTATAAAGCATACAGTATCCACTATTGCTTTTCTGACATCACAAAGTGCATAATGATTCCATCCAAGAAATACACTGTATCAGCTTTATGTTTACCATCCAGATAGATATGTTGTAATGGTATCCCACGATAGTGCATCTGATACCTGTACCCCTTCTGGCATTGTTGGTAGCTTGCCTTGATAACCTTTGCCAGGCAATCAACTTTGCATGCAAGTCTGTGCCATTCACTTTCCTAATATTAATAAATTTTAACCTAGTTCACTAACAGATATTTATCAAGTGACAGTTTTCAAAACTGACTTCCAGAAAGTCATGTTTTATTTATTTATTTATTTTTATATGCAGGCTATTATTTCAGAGCACATTTAAACAGGTCTGAAACTAAAACAAACCAGAGACCTTTTTAACACACACACAAAAAAAAAATGTAATCATCTCAAGGCGGATACACAAATATATAAGAGTGGTAGAATCTAGGTAGATGCAGCCCTCTATAATTAATGAGAATGTAACTTGGTCCCGGATGAAAGTACTGCTTTTTTTTGTTGTTGTTTCCAACATACATCATTTCTTTAAACAAAACATATTTAAGTGTACTTTAGGAAGAATTATTAATTAGTCCAAAAAGATCTTTTTGTATCCTTTCAATGCTTTAGTACATATTTTCCTGCAACTGGTTGCCTTTATTGCTCAGTGATAATTACTTAGAGGCAGTCTTGCAATACTGGCATTTCATACTCAGTGATAATTACTTAGAGGCTGTTCTGCAGTACTGGCATTTCATACTCAGCGATAGTTACTTAGAGGCAGTCTTTCAGTACTGGCATTTCACATTAGCAGCAGACAAACAAGGGGCTATAAAGGGGCACCATGGAAGTGATAATCATGAGTCTGAATTCAATATGAATCTGAAAAGAGCAAAAACAGAATTTTACAGCTGCAATGCCATGCAATGATGGGTTTCAAATGTCACCATTTTGATAACACAAAAATACACAGATGAAGGCCAATGACTGCCATTCCAACAATTTAGAAAGCTACGACATATAATTCAAAAAACATGTTCTAGCACCTAAAGACTTGCTAAAGCTTGTGCTAACCTTCAGACATTTTGCACATGAACTGACAGGGTTTTTGTTTATAACTAGGCCCTTACTTTAAAAATGCCTGTAAAAGACAGCAGACTTTTGTTTTTATTTCTGTGTACAATTCCATGCTCTAGTGTTACCATGCTGTCAGAAATTTTAGGTGTGCAATTTATTATGTAGCACCGTTGAAGAACATGATCTCTCTCTCCATGCTTACACTGAAAAGAGATGCTTACATTGAAAAGAGGATTAACTTTAGCATGACTGTGCACAGGTGACCTTCTCTATCTTTCTGCAGGCCAAGGGAAGTAATAATAACATCCATTACTTTACAAACATCTTATTTCTAAAAAGTAAGTTTTGCTGGTTTTGTACTTAAGATATAGTCAGTACCTGCCAGAAAGCATCAGATTCTGAACATGTGATTTGTAAAGCAAATAAGAGTATGGGATCTGTGTGGATCTATAAAACAGAACTATATTTTTTTATTTTTCTTGACAGCATAGCTACTTTTGTATTATATTTTCTCCCACAATCCTTAAAATGCTGATTAAAATTATAATTTATTTTATCTTTCCATCAAGCATTCCTGTTACGTGTGCTTCTCAAAAACAGTTACTTATATATGTTTTGGGCATAGATAGACAGATTCACAGAGAGATAGATAGTGACAAACAGTGACATATAGATATAGATATTGATACAGATATGTGTGTGTACAAAATGACAACTTTTTGTGTATAGATCTTCCTATTTTTTTACCTAGACTACAATATCTCTACCATTACTATAACCTGGAACCTAAATCATCACCAACAGATACAGTAAATAAAACATGGTAGAGGGACAAGTTTATAAAAAAAACAACACAAAATCGGAGCCACTGAAAAGCTGCAAACAACTTTACTGGTGTTCTGGTACCTTCAAAGGCACTGAACCAAGGTACCAGAACACCAATAAAGTTCTTTGCAACTTTTCAGTGTCACAGGTTTTGTGTTGCTTTTTTGTTTTGGACAGTTTTTTTGTGGACAAGTTTATAAGCCAGTGCCACCCTTACCTATGGGATAATCTTTGCCTGTGAGTTAACCCAGTGAGGGTAGTTGACTGAGTACTTAAAAACTTACTCCAAGATTATGTGCACATCGAAAGGCGATGCAGTTTGACGGAGACTACTGACAAGGTGTAAACGGTCATGAGACTCGATTGTTCTGGAATATCTATGAATCTATAAATCCATAAAAAGTAACAAGTCTTAATAACGCAAAAATAAATATTAGTGTCTGAACTTGTAGAGCAATTTATTTATATTTAAATACACGATTTATCATAATGCTGTAATAATTTGCTTGCAATTTCCTTTTGCAAACAATTTCCTGATCCACCTGTATATTAAAATAGAAATTACATAATTTAATGCACTGTAGGGTGCTCTAAAGGCATGCTTCAGGTGAAGTGGCATACTTAACCTAGATCTGTCTGCCACATTTCTTTATCTCTTTTTATAAAAAGTCTCCCCATAGTTAAATGCAATGTGCTTAAGTGTACCATCTAAAAATTTTAAAACAGTCTCAGTAAGGCCATGTTTGCAAAGAGTGACAATTGTTGTTCTAATGAGGAATCCCATGAAGGAACAGTGGCAGTGATGTTATAGGTCATTTGCCATGAGGCCTTGGCCCTCCACAATCCCCTGGGAGAGTTGACTACACATCTACCTGTCACCTACTAGTTGCTATAGAAAAGGGATGCATTGATTGTTCCAGGACAGTGGCTCACAGAGTCAACTACATTCAAACAGGAATTGCAAAAGCAGTCTTCAAAAAAACGTATTACTACAAAAGAGTTATTTTAAATTACTGGTCTAGAGAAGGTTCAAAGGCTTGCAAGTATGCTAGAAAAATAAAGAGAACTCCCTCTATTTGATACAGTCGAAAATGTAATCAGATTTGACCAGCTTATGGCACTGGGCAGATACAACCAGTTAGTAATTTCCCAAACAAATCCACTATATTTTGTATACCAGAAAAATTAAGTGATGCAAATAAAAAAATGCTCAAATAATTCTTGGGTAAAGGCATTCCCTGCAATATGCAGCACAAATACCTGTGCTTTATACAAGTTCTTACTTATCCTTTAAAACTCATAATGAGAATATCTATACAAAGAGCCTTATACTGATTGCATCAATTATGCACACTGACTCACTTCTTTTCTGCTTTTACTGAATTATCCTGAGCCAAAACTGTCCTGCTACTTAAATTAGAATACAGCCTTGCCATTATAACTCTGTATACGCCTAAGAACTACAAATCCTTCAAATTGCAGTTAGTAGAATCTGTTATTTTTGCCGTCCTTGCTGATTCTTCCACTCACCACTCCCAATTGATAAAAAATTTTGACTGGTTGCAGGTAAACACTATAGCCACTCTCATCTTAACATACCAACCTTTACCATTGGAACCATTCAACAAAAATTACAGGGCATCTTTTTTCAAGATGATCACTGCAAGTGTTTCACAAGGAAAAGCTAAGGGAATAACTGTTGAATGTATATTCTACTGTTCCTTTCTGTAATGTACAGTGTATTGTTCTCTTCTATAATATTTTCATTCAGTTCTATTTGCATGCAGTTTCACTTTTTCTAGTATGCTCTATAACAATGCCTTTTTGCTCATAAAAGCTTGGGTCATGATTGCAAAGGGTCAGTTTGGTCAAGACATTTACTGGGTTATCAATAAATGTGTTAATTAATTCATTCATTCATGAATAAAAGAAGACTGTACATGTATTAGTGTTTGTTTGACGAGCATGAAATAAAGGTTTAACCAGATCACCTACTACATTAACAAATGGTAATTAATAAATAAATAAACAAACCCATGTATAAATGCAAGAAGAGTAAATTAATCTGACTCTGTAGTTCGATGGGCATTAAATAAATAACAAACAAATTAACTAAATAAGCAATGACTATATATAAATGAGCATTAATAAAAAAGTGTCTTGTTTTCTTATCTGTTACACCAATTCACTGATAAAATGTGCCAACATATTTCCCAATGTATATGTTATTAGCTTAGAGCTAGCTTACCTTTTGCCATTTGCTTACCATATCAACTGCTTGGCCTTCCATTGACTTGATCCTATTAATCCCATTGATAGCCACCCAAACCTTAATCTTTACCTGAAACCTCCAATATGGTCCTGAACCCTAAGCACAAACTATACTACTAAGCACTAGTATTAAAAGTCTCTGTTGCTCCTTAACCCTATTCACAGCCCCCCCACACACATATAATTTATCTGATCACTCCCTAAAACTAAACTCCTGGCTTTTTCCCCAACCTACATTTTCTGATCACACTTTAAAGCTAAAACTCAACTTTACTAACTAATCCCAAATCTTGCTCCCTAACCCTAATGATAAAACTCAAAGTCACTTCCTAAAGCAAATCATAAAACCTAATTCCTGAATCTAAATTTCCCAAAGGACATCCTTTTCCTAAATTTCTCATTGCTTCCCTAATCCCAGAACTCCCTCTAACTGCTTAACCCTAATTCCAAGCCTTGCTCCGTAATATCTATCTGTGTATAGATGGATATAGCTCCACATATATATATATATATATATATATATATATATATATATATATAGAGAGAGAGAGAGAGAAATATATATATATATATATAGATAGATAGTATATATTGTGTGTGTGGTGTGTGTGTGTGTGTGTGTGTGTGTGTGTGTGTGTGTGTGTGTGTGTGTGTGTGTGTGTGTGTGTGTGTGTGTGTGTGTGTGTGTGTGTGTGTGTGGCATAATGGTTAAGGTGTTTACCTTACAGACACAAGGTGCAAGGTTTGATTCTCAGCTGGAGTAATTGGCTTGGCTTAAAATGACCCACAAGGGCAGTTAGCCTAGTACTAATCTATTAAATTTCTATTAATATATATATATATGTGCGTGTGTGTTTTATAGATTGATAGCATGCATAACAGACACAATACATACAGAATCTTTACAAATACAAAAACAAATATGATCCATGCTTTGCTTAACTGATTACCATTGGTTGGCAGCATTTTTTTGACAGATACTGCTTATGGAAACCTAAATGATAGTTGCCTGTTAAACTGTTTCCTAATGATATTTCAAATTCAAAATGATAATGTACTTGATAAAGCTGAATTACTAAAATCTGTCTCATCACAGATAATGGCCAGATAATTCTTTACTTATGGGTACTGCCCTGTCATTCAAGTCCCTTTTTAATGAAAACTGATACAATCATTACTTCAGTGCAGAAAGTCAGAATGTCACTTTCCAGAGTTCTGACAGAGGAAAGTGTGACTAAATATGCTCCTGGCACTGTTTCTTCTTTCTGTTGACTTTACTTTTGACTTTCTCTCCCTATAAATTATCTTGCTTCCTTTCCTCCCAGAGCAGTCCTCTTATCTTTACAATTCTTTAATGGCCAGTATAACAAGAATTGCAGAAGAAGGAAAGCACTGAACAAAGGTGATGCAATGGGTCAGTTACTATTTTTTTTTTCAAAAGATGTTTTTATTATATATCCATAAAGGAATTCGTACAAACAATGTCAATATATTTACTAGAACAGTTGCAAAATCATTGTCTATCAGTCTCATATAAAGCAACACAATGCATAAATCATATATAATGCAACGTATATTTATTAATCTGAATCTGATTTACCTGTCTCATATTTCTTAAAAAAACTGTAAATCTTAATTTAATGTTTAAATTTCACTTTTATTGTTTCTGTCTTTACCATTCAAGTCTCCACTATAGACTCATTGGAGCATGATAAACACTTGACAGCTGATATTTGAAGGAAAATGCCTTTAAGTAGTAGCGCATTGTTTCAGATCTGTTAAAAGTCAAATGTATTGCTTCACAGCAGAAAATAGTGGATAATTAATTAAATAGAATTTGGTGTTTTTGCCACTGTATTAGTTGTGGAAGAAGAATGATAAATAAATATGACTGAGAGAGAGTGAAAGGCATCATGGCCTGGTTAAAATATTCTGCTATTTATCTTATTCACTGGAGGAGAATATCATCGGCATCCAAACCTCCTAATCGGGCAGCAGATGTTTATCTGGGTGTTATAATGGTATAAAACAGAAAAGATTTGCTTGTATAATGAGGAAAGGAAAGTATGTGTGTGTGTCAGGGTGGTTGCTGCTATGGACTGAGGTTAGAGTGGAGATGTAAGAGGAAAGGCAAATTAGGAAACTTATGTTCTAATTCTTCATAGGTTCGTAGATTAGTACTAAGCTAACTGCCCTTGCAAGCCATTTTAAGCCTAGCTAATTATCTTTTGTGAGACTCAAGCCCCACACCTTGTGTTTGTAAGGGAAACACTTTAACCATTAGGCCACCCTCCCAACTCCTTAAGGTACAAATGAGTGGTAAGGTAGTCAGCCAAACAGAGGTTGAAAAGTACAGTTAAATATAAAAAAGACAATGAGAGGCAGATATTGTGGGCAGATAACATTATCTAGATAAATATGACCAGGAAGTGAAAGGCAGAGGAACACAACTGATGAAAAGACAAATATAGTGATAGAGATGAGTAATTATAGATGCAAACTGAAAGAAGAGCAACACCTAAGAAAGTAGGTCCAAAAGGATTTAACAAAAGGAATATATTTTAGTTCAAAGGTTAAGAAAGTAAACTCATTGAACAAAAGTGACCCTTTTCATAGCTGACTGTAGAATACTGTCTGGTTAAGTGATTTGCTTAGATTCACACACCTGACAAATGAAGGCATAACAAATCAAACACCACACCTCAAGCTACAAGAAGCAGCTTATTGAAAGCTCAGAATCTTAATTCTTTGCACGAACTGCCAGACAATAACTGTAGCAGTAAGAAAGGAAGGATGAGAGTTGGAATCCATTGTAATGCATGTAGTTTAACTTTTAGTTATGTACTCACCATAACTTCAGATGTTTGGGATCCATCTCGCCTACATTCTGACTGATGGGTTCGGAGCCGATCCCTCGGCTCCGACTCGGCACGCTTATGCCAAAGAGCGAAGTCTCTTATTGGCTGAGCTTACTATATCCCAGGATGCACCACTACCAGTCCCCCAGATCTAGTTTGTCCGCATACATGCACACACGCACGCACTGCTTATATAACATCGCCAGATGAAACAAGATAAAAACAGTAGAACTCAAACCGCTCAATCTCTTCTGATCTCCAAGGCAGGGGGAAGGAGGGTGGGTATTAGGAATGTAGGCGAGATGGATCCCAAACATCTGAAGTTATGGTGAGTACATAACTAAAAGATGTTATGTGATCCTATCTCGCCTACATTCTGACTGATGGGACAGCGTCCCTAGCACCTGAATCCTGGGTGGCTCACTGGAAAACACTCCTGAGTACCGTGGAACCAAATGATGCTCACCCTTTAGATGCCACATCCTATTTATAGTGGGAAATGAAAGTGTGCGGGTTGGACCAAGTAGCCGCAGCACAAATCTCAGAAATAGCGAGCTTGGAATGAAAAGCAATAGAAGTAGCCCTAGCTCTGGTAGAGTGAGCTTTGATAGATGTTGTAAGTTGCTTATTTGAAGAGGAATAAGCCTGAGTTATGCAATCTCTAATCCATTTGGAGATAGTAGCTTTCGTGATGGTTTTACCCAATTTATTATCTGAAAAGGACACAAACAACTGGTCTGTTTTCCGAATTTGTTGAGTCCTGTCTAGATAGAAGCGCAGTTGCCTGTGAACATCCAATTTATGGAAGGTGTATTCAGCTTCATTTGAGAATTTTGGAAAGAAAACTGGTAGCTCTAGAGATTGTTGGAGACAGAGATTAGAACAAACCTTTGGAACAAAAGATGGATTAGGCCTAAGTGATACTCTATCCTTGTGAAAAATCAAGTACGGTGGTTTGATAGATAGGGCTTGAAGCTCTGAAACTCTTCTTGCAGAGGTAATTGCAACTAAGAAGGCAGTTTTCCAAGACAGATATTTTAACTCACATGTAGCAGCCGGTTCGAAAGGGGAAGATGTTAAGGCACGAAGTACCAAATCAAGATCCCACGGAGGCGCAGGATGAAAAACTGGGGCTCTTAACAGCACAGCACCTTTAATGAAAGTTTTGCATAATCTGCTGCTCATCAACGGTGGATCCATGGATTCGTGAAATTTGGAGATAGCTGCTAGTTGGACTTTAATAGTAGAGACTGAAGATCCTTGAGTAAACAAGGATGTTAAAATTTCAAGACCTCTGGTATCGGGCAGTGATAGGGTCTAAGCCCCTGAGTTGAGCCCAGATAGCAAACCTCTTCCACTTACTGAGGTACAATTTCTTAGTGGTGGGTTTGTGGGCCGAAGATAAAATGTGAATAACTTCCGGTCTAAGTTGTGATTTCTGACTAAAGTCGGAAGTGGAGGAGCCAAGCTGTTAATTTCAAAGTGTGAAGGGACTGGTGTTGTCATCCCGACTGATGAATCAGTAGGTCCGAGTTAGATCCAAAACCAAGGACCGTCCAGAGCATGTTTCTTTAGGTAGGGGAACCATACCTGACGAGGCCAGTGCGGAGCAATTAGTATCATTGTGGACCCCAATTGGGAAGCTTTCTGGATGACTTTGGGGAGGAGTGGAACCGGAGGAAAGGCATAAAGTAGTCCTGTTGGCCAAGGTTGGGCTAGAGCATCCGTAGCTGCCTCTCCTGACGCTGGAGTCAAGGAAAAAACCTTGTGCACTTTGTGTTTTGAGGTGTTGCAAACAGGTCGGAGCACGGGGTCCCCCATCTTCTGAAAACCTGAGCTGCTACTGTTTCGTTCAGTGACCACTCGTGAGGAGAGAAAATCGTCCTGCTTAATCTGTCTGCCAAAATATTGGATTTCCCTGGAATGTGGGTTGCTACCAAGAAACGGTTGGTAGCTACAGCCCATTCCCACACCCTCATGGCCTCTCTGCAAAGGGGGTAAGATCTGGTCCCTCCTTGTTTGTTTAGATACCAGACCACCGACATGTTGTCTGTGTGGATAGCGATAGCGCCTTGAGGGAGCAACTTGTGGAGGGCCTGTAGGGACAGAAGTACAGCCCTCATTTCCAATACATTGATATGGAGAAAGGTTTCGTCTGGAAGCCAAGAACCCTGAACTAACCTGCCCAGACAATGCCCCCCCCACACTGTCTGGGAGGCATCCGTTGTCAGGGTGGCCACCGGAGGGGGGATAACAAAAGGTCTTCCCTGATTCAGATTGGATGGCTGAAGCCACCAGTGGAGGTCCCGTTTGCACGGTTCTGTAATCAGTATGAGATGATTGAGGGGGAGATTCTGAAAAGACCATTGTGTCGATAACAGCCACTGAAGAATCCTCATGTGCAATCTTGCCAGTGGAACTAGGAGAACTGTGGCAGACATCGAACCTAAAAGTTGCAGGACCATCCTGGCTGGGGCTTTGGATCTTGGAAGCAGGGCTTGGACTTGACCTTGTAAAGTTTGAATCCTTTCGGTAGGAAGGAAGACGCGCATCAATTTTGAGTCTATCTCTGCTCCTATGAATCTTATGCGCTGAGAGGGCAGCAAGACAGACTTTGACCAATTGAATGTAATTCCCAGGGAAGCACCCAGGGAGATGGTGGTTTTTAGGTTGTCTATTAGTAGATGCCTGGTGGTGGCAGTCAGGAGCCAGTCATCCAGATAGGGAAACACTTGGAATCCAAGACTCCTCAGGTGAGCAGTCACTACTGCCAAACACTTGGTGAACACCCTGGGGGCTGTGGTGAGACCAAAGGGCAGTGCACAAAATTGGAAATGACTGTCTCCCAGGCTGAAGCGCAGATACCTCCTGGACACCTGATGTATCGGTATGTGATAATAGGCGTCCTTGAGATCTATGGAGCACATCCAAACATCCTTCTCCAACAATGGGAGAATGGATTGTAAAGTGACCATTTGGAATTTGGACTTCATGATGGACTGGTTTAGTTTGCTGAGATCCAAAATTGGTCTCAGGTCCCCTGTCTTTTTTGGCACTAAAAAGAACCTTGAGTAATTTCCGGATCCGATCTGGTCTGTGGGGACCGATTGGATGACTCCTTTTTCTAGCAGCTTTGAAGCTTCTGCGGCTGCAATTTCCCTTTGACTGGGTGGTGGGTCTGGGATTTTTTTGGACGGTGGTGGTGAGTGTGTGAAGGGAATGGTGTAACCTCCGGCAATAATCCGAAGCACCCAACTGTCCTGAGTGATAGACTCCCAGGCTTTTAGGTGCTTGGCAAAACGGCACTCGACTGGCTCCGGAGCAGCACAGCCGGGCAATCCCTCATGAAGTGTGGGAGGCTGAAGAGCCACGAAAGGACTCGCGGTCTCCAGAATTGCGGGGCCCTCTGCCGCCTCTGGGACAGCGTCTCCCAGAAAAATTTCCCCGTCCTCTGCCTCTGGAAGGGGAATCTTCCTGCTGTTGAGGAAAAAACTTCCGTGATTTGCGGAACCACATCTTCCCTCCTCCTTTAGCCTTGGGATAAGGCCGAAAGGGAGTGGAATAACGTGCACCTACGGCTGATAAAGTTTTTTCCTCTTGCTCACAGTGGGTAAGAGTGTCTTTTACCTTAGGTCCGAACAAAGAGGACCCATCAAAGGGAGCATCGGCGAAGGAAGAATTGAAGGCCTCCGCGAAATGACACAAACGGAGCCAGGCTTGTCTCCGTAGAGCTACGCCTGTGCCTGCCGCTCTGCCCGCCCCTTCAGCCACATATGAAATGAGCCTCATGGACGAGTTAGAAATCGAGGTAAGGATAGCCAACTGAGAGCTAACCGACTGGGTTAGCTGCTCAGGTAGGTTACTTGAGAGGGAATCTGACAGCTCCTTGACCAGATCCCTCTGTAGCCTGGTAAAATGTGCCAAATAATTCAGGGACCTTAGTGTAAAGGCCGCTGAAGTCAGGGTGCGCTTCCCGTGCAGTCCATGCTCCTGGACTCCTTATTAGGAGGATGGATGGACGTTGAAGCCTCTGCCACGTCCTGTTGTGTAGCAGATGCCACCACCATGGCATCTACAGCCACGCCTTTTGTCAAGAACTCCTTCTCGGGTGGGGCAGACAAAAATTTGTTAGGGCGAGAAGGCACTGGTTCCACAGTATCTGGATGTTCCCACGCCCTCCGACAAACTAAGTCCAGGAGCTCATCGAAGGGCGGAGACACCCAGGAGGCGGAGGGCTGAGCCCCAAAGGCCTTGAGAAGCACTGACTCATCAGCAGAGGGAGGTTTGGATATCCAGCCGCCTCGTTGTTTAAGGATCTCTAAAATGTCTGCGAATGAGACATCATCCGAGGACGACTTTGGGGACCCCTCCGCATCATCAAGATCAGTGTCCGATGTAAGAGACTCGGGGGAGTCCACGTGCTTCCTCTTGCACGATCTCTTCCTTTGGGGCTCCTCCGAAGACAACTCCGAAGAACCCTCAGGAGGAGGGGAACCCCCAGTGGGGGTAACCTCAGGCCCCGGGGCTCCTCTGCCTAGGGACAAGGGAACTGCCAAAGACCCAGTCTCCACGCCCAGGGAAGGTGCCAGTAAAGCCATAGAGATGGCCGAAGAAGACTTGGCCAAGGCACTCCTCATAGCTCTGAAAGCCGGACCCGCAGAATCCTGGGAGTGTCCGGTCCCCGGAGCCATGATAGCAGATGGAAGTCCCGCAGCCGAAGCACCGAGAGGGAGGCTCGGAACCGACAGCATTGGTCCCGAAACGTCACCCCCGGGTCCGGCCGAAGAAGTCCGCGTGCCAAACTCGGACCCGAAGGCCAGGGTTGGAGTAAGGGTCAGAGCCGACCCTAGGATCTCCACCGGCTCCATCAGCACCTGCTCCGACGGAGCCGAAGCGGTCGGAGGAGGAATGGCAATGGAATGGGCTATCGGCTCCGAAGCCAATTGGGTCGGAGCCGAAACAAATTTTTGAAAGACTGGGGACTGGAACAGTCTTTGGAGCACCCTGTCTATGTCCGAATCTGACATCCTCGATGACCTAGAGGAGACTGAACGGGTTCGAGTTGGCCTCTCCAACGGCCCCAAGGGGCTAGGGGACCGGCTCCGAGGCAACTCGATAACTATCGGCGCCGAAGGAATGCACAAACCAGTTTCCATCGGTGCCGAGGAGGACTTAGGCGCCGAGGAGGAAGTGTCTGAGCGGACAACCTTCATCGGCTCCGAGATCAGTGGAGCCGATGAAGGTGACCCGCCTCTCGATGCCCCAGCCATCAGCTCCGAAGCCAGGGGAGTCGAGACTGGAGGCATCGAGGCAGACCGTTCTGCCCTCAGCTCCGAAGTCCTTGGAGCCGAAGGAGAAGCCTGTCTATGTCTTTTGGCGGTCGGGTCCGACGGACTGGTCGGAGCCGACGCCCTTTCTTTAGCAGGAGAAGGAGAGGATGCTAAAGCTTCTTCAAAAGAGGGTTTTATAAGGCCTTTCAATATAAGCTTATTTTTCCTCTCTTGGAGGACCCTCGAGGAAAAAGCGTGACACACGCTGCAGGACTCCTGCAAATGTTTGGCGCCCAAACAATATACACAGAGAGAGTGGTCATCCGTGATAGACATTTTAAAACTACATTTAGAGCACTTTTTAAAGCCCGAAGGCCTAGGAGCCTGAGACATTATAAGTAGAACTGAGTAACTCTCTCACAGACAAAACTCTTTGAAATAGACTGACAAAGATAAACTTGCCGTTAAAAATGACAGCCCGTGATAAAATTAAGGCCAACTGAAGACATACAACAGTAAATATATCTAAGGGAATCCAAGAACCCCTAAAGGTTCAAAGGGATTGACTGACAGGGAAGGCCCTACAGATCAAGGGGGCCTGTAGCCAGAACAAACACCAATCACACACAAATTTTCCACAAAAAATTTTCAAAACACACACAACAGCACAGAGTAGCCGTTAAAACAGCTTTTGTTAAAGAATTAGCAAATTTCTGACAGAAAAAGTTAGTGAAAAGACACTACTTAGCTCAGCCAGCTCGAGACCACGTCTTTGCTAGTTAGCGGCAAACGAGATCTGGGGGACTGGTAGTGGTGCATCCTGGGATATAGTAAGCTCAGCCAATAAGAGACTTCGCTCTTTGGCATAAGCGTGCCGAGTCGGAGCCGAGGGATCGGCTCCGAACCCATCAGTCAGAATGTAGGCGAGATAGGATCACATAACATCATATTTTTGCTGTCTTCCTTTGTGTATTTAGACTCATCTTACGAGGAAGACTATAAGACTGTTTGAAGAAAATGTCAGTGTGTAAGATTTGACTGGACATACATGAAGTCATAGTGGTTAGTGGAACAGATATGCTGTGAATATAGGCATACTAGGGACACTGATACTGGAGCTGAGATCTGGGTAAACTATTTACATAAGAACTGCAAGAAGAACAAGGTATTCAAACACTTTTGTTTCCAATAAGGAGGTGACTCAAACTAAACTAAGTGACTTGGTCAAACTCATACAGTAGACAAAGGGGGGCTGCAGGATTTTAACACCAGACTGCTAGATGAAGCTTGTTAGCAGCTTATATCTTCAATTCCATACACTGTCAGACATATGATTTTAAATTAATTTTTATGATGTGACAGGCTGATTGATCATCAGCTTTTGGGGAAGAGAGAGTGGGATAGCTTAGGGAAAGGGGGAGTCTGCTATGACACACTTTGGATGACAAAAGGGAATAGGTGGTATGAGACATATCAGGGTATGGTCAGACAGAACAATTTCTCTGTTTATAAGTTACTGAGACACTGTAGCAAACCCTTGGCACTAGAACAGGTTGGAGATAATGCGAGATGAGAGTCAAGGGAAGTAGTAATGGGGAAGGCTTAAGTATGTTCATAGGTAAGCCTCCCTTTAGGGCAACTGAAAGCCTAGCAAATTTACCTCAAAGGAAAGAATCAAACTTTGTATCATGTATCTGGGAAGTAAACACCTTAACCATTATGCCAAACCTCAAAAGTCAAATTTTTAGAAGTATAAGGAGAAAGGAATTGCTAGACTATCAGCGGTAAGGTGCAGGGAGGCAGAAAGGTTCATTATACAGATGAAGGTATGGCAGAAAACAGAAGAGACAGAGCTGGGAGATGACAGAAGAAGGGCAGTATAGATGTGTACTGTGGTGCATATGAGAAACAGGCCAACAGGCCCTGTGATAGGAACAGTGGCCAAAACACTGACTACTTCTTTATGCTTTTGTATTATATGATTGTTTGGGTTTATACAGTTGTTATTTTTTAAGGTTTGTAAGTACAGGAGAGGTTTATAATAGGTTTTAATGCAAAATACTTTCATCTGCAGCTACAAGTGCAGTTACTGTTAGCTATGGCTTAGATTTATAAAGTATGCCTGATCTTTGGTTTGCTTTTCTTAACATTTAAATAATGTGTTGCTTGACAATTTAAATCTGATCTAAGTTCGCCCTATGTCATTTGATTTGGTGTACACTGTCTGCTCTGACTTCATTTCAGGTACTGGCAGTGAAGTCTGACAAGTCTTTTTAACACAGTTTCTTATTAGCAAAGTATTTGTATAGTTTTCTTTACATTTAGGACCATTTGATATTCATGTGACCATTGTTTTAGCTTAATAGAGGATTGTTTTGTGAATGTTTTAAGCTGGAGTTAAATCATCTGCATTTTTCACAATATTGACCTCTTTTTTTATCTTACATATAAATACTGTGTATAAATAAAGTGAAGAGTCCAGGACCAAGAACTGAACTTTCTTGTACTCTCATTGTGATTGGTTGATATGAAAAGTAGCCATGTCATCACACACATTGAGAGTGTTAGCTAAGATCACTTTTAAATAAAAGCTGGGGTTCAGAGTACAAGGCCGTAGGTGGCCTGCTCGTGCAGATTCCCATGACACAAAATAAAATTGATTCCATATGTTCCATAAACGCATTTCTACTTCTTCTACTACTACTTTTTCTTTTTTGTAATAAAAAGACACAGAAATTTTTGGACTTATAGTTAAGGATAGTGATAGAATGGCTGATGTGTGTCAGTTATGCATTCACCCCTATGCTCCAGTCTGTTTTCTAGGATGGTTGATTTGCATGGTATTGAAATGTGAAGGGGTATGTTTCTTTAGTGCCCATACAGTGAGTAAACTGTGTCACCCTGGGTATCTCAATTCTTTGTGTGTGTGTGTGTGTGTGTGTGTGTGTGTGTGTGTGTGTGTGTGTGTGTGTGTGTGTGTGTGTGTGTGTATGTGTGTATGTGTGTGCGTGTTTGTGTTTGTCTGTCTGTGTGTGTGTGTATGTCTGTAACAGTCTGAAGTTTTTTCATTGATTAAGAAGTGGAAGCTAGCCTTCTCAACTTTTACTTTCTTAAAGCACAGTTCCCTCAAGTATTATCTCCTTAGACAGAACTATTTGATGAACCTATTAACCTGAGGGAGTGAAAAGATTACCCATTTATAATTTATAATTTAAAGAATGGTAAAGATACCCTCTATCCTTAGCAAAAAAATCGTACTTGAGCCCTGCATATGTTGTTATTGTTTTGGTATGTATTTCTAATGACCAAACATAGAGGAATCTGAAAAGGATTCCATTTGTCCAAAAAGTAATGTACGATCAACAGCAGTCCTATTAATTCCACTAACTGTTCTCTGTGTAAATGTTTTTTTATATTCTGCAGATTTGTTCAGGAGTCCAGCATGATCTTTTTGTTTTTTGCAAGAAATTTATTTTAATTATTTTGATAGACATGATGACATAATTGACAAGGCATTCATAACATGTATAGGCTACAGCTAGAAAAAAGGTGAGAAATAGTGAAATGAAACATGATTAAGCTGAGTCTCACAGGTCAGCCCATCTCTAAAAATATGCTAACCTTTTTATGCTTTTTTTTATTATGCAGAAAAATAAACTTTGATTTGCACATTGCCTAGACTCATGTGCACCTACAGGTTAGCTGAGGATTGAAACCAAATACTAAAATGCCACAACTCCTGCAATGTGATGAATTTCTGTGTGGTTTGAATTGTGTCCCTATCATTCAACATCAGCTATCAGCTTCTCTTTTGTAGCTATAGCTATTTGAAGTTTAATGCTAGCAATATAAAATATGTTTTATTGCAAAGTGGTAATTAAACACAATAATCATCAATAATTATTATAACAGCAATTATAACAGTATAATAAATAACTTACAAGAAAAGAAAAAGATATTATATATATTATATATATTATTATATATATATATATAGTACAGTATATACAGTATATACAGAGAATGTGTTAATAATTTTTCAATTTCAAGAAATCAAGTTCAACTGAAGTCCTCCTAATATACAATGTATTAAAGCTATATATACAAAAGGCTCTTCAAGTACACACAGATGTGCAGTTATGTTCTAAAATGCACAACTAATTTTGTTCTTCCTTTATTTTTATTACCTGCTGTTCCATAATATGCTGTTCCAAATGGGCTTTAAGAAAAAGAAAAAAAAAAACAAAAACAAAACCACATGCTAAACCACAACAAAAAAAAAAATAAAAAAAAAAACGAAAAAAGCCAAGAAAAGCTAAAACTCCTCTTAATAAAGCAACCATGTGCCCTTTGCTTAATTCTGTGTAATGTGTACTACTATCTACAGATAACTACTATCTACAATGTAAACTTTGATGAAGACTTTACACTGCTGAAGACACTTTATACCTTTTATACCAACTTTACAAGGATCAGCTAGATGCCGATCGAGACACATGTTATACACAGCTTCACACTTAGCAAGAGTCACCAAAACCAAACACCAACACCAACATGGAATCTGAAAAAACTTTAAAATAAATGCTATAAAACACGGTAAAATCTTCAATTATATATCCAAATATAAAAAAGCGCAACATAAAATTAACTAAGATAACAGACAGAAGAACAGCATATGAATAAACCAGCAAACAAAAAAAAAATAAAAAAAAAAAAAAAAAAAAAAACCCATCCGAACTGCGCTTGCTTGCAAGATCATCTCTATATACAGTTGATGCTGTTTGGACATATCAAAGAAACAAAAATACCACCCAACCAAACTTATTTATCACTCACTAAGAAAGCCATCCCCCATATATGTGCAATGTATAGGAAATAATTACAGCACCAGGCTAAGGCTCATCTCTCAACTGAAACACAAGCAACTACTACCACAAATAACATAAAAAAAAAAAAAAAAGTGCCAAGGAAGAAACAAAAAAGGCAAAATAAAAAATAATCAAAAATAAACTATGTTGTATGACCATATATCAAAGAATATCTTCATAAATAGTGGATGTGTGGTGGATGTGTGGGTAGTGTGGTTGCTTGGAATCCGATTCTGCCACCCTGGATTGGCTGCTAACAAAAAAAGAAAATTTTCTTTCTAAAATAAGTTTAATAAATAAGTTTAATGTGAACTTAATAAATGTAAACTATATAAAGTAATTTACATTCAGTTATTTTTCAACATGTTTTAATTTATTTAAAACAATATCTGGAATGCAGTTTCTGTTGTGGACGGCACTGGAAGGCATCTTCAACTTAAAATCTTCTAGGCTTCCTTTGTTTAATTGCACTCGGTGTAAGCACAGAGAGAAGCGCAGAATTCGTTAAGATGGTGTTCAGATTTCAGTTGCTGTCTTCCCTCTGCCTTTCTCCTTCGTAATATGACTTGGTCCTAGTTGTCTTGATTCCAAAAAATGTTAAAGAATCTCAAGGGCCCTTCAAGTTACCATCTCCTTTCTATTTTGTATCCTGACTATATAGTTTGTATTTCTCATTGGGCCAAATGAATAAAATCTATGAAAGAATGCATTTTTATTTTGATCAGGCAAGATTTTTTTATAAGGGTCAGTATCAAACTGAAGCAGGAAGGTTATGAACTTTCCTGAGTCCACATGTGTACAGGGAATTCCCTATACTTCCACGGGTTGTAACACTAGCACAGTGTTTGATGACCACTTATGGTAATATCTTTGTTCCAGTCCTCAAATAGTGGGTATCATTGATAAAGTCATAGTATGATTGGGTTTGTTATATCTGGTGGCTTTGGGGTAAGTACTATGGGAGGTTCCTTTAATTACCTTAAAGTGTAAAACCAGACAGACATGTTACTTGCCCCGTTCTTTTCACTTTGGTCATGGAAATCTTGAGGGGGTAGGGATAGCATGTATTGTAAAATCTGAATGACAATGGGGAATGAACAAGCCCTTCCAGAATTACTTACACAGGTATTCATAGGTGTCTCTCTGTTCTTTTAATGAGAACCATAGAAATATCTGACTGAATAGCAAGTCATTTGATGTCTCTGTCAGTTCTAAAAATGTTTGTTACTACTACATTGTTCTACCCTTGGTGATAACATAGTGCATCTGTCTGCAGGTTCCTCTGAAAATGTTTTTCTGGGCTTTGGAGTCTAATTTTTCTATGGCTATCCAATATCTATAAGACCCTATAAAGGTTTAAAAATGAAGTAAGTACCTTGCCCAGATGTTGGAGGGATGTGATGATATTACAGAATGAGAGGTCTTTGCTGTTTGGGTGACATTTTGAGCCCATTAAGACACTGTTTAATCTTGTGAAGGGATTTTTCTCACTCTGTACCAGCGAAGGTGATGTTTATTCCACTTTGAGCAAATTTCCTTTGAAATGTCACAAACTGTTCTCCAGTCTTTGAGAAAAATGAAATACAATGAGTGGATCCTTGAGCAAGTATGTGGATCCTGTATGAGATAGACGTTATTAAGTTGGAAGGGCTCTTTATTTCCCTAATGTTATATTAATGCTCAGCCTTAGAAATACACAATGGATTTTTTATAATGGACTTTAATGCATATTTTTTAAAGTGGAAAACAAAAGAAAATTATCAGAGAGTCTTTATGCTCTTGGCATGCTATATTGATAGACCATTTTTGCAAATTATTGTTAGGAGGGAGAGTTCACAAAGAATCTATGTCTTAATTTCTATACAATCTGAAAGACATGACTTTAACTGCAATTAAATAATTTCGTTTGAAGGCTGAGACTTATATTAAGTAAACGTATTCCTTTATGTATTTCTTATTTGTTCTTTGTTGACTGAGTTATTCCCACTAGGTTAGTGGCCTTAGCAGAAACATAAGATGCTAATTATACTACCAGAGGAAATTTAGCAAAGGCATTGGGCAACTTCCGATAGTCTTTTGCATATGGGGACACTACTGAGTGAGATGCATTCGGTGCGAGTATGTAAGCAGCTCGGAGAAGCAGGAAGACAGAATGGAGTTTGTCGATAGTGGAGATGTAATAGATTTGCAAAGGTAAAAATATCTTTGAAGACTGAATAAAGAAAACAGAGACATAACAGAGAAATGATGCTGAACGAACAGGGGCATGTGGCAGAGAAATGATGCTGAACGAACAGGGGCATGTGGCAGAACATAGTATAGAAGGAGCTGTGTTCCAGGAGAGGTTAAAGTAAGTCGGGTCTTCACAGCAGTAGTGTGGAGCTCCAAATGAGATAGTGACTGAATGAATTTGGTGGATATATTTCTACAAAGTCTTCTTAGGGAAGAAGATTCAGCATAAATATGTGTTGGTACAGCCCTCCAATTGGGAGGGTTATGGGATGTATATTTAAATGAGATGATGGATCAGAGGAAACCAGAAAGCAAGGTTGCAGCTTTGTGGGGGGAAATCATGGAGAAGATAAAGGAGGAAGAGGTAGCAGAGATTGCAGTAAAGAAAAGGTTGCATGCACAGATGGTGGAAGCGGAAGAGAGATGATTGGAAGAAGTGAAAAAGATAGGGAAGAAGAAGGTTGTAATAAGGTTGAGTACTAATGAAGAAAAAAATGTCTCAGGAGGTATGAGGTTTGAGACACTGTGATTGTACCATTGCATATTTGACCCAAAGAGGTAAGAGCTTTCATTCACATTAATAAAGAAATGTATTGTGACATTTTGTTTGAAATTGGACATCATATAGAGAATTTGTAGAACAATATGTGTTAAAAAAGAACTGTATTCCTTATGTGGTGTATAACATTCAGAGAGAAACTAAAATTTTGGGCAATTTTGAATGGAGGTCAGAAAAGAAGTGGTGGGGGCGGAGCCTGAATGGCTAACTGGTAGCAGCATTTTTTAGAGCTCCACAAAACTTGTTCAAATAACAGGAAAATAATTAATTTCATTGAACAAAAATATCCAACTATTATTGATAAACTTATGAACTAATAGTGTACTAACTTAGAAAGCTTTTTGTCAATATTTTCTGTCAAATTAATCTGGAGACTACTATAGCCACTTGGAAATGAGTAACTCAAAGAACCCACACTCTGAAACAGCCTTGAAGAAGAAAATCCAATTGATGTCCTCTGTATTACAGGAGCTGTCACAGAAAATGGATCATTTTAAGGACAACCTTGAAAATCTAAAAGAGAACTGCCAAAAACAAACAGATGTCTTTAAAGAATTATTACAGCAGCAACAAACAAAAATAATGGACATTGAAACATCTCTCTCCGATATAGATGGAAGGCTGAAGGAAGACGAGAACCAAAGTGAATTTCTCTTGCAACAAAATAACTGGTTAATCAACAAGATAGATAATTTAGAAAACAGAGAAAGGCGCACAAATATTAGAATATTTGGTCTACTGGAGAAAGTTGAGGATGAGGACATTATTTTATTTTTAAATTCCTGGTCGCTGGAATTCTTAGACCTAAAAGAAGGACTGTCAAATGGCATAGAAAGGGCTCATCGAGCCATAGGAAAACCTGTATCATCATCTCCTAATACTTCTCCTAGATCCATTGTAATAAAGTTTTTATCATACCTTGATAAAGAACTTATACTAAAGTCAGCATGGAGGAAAAGTCCTTTATAGTATAAACAACACCAAATAAGATTTGATAATGACTATTCAACTAGAGTTCTAGGTTTAAGGAAGAAAGCATGGCCATTTGTAAAATTCCTGAAACAAAACAAAATCAAAGCTCAACTTGCATACCCTGCAAAAATCAAGATTCTTTACTCAAATGAAATGAGAACCTTTGACAACATAGATGAGGCAGCTTCTTTTATCATGAACAATTATATAATTACAATTCCAGAAGAAATGGACTGGTCAACATCTATCTCACTGAAAAGATCCCAAGAAAAAAATTCCTAGACTGATGTAAAGAAGAAGAAATAAAGAACTGAAATAAAAAATGTCTTCTTCTTTCGGCTGCTCCCATTAGGGGTCACCACAGCAGATCAACTGTTTCCATTTCTTCCTGTCCTCTGCATCTTGCTCTGTCACACCAACTGCCTGCATGTCCTCTCTCACCACATCCATAAACCTTATCTTAGGCCTTCCTCTTTTCCTGTTACCGGGCAGCTTCATCCTTAGCATCTTTTTCCCAATATAATCTGCATCCCTCCTCAGCAAATGTCCAAACGAACGGAATCTTGCCTGTCTGGCTTTGTTTCCAAACCTTCCAACCTGGGCTGACCCTCTAATATACTTATTCCTAATCCTGTCCATTCTCGTCACACCCAGTGCAAATCTTAACATCTTCAGCTCTGCCACGTCAAGTTCTGACTCCTGCCTTTTTGTCAATGCCACAGTCTCCAACCCGTATAACATAGCTGGTCTCACTACCCTCTTGTAGACCTTCCCTTTCACTCTTACTGGTACTCATCTGTCACAAATCGCTCCTGACACTCTTCTCCACCCACTCCATCTTGCCTGTACTCTCTTCTTCACCTCTCTGCCACACTCACCCTTACTCTGAACTGTTGATCCCAAGTACTTAAACTCATTCACCTTTGCCACCTCTACTCCTTGCATCCTCACCATTCCTCTGTCCTCCCTCTCATTCACACACATATATTCTGTCTTAGTCCTGCCGACCTTCATTCCTCTTCTCTCTAGAGCATATCTCCACCTCTCCAGGGTCTCCTCCACCTGTTCCCTACTCTCACTACAGATCACAATGTCATCTGCAAGCATCATAGTGTTTAAATACTCTCAAAGATTCTACTAAAAAGTGAAATATATACTAAAGGAAACTGAAACCAAAACGTATGTACATTTACGTTTTTTAGTTGTCTCAATATGCATAATATGTTTATAATCCTTTTGTTTTTCTTTTTTAATGCAGTGATGCTTCAACTCTACTTACTACAGGAAGAGGCTGCTTGTGTCAAATGGTTAGCACAATGACACTCATATTAAATTTAAATGTGTAATATTGTAGGGATTGTTTCTTTCAAAAAGCTAATTTTAATTACTTAATAGGATGTCTTGATGGGATAGAATTGAGAATGGGAGGTGGGGAGAGGAAGGAGAAGAGCAGTGAATGATCTGGGTGTCTCTGTTAAGAAATACTGACATACAACTCATATACATGGTTTGTAATCATCGGGTTTCATGTGGCTACAAGATATCAAGCAATAAGCAGTAGGTATCAGTAAAAAATATAAATATAGTAGTTATATAACTGATCGGTGTTGAACACTTCATTGGTACAGTTTAAAAGCATCATCTCTCTTTTTTTGTTCTTCACACGAACTGTTTGATGAGGATAAGAATAAATAATGGCTGTTTACAAGAAGCCGCAAGCTCATTTCACAAACACACTTGCGAACACATGAATAGCGTCCTTGTAATCATTCAACACCACAGTAACACTAATAGCTTGCACTCATGCTCTACAAGGGTACGATGATGTAAAAGAGAGAGAAAGAGGACAGAATATAGTATAGTCTTACTAGGGAGAGAGTAAGAAAAAGGAAAAAAATAGTACGAACACATTCAGCTTTATCGGACGACAACAACTATAAAATCCAGTGTGAAAAAAGACCACTATACTAGTACACGAACTAAATCACTAAAATAGAAATATAAATAAGAACAGTTACTTTTACAGAGTGGTGAGTGGCAGGGATTCAGTGTATAAACTGTTAGTCAAGATACCAAGAGTATTCATGTCAATACAGCTGTACACTTCCTGTTAGTCTTAAAGTGACAAGCACCCTCTAATATAGTCCTGATAACAATCAGATGATTAATGTCCAAAACATTCAGGAAATGGTCAGGAAAATGTTTTGAATTTTATGTACAGAATTTATTTTATCTTCCAAAAGCTTATGATTTCAAAGCTATATTTGCACCTTCGTGACTGTAGCTGTTGTACTGCTTATAAAAAACCTTGTGACAGATTTTAACATTGTTTTAATTAAAAATATTTACATGCCTGTGTGTGTGTGGGTTTGTGGGTATATGTGTGTCTTTGTTAAAAAAAATAGTACAGGACAGATGACTGAACATTAACAGATTTTTTTTTTTTATTAGTGTATGAGGTATTTGTTAATTCCAAAATAAATGATAATTCTGTAAGATGTCACCCTTCTAGCATGTGCTTACATGAAATAGTTGGTTGACTAGCACAATGTATAATTAGATGTTAAAGACCAAATCCAGTTCTAACTGTTGTTTACAGGACAGGGATATTCTGTAATGTAATAGACAGCAGTGTGTCATACATACCAGTTAATGCCTGCTAGCCAATTTTTTCCTGTAATGCATATTCATTTTTTGGCACAAGTATTTAAAATATATACATCAACGTTCTATAGTGTGTACTGGGCTGTTCTACCACTTTATTGTCTCATTATGACTTTCAGTACACCTAGCATAGCACGTTTAAAGGATATATGGTTAATCAGTTGAGTGGATTTAAACATCAAATTCCAGCAATTTTAAAATACTGATGGACAGTTAATCTGTAAAATGCAGTGACATGATATTTTACAACTGGCAACAGATACGATTTTAATTGTCCACAGCACTGACATAGAAAAGTAGGCTATATTATGTATAGTTAATGACAGGTATGACAGCAGTCTGCTGCCAGTCATAAACATGCTGAAAATCTCTCTTGGATTGATGTTTAACTCTGTAATAGATTGTATTTCAAAAGGAGAATTGACTTGTATATTGTAAAGCTCTTGGATAGACTCAGAGTATTTAGTTGGGATAAATATGAAGTACTTTATAATAAAATAAATGATAAGACAAGGCTAAACAACAGGAAAAAATAAGTCTACTCAGTTCAGGAAAACACTGTATACTAACTCTGTAAGAATTAGAGAAACATAGTCAAGTGATTTATTCTACAAATCTCAAACATGGAAATATGAGTCTGTATGTGTCAATCTACAAATATGTATATAAGCGCAGAACTGAGCACAAAATAGTGACAATACACAAATATGTTTATCATCTACATGGCTAGATTTGACAATGTGCACATGTGCAAATACAGACATATCATTTTTAACTGATTCTAGTTATGATTATATCTTTTATTTAGAAACTTAATTTATTTTTTGTCATGCATAGAAACTCATTTACTGCACCATAGCTAAGCTGCACAACAAAGGACATACTACAATGTACTTCAGTGGGCATTCTGAGTCTGATATTTTTTAATCAGTAAGCTTATCCTAAATAAAAATATAGTTGGTTTAATCGTTTTTGTTGACAGAAAGTTAAAACTGTTATATTTGAATGAATAAAAGAGATGGGTCTTATATAAAAAGTTTATAAAATATTTCTTTAACCTATAGTAAAATCTGTGTATTAAACTTATGGATTATATGAACAGACAAAAGAATACTAAAAACTGTAAGACTCTAATATGAATTATAAACTAGGATTTGAAGTATATAACCAAATAGTCAAAGAAACATTGGATATAATAAGTAATCTATGAGTATTAAATTATCTTGAACAATAACTAGTTTGCGGAGCTTACCATATGTTTGCACTAACAAAAATTATATGTTTTTTTTTTTAGTAAAAAAACAATATCACAACTGTGTATGTAATACAATTTCTTGATCCATGAGAAATTTACAAGCATATACCATTCAATGATTTTTTTTTAAATCTTAATGCATTTATGTAAAATAGATTTCATTACAATCAATACATATTTGGAAAAGATTTTATCTATAATCTACTATTAGATGATTAACTTGAACATTTGATGCATATATTACTATGTTAATAGTTGTGTCATGTACATATATAGAAAATCTATAATCACATCAGATTCAGAAATGATTCAATAGTTGATATCAGTCAGGCACTATAAATGGTTCAGTGAAAATAGTATATAAAATACATGTTTGTGTCTTTGCAAATTGTTCATATACATAAGGGAGAGAGCGAAGGGGAAAAGAAGATGACATTAGAGCAATTTGATGTTGGGTTTACCTTATTTGAGATGAATATACTTAGCCATATGATTGATATGTTATTAAATGTTCATAATAAGGAATGTATTTATATATATTTATATATAGCCTACAATTACTTATGTGTTTCACTATGTATATAATATGTAGAACCATAAATATCATTCAACATATACTAGTTTATAATTTCAAAGGTCTCTAAGAATACAAGAATGGAGCATGAGGAAATCTGTCTACCAAACATGAGGGTTAATCTGGTAGATATTTTGTTTATGTCTATCAGATTAGGAATGTATATCATTCCATGTGTGATAGGGGGGAAGGTTGAAAGAAAAGATTATATTAATCAAAATAATTTTACTTAAATCATTTTACACTTTTTTATTATGGCCTGAAATGAACATCAGTATAAAAGTATTACAAAAGAGATTCAGTCTATTTATGATACATGAAATAAGGAGAATTTTGTTCCAAATACAATACTAAAAAATGTACTTGAATATTAATATAAATATTAGCAAGCATGAAACTCAACAATAAGCATGGACTTAACACTACTTTCACTGAACATAAATGGTTTAAATAAGCCAAAGAAAAGATCAAACCTACTAAAATATTTAAAATTAAACAAAGCGCAAGTAATATTTCTTCAAGAGACTCACTTTAAAGATGATGAAAAGCATTTATGGAATCCAAATGAGTATACAACAATAGCGCAATCAACATATAAAACCAAAACTAGAGGAGTTAGGATACTATGGAGAAAAAACATAATTAATCCCCAAATTCTTTATAGTTATGAAGATAAAGAGGAGCTTATACCACTTGTTATAATAAAATTCAATAAAAGAATCTGGACATTAGTAAATCTTTATTGGTTCCCAGGAATAGGAAAAAGTATGACAAAGAAACATCTAGACTTTATTAGTAAAACATATAAAGGTAGCTTGATATTAGGTGGTGACTTTAATTGCATTATTGATAATTCAGAGATCACCAACAAAAAAAGTTACGTATAACTCCTATTGCAAAGCTACTCAAAAAATGGGTTGAAAATCACAATTTAATAGACACATTCAAATTTAGAGAAAGTAACTCACTGTTATTTTTGCACCAAGATCACAGATTTACAACACAAACAATAATAGATAACATTTTTGTTGCACAAGACCTTGATGTGAAGATAAATAGTTTTACAATCATACCATGTTCATTATCAGATCATATAGCAATCCTTATTAATATTCAAACAAATTTTAAAAAATTAATACAAATGACAAGAATTCCAGCATATATTATGAAACTAAAAGAATTTAAACCTTGGCTACTCACAGAGTTGAAATTATTTCTAGACACTAATCTCACTAATGAAATCAACATAGTTATGGTATGAATCGCTCTAAAAGCCTATATTTATGGTAAAATTATCACATGGTACAAAAATAAACTAAAAGAATGGGAATCAGAATTACTCAACATACAAAATCAAATCATAAAAATAAATAATAATAATTTAACAAATGCACTGGCTAATGAGAAGAAAATTAATGATCTGCATGAAAAGTTTAATGAAATTCTAACACATAAAACTAATCTAGCACTAGAAAGATTAAAATTAAACTTATATGCTGTTTCTCCTAAATATATGCATAACTTGGCGATAAGAGTTAAAGTGCAGTCTAAAAGAAATAACATCACTACTATTATACATGAAGGAAGGAAAGTGTCAGATATAAGTGATATATTAGATGCTTTTAAATACCATTTTACAGAACATTATAAGATGGAAGGAACTCAAACAAAAAACTTTAATTTAGATTTGAAACCCAAATTGATTAAAACAATCCCCGAAAATTTAAAATTAGAACTTCAAAAGGAAATTACTCAAAGACATTTCAGAGAAAATCAAAGAAAGCAAAAATAATAAAGCTCCAAGAATGGATGGTATTGTAGCTGAAATATACAAAATCTTTCCATCATCTATAGTCTCAGTCTTCCAAAAAACCTTAATAGAAATACAAACACACAACATCATTCCACCATCTTGGAGATACTCATTAATTACTTCTATAATAAAAGAAAATAAAGATGCATCAAAATGCAGTTCCTTTAGACCAATTTCATTACTAAACAATGATTATAAAATCTTTATGGCTATTCTAGTCAATAGAATCAAACAATCTATGATAAAAATTATAAATGATGATCAGACAGGATTTATACATAACAGGCACACCTATGATAATATACAAAGAATACTAACTATTATTGATTATTTAAATAGAGAAAAACAAGAGGCCTTAATAGTTGCATTGGATATAGAGAAAGCTTTTGACTCCATAAAATGTGATTTCTTGTTCAAAATATTAGAATATTATGAGTTTCCTAGCTTCTTTATTTCATTAATAAAGAACATATATAAAAACAATTTAGCATATGTAAAATTAGGACCTTTCACCTCTGAATCAATAATATTGACAAAAGGCACAAAACAAGGTTGTCCCATGTCCCCCATATTATTTGCATTAGCCATTGAAATATTTGCCATCTCAATACGAAACAATCCCAAAATAGAGAGTATAAATTTATATAATCAATATAATTCAAAAATAATGTTATTTGCAGATATACTTCTTACCACATCTACTTCTAAAAATTCATATTAGATATACAAGTTAATAACTTTTATTCAATTTCAGGATTACAGTTTACCAAAACGAAATCAAATTTTATGATATTGAATAAAAAAAATGATTTTCAAATAAATGATAATCATATAATTGGTAAACAAT
>NC_056735.1:443514563-443647063 GCF_019279795.1 Protopterus annectens | reverse complement strand
GATTTGAATTTCAGTGAAATGAGTTTTCAGTGAATCAAAGTAGATCCGTATGTAGATGTAGATGTGTGTATGTATATATATATATATATATATATATATATATATATATATATATATATATATATATATATATTATATATATTCATTTTTATGGGGTTCTAGAATAAACCCAGTAAAAATAGGAGTTTTGCATGTAAATAAAGAGGAAGGAAGTTTAGGGATAATTAACTCAGTGGTATATACTGCTTCTTTAAATCTGTACAAAGTGTTAAAGTGGATATAAGAAAAAAAATGAGAGATTAGTAGCAAAATTGCATAAATATAAGAATGATTAATTTTGTGGCATGGCAAAAAGATTAAATGAGAAAAACAGTGCATAAAGGAAGAAATACAATATTATGAAGAAAAATATTTTTGTGGAAAATAAATATTAATGATATAGAAAAAGAAAAAAAAGTATGCACAAGAATGCAATAATAAAACATTACTACGCAAAGCCATGGAAAGATCTAACAGATGAAACAATTAAAGGTATACAAATAAGAAGTAGATTTTGCAATAAGAAAGTAGTGTTTCAAGGTTTTTTTTTTTTTGTGAAGACTGATAATTTATAAATTGCCAGAAAAAAAGGAATATGCCATATAAAAAAGGTAATAAAATATGTTCACATTGTCAAAAGAAAAATAAAATAAACATGTTTTTGAAATGTAAAATAATAAAAAAAAGTGATGGGGAAACTACATAAAAATATTTTATTTCAAAAAAGAAGTGGATAAAATATACATTGATATGAATAAATATAGATATTATAAGAGTAGAAGTAAAGAGTATGCTAAAATAACATACTCTATTATTTATGTGATGTTATATTGAATTAAATGATAAATGACATTATCTTTAATTGTAAATGTTTTTAGGTACAATATTAACTAAGATCAGATGGTGGTTATGGAAAAAGGAGTGGTGTTCTAATAAGGAGGAAAATTTAGTAAGATGGTAAGGAAAATTATGAGTATGTGTAAATATATATATCTATATATCCATAGATTCTTAAATATTTATAAATATATAAATATGCTGTAAATAAGAGTACTTTTTTGTATATAAATAAAGGACTCCTATTCATTCGATAGCTGCTGTGAGATCTTTTCATACATTTGAACTACTACCAACTCAGGCAGATGTTGGCTCATTTTATCATCTCATCTGACTGATGACACGCTCAAGAGTTCAGAACTCTCTTATACTATACTATAGTGTCAGCAATCCATTTACCTGGTGTGGGAATAGAATCCACAGCCTTTGCTGCAAAAGATGAGTATACTACATGTTACATCACTGACACTGACATCTCTCCAGTGACCTCTGCCATAAGCATCGTTACTAGATGAATGCTTCACTTCTCTATTGCCCAATGTGTCAGCATCTCAGCTAAGTCTTTCTAGGCTTCCCTTAAAAGATCTAGAACTATATGGGAAGGGGGCTGCACTCACACTTTTTATGCATTATATCAGGTTTTATCACAATTTGGTCAGAGGCTGAATGGGACTTTGAGGAAGCATTGAGATCAAAGTAAGGACACAGGAAAAAGCAAAAGTGTGACTCAAAATGTGAGAATAGGAAAAATAATTTAAAAAATAATATGAATGTTGTGGGAGAGGTCAGTATGGGAGTCACTAGGGGATGTTTTTGTGTATGTATCAGGTTGCAGTAGATATCATAGGCATGGTGTCCTTTAACTCTTATGACTGGCCATGATTGCAGGTATGTGATTTATTTGAATTTATGACAGAAAACCAAACAAAACCATGGTATTGATTAAGAGACATGCCATAGGTGAACTGCCAATATTTGAAATTGTAGCTGTGCATGACAGGTATTGCACATGACTGCATCCCCTTTCAAGGCTGTCACACAGTCCAAGAATAATCTGTCTTTTGCACTTACTGACTTAGTAGGATATTTTTAGGATTTTGCCTTTGCTCTGCCATTCTGGATGCTTTTTGAAAGTTGATTATATGAAGGAAACATTGCAGCTTAAAACAGCATAAGGGTGTATAGAATTTAAAAGATAATAAAACTGACATAGCTCTTTTTCTTAAAGCCTGATCATTGGAAGGGAAATGGGAACTTCACCCCGGGGATCACTTCTGCGGCTCTGCTCGACAGGGGCACAGGAAAATAATTTTCTTGGGTGGCGAAAGCCAGGGTACATTTTTTGGCTAGGCTTATATAGGCCCTAGGGCCAATAGCCTAGTACCTACCTATGAACCTATGAACCTATTATAATACTGCCTTTAGTTTTTCATCATGTAGAAAGCTCTTATGACAAACTTCATTTATTTTAAGATTAAACAAATCAATTGGTATAAACTTCATTTATTTTAAGATTAAACAAATCAATTGGTATATTTTATACTTTTTGTAGTGTGTTTTAAACTTTTTTAGGGATTATGCTGAACATTTATTCTTTTAATAAAATGTTATATATTTTTGTTAAAGCAAATGTTTTACACTGTTTAGAATCTTCACAAGGTCATGAATATTCATGGATTTTATGATAAGTTTTTTAACTATTTGTCTAATTTTATTGGCTAACTTGTGTTTTAGAAGGGTATAAACGCATTATTGTAGTTGTCTATCCACATCTGATGAAGTGTACTTGGTATAAACGAAGCACTGTTGTTGTAATGTGTATACATTTATATAAGTGTTATTTTATATTAAAACTGCTTCAGTTGGATCCATGCTGGTGGTGCTATCTTTCCTGAGTACCCTGGACTTGGTTTTAGTGAAATGTTGGTGCTTCTGTATTTTTTGTAGATTTTTTCCTGAGAGCCAACATAACTCACTTGAGGGGCATTGGTCAGTGTGATACATGTCCCTCATTAGTTTTTGCTTTGTCCATGATTCTTGCAGTTAAAAGCTTAATGGATTCACTTTCTAATCTCAAAATACTGAAATATAGAATTTCAGTATTTCGAGACTACAAAGCCGAAAAACCAAAAAATCGAAACCCAAAACCGTGAATGTTACAGCACACATACAAACACAAGTACACCTACCTGTTGCACCCCCCACACCCCTCCTACTTATATATACTAACTCCAGGGTTGCACTAAACACCAACACACACAAAACCCACCATCATACATTCCACCCCCCCTCACACAAACACACATCACACAGATACAAACACAATCACTCTCAACACTAACACACTCACACTCTCACCTACGTACCCTTACCCACACCTAACACTCTCTTTCACATTCACATAAA
Organism: Protopterus annectens; assembly: GCF_019279795.1. NCBI lineage: Eukaryota > Metazoa > Chordata > Ceratodontiformes > Protopteridae > Protopterus > Protopterus annectens. The sequence goes on along the minus strand of NC_056735.1, from coordinate 443,643,781 downwards.
CACAAACCCTCCCCAGAACCCTTAAAAAACACCACACTTACCTAACGCACCATCAGTACCGCGGGTTTGATATTTCCGGGTTTGATATTCTGCAGTTTCGTTCAACTGCAGATTCGATACTTTGTTCTCAAGATACTGAAATTTCGATACTTCAGTATTTTGAGACTCCAAAGTGTTTATATATATATATATATATATATATATATATAGTTATCATGAACTCCTCTTGGTCAAGTTATACATGGCCACTTACATATAGCTAGAAGATGCAGCATTTCAGAATGCTTTTCACTTAGACTGACATAGGTTTGAGTTCCATCTAGGGGTTATTTGACCACTGCACAAAAGGCTAGGTAAAACTAATATACAGAATATATGTCTACTAAGTTTTCATTATACCAGGAGTTGAATTTCTATATACTTCACTAGAATTTTATTTTTTTCTTCTAGCATGTTGTTAGAATGGCAGCTGAAACTGTAAAGTCAAATTATGATGTGTGTTGCTATATAGTTTAACGGTTTCCAAATTCACAATATAAGGTGGGATGCTGACATTCTGGACAGAAATACACTGAAAGGGCAGAGTCCATGCCATTCAGCAGTTGCAGTTATTCACCACTTTGTTACTTGAGTATTGCCATGTCAAAATTCAACAAAGAAGCCTTGGTACATAAATTTGTGTGTTTAATTTGCCCTCAATCTTCCTGTTGTCATCCAGGTTCCTGGAACACAGGCCACCTGTGTGAATGGTAGAATTAAAGACTATGCAATCAGGAGTAATGATATATGCCATTCAGACTTAGAGTGGGGTAAAAATGTAGTAGCTTTATTTTTTGTTTATATGATGTCTCTGTGAATGTATTTTTAATACAGCTCTAGTTGGACTACATGCAGCTTATGTCACATATATTCTTTCCTCCGAATATATAGTTAAATAAATAATCAAGAATTAAATAAATAAAGATAAATAAATACAACTTAAAATGTAAACCTTTCAAGTCACTAAGTACTCCCCTGGACGTCTGCCACACACTTGGTTTTTACCACAATCTTTTCAGATGACTCAAGTAACTAAAAATATTTTTCCTTATAATTAAGCTTTCTGGGTACAACCAAATTAATAAAAATGAAGCCTGATTCCGTGATGGCTAAATGTTATTATCTTGGTATTGCTGTAATGTTTATTACTCACAGTGAGACAGAAAGTAATCAAAAAGAATGCCATTGACGTTAAGACTGTAACCTCATTTTTTTACAGTTTTTGGATACATCTCAAGTCACTAATATTGATAGGCACCTAGCAATGACCTGTAAGCTTACTATATGCAACACAACAACTGAGAATGAGACAGTGTCTAATCTGTTACATTTTCTGCTTTCGGTCTGCATAGGAACATTAAAAGTGTGTTAATTTCAAGCTGAAATATAACTGCTTCATTTGTAGTAATTATATTTGTTTACCTGTAGAATCCAGTTTACTGCTATCCTCCTTAACTTCTATCAAAAAAACAAATACTGAATGAAAATAAATCAAATATCTTAAAACTGTGACAGGGTGTTTATTTATTTATCTGTTTACCATCTGTTTGTTCAATCATTTATTGATGCTATCTTCCATTAAATAAGAAATTCCATTTTCCTGCAATGTATTAACATGCATGAGGAAACATTTCTTTAACTGGTAATTTTAGATATAATTTATATGTACATTGGCACTACAGGATAGATTAGACAGCAGCAAGCTCCACAAGTAAGGACTAAGAACAGTTCATGCCTGTACTTTTTTTTTTTTTTACTTTTTTTATAATGTATCAATATTAAATGACAGTTTGTAAAAATAAGAGAAGGAATGTCCAGGGAAGATAACTTCAGTGAGTAGAACTGCCATTTGGCTGAAGTTAAAAATTAAATGTGTGGCTATGTGTATTTTTTAAAGTACTGAATGAAAAAAAATAAACAATTGCAAACAATTGTGTGGGTCATATGCTGTTTAATCTTGCTAAGATTAAATTAAGTTTGTGCAGGACAATCTCATTTGTAAAGGAAAACCACATTTGCCCAGGGCAAAAACATTAGTAACATATATTCATTATTCAAAGGCATATGCAAGCAAACGTATTAATACATATTGAGGTCAGTACAATTAGCATGTCAACAAGGTTTAATTTACATATATTAGCATTTTGTTTAGTCTTACATATTTAAGTATATGAGAGGATTCATTTCTGAGAATTTCTGAAAAACATGTCAGGAGCTTCATATAATTGCCATTCTGAAAGTACTGGACAGCAGCTAACAAAAAGTCTGCATATACCAATGTAAAACTGTTGAACTTTTTCAGATGAGAATCTAAGCGAAAGATTCAAATCTTGTGCACTGCTGAGTTCTGCTCTATCTGCTGTAGCATCCAGCTATCCACAACCTTTTCTTCTGATTTTTGTACATGTTGATAGGGTGTCACTTCAACAGTGACAATCATCTACACCAAAAGTTCATACTGCAGGGTGGCTAGCCACCCCATGTGTTTTTTATCCATACCATACACTCACACTCACACCTATGGTCAGTTTAGGGTGCCCGGTCCACCTACTGCGTGTTTTTGGAATGTGGAAGGAAACCAGAGCACCCAGGGAAAACTATGCAAACACACGGAGAACATGCAGAGGCAGTACATAAGGTACCCGAGCTGAGATTTGAACAGGAAAACTGTGAGACAACAATGCTATCCACTGCACTGCTGACACACCACATTACTATGAATGGGGTGGGGGGGCTGCACATCCAAACCCTGACAGTAACACGCATGCTTTGTAGTAGATATATAACAGATTGCCTTGCTGTATACTCAGTTTTTATGCAAGACTTTGTTTTGTATGCTGAAGTGTAATTCAGACATCAGCACCAACGGCTACTTATTTAACAGAATAATATGTACAATACATCTTATATGGAATGGCGCTATGCAGGGATCATTATCAAAGTCAGAATAAATAATTACTTGAATGTCAGAAAGAATGCAAAATATTCTGAAGCAGAGCACATGCAGTTAAGGAAAGAATGAGTCTCTTCACCCTAGACTAGTACATATTACAACAAATATCATGATTACTATGTAACATTTTGTGAGTGAAACAGATTCTGAGCTTGTGAAGCATTAATACAATTCTGTGAAATATTGTCTTTTTTTTCCTTGACATGCATGGTCTTTAAGAAGCAGAAATGAAGTGAATGTAATTCCAAAGTTTTTGAACATTAATCAAGTTTAATAATATTTTACTAAAGGATTTTTTATTTTATTTTACTAGACAGCTGCCTGGCTATATCATGTATTGCCTATATGTATGTATATTTAGTCAGATATTTACAGGTACAATGATACTAAACATTGCAGACTTTTTCTCATTCTAGAATTTCTCTCTCAGTGCTTGCACTGAATAAATGACTGGGAGCCTGTTTCACTACTCTCCCACCCCCATCTCCAACCAGCCCCTGGCTTGCTTTACTATAACATTCATGATCTACCCACTAAATTAAGCTTTCTCAATGCATCCTTATAATTAAATCACTTTTTTTTCTTTTTTTACTGTTTGCAGTCAATAGTTGTAGTGTATCTACTGAAGTTTAGGTTAGCTTCAGTAAATATATATATCATAGGTGACTGTATAGTCAGGCACACCGATGTTCCACTCACCAAGCTAAACAAGGAAAAAGTTACTGTCAGCTGCCTGTCGGGTTCCAGGATGCGCCACATAATGCCCGCCCTCAGGTCACTGCAAAACAAGTACAAATATGACTCTGTCATTGTCCATGCTGGTGTGAATGACCTGAGATGTTCCTCCCTGGACTACATGAAAAGAGACATGGATGAGCTCTCCGATCTTGTAGCCCAGGCAGTTATGACCCTAGCCCTGAGTAGCATCCTGCCATCACCCAGAATGATACCACAGTACAAGGACAAAATGATTGACTTCAACAATTGGCTAAGCTTCTGGTGTCATTCTAAGGGGATCCAGTTTCTGTCTGCCTGGGATGACATGATTGGCAGACCACGATGCTTTGCCAGAGATGGCCAGCACCTGTCACCCTAGGGATTCCAGATACTGGCTAAGGCTCTTGACACCCCTATATTGCCTTTTTTAGGCAAGATTCAAATGACAAATTCACCACTGTAACTGGTACAAGCAAGCAAAATCTGAGGGTAATGCTACTCAATGCTAGAAATCTAAACCTGAAAATGCATCAACTCGAGGCACTCCTTAAAACAGAGAACATTGACATCTGTGCAGTGACTGAGACCTGGTTCAAGGCTCCAGAGAGCACACCTGCATTACCCAGGCTATAATTCAAACCACACCTTTCGGCCACCTAACCTGGACCAAAACACTAAAGGTGGAGGCGTGTCCATATTCATTAAGGATATCCACACCTCCAGGCTAGTTGCTCAGCATAATGCATCGGAGATTATCCAAGTGCATCTAACTCTGGGCAAGACCACAATCCAAATTGTAACTTGCTATAGATCCCCCACCATGCCCCAGGATTCCCACTCCTCATTTCTTGATACACTGGTAAATATTAGGGTACAACTCAACACCCTAATAATGGGAAATTTCAACTACCCCACCATTAAATGGGAAAACTACTCATGTACCAACTCTTTTGCTCAACATTTTCTGGAATTCATAAATTCCAACGCCTTGGATCAACTTATCTACACCCCCACCAAGAGCTGCAATATCCTAGACATGGTCATTACCAACATGGGTGACCAGTGTTCCACACCAGTGGTAAATTCCTCATTGGTCAGGTCTCACCACAAGCTAATCAGCCTAGACATCCACATCCTGCCCCCAACCCCCATTAGGGAAACCACTGTAAAATACTTCTCCAAAGCCACCTTCACACTTCTTAAGACAGAAGTGGCAAACTTCACGATGCCCATGCAGATGTACAATAGAGGTACGACTGCTGAATCCTACACAAATGCACTTTATAAGCACTTACATGAGTGCATGGATCGTGCCATCCCTAACAGAACCAAGATGCTATCCTCCAAAAAAAGGAAGCCAATCTGGTGGTCCCCTGCCATAAACAAACTCTACAACAGAAGAAATGGTTGCAAAAAAGAGTAAAATTCCATGATTTGAAGAACTCCCTGGTCAGCCTCAGTAAGAAGCTGGGATTCCTCATAAAATACTCCAAAGCTAGTTATGAAAACAAAATCGCCACTGATTCTAAAGACAACCACAAAGCATTCTATAGCTATGTCAAGAATCTCAATGGCAACACTGAGATCTGCTCTGAGTTACAGCACAATGGCATTAAATATACAGAACCAACTGATATTGCCAACATCCTGGCACATAGGTTCACTGCTAACTTAACCCCCCACCCCCTAAAGGGCCCATCTCTATACCGGAAGAATGCAAAGTTCCTGTAATCATGGCTGCAGAGGTAAAAACCACAATCTTAAAAGCCAAGAACACAGCATCCATGGGACCTGGCAACATCCCAGGCTGTGTTCTACATGAACTACAGAATGAACGGGCACCCTACATAAGCACCATGTTCAATCATAGCCTCAACTCAGGCTTTGTGCCCACTGAATGGCGCACAGTGATGGTTATCCCACTCCACAAAAGGGCAGACAATGGACCCTGGGAACTGCTGCCCCATTAGCCTATTGAGCCTGGTCTGCAAGGCCATGGAACGTATCATCATGGAACTTATAAACAAAGACATTGGTAATCTCCAAACTCTGGACCCCACCCAGTTCGGGTTTATAAAAGGCATATCATGTCTCCTAACCCAATTGACTTCTTTGAAGCAGTAACCAAAGCCATAGACGAGGGTAAGGTGGTTCACACAGCCTATCTAGATCTCGCCAAGGCTTTTGAAACTTTCTAGATCTCACCAAGGCTTTTGACACCATCCCCATTGTGGAATTATAGATAAACTCACTAAATTAGGTATAAATCCCTATGTCACAAGATGGGTTGCCAACTGGCTCACTGACAGAACCCACACTCTGAAAGTAGCAGACTCCAAATCTGACTTCAGACCAGTGACAAGTGGAGTACCACAGGGTTCAGTCCTGGGTCCTCTCCTGTTTGGTATCTACTTTTCTGAAGTACAAGCTAACACAGAAGGTCTTTGGATAATGAAGTTCACAGATGACTACAAACTAGGAGCCATAATTGAAACTGCTAATGATGTGGGCATCCTGCAAAAGGTCCTCACAGAGAAAGATGCCTGGTCTCAAAGCCATAGCCTCAAGCGCAGTGCCAAAAAGTGCATTGTCATCCCCTTTGGTAAAAACTCTGTACCCATGAGCTACCACATAGGTGGTAGTCTACTTAACACTGAAAGTGTGGAAAGAATCCTTGGGACACAGGTGGACAGTAGTCTCTCTTTTGATAATCACATCACCACAACAGTCAGGAAATCCTTCTACATGGCACACCTCATCACAAAAGGTTTCTCATCCAGGAAAAAAGAGGTCATTGTTACCCTCTACACGTCACTCATAAGACCCTTTATAGAGTACAATGCCCCTCTTGGTATGTACCTCACAAGACATCTACAACAACTGGAAAGGCCACAGAAATACCTCACAAAAAGGATTACCGGTCTCAAATAGATGCCCTACGCAGACCATCCCAAAAAACTCCAGCTTTACTCAATCGCATATCGCCTACTCAGAGGCGATCTCTGCCTAATATACAAAGCTATGTCAAACCCAAAGCTGTTGGACATGTTCCACTTAAAGAAATCCCAATCCCTCCGAGCTACACGCTCTAGGGACCTAAACCTTGTCACCACAATAAACAGAACATGCTGGAGGGATAGATTCCTGTCCCAGAGACTTCCCATACTCTGGAACAAACTACCTATCTATATCAAACAAAGCTCCTCATTAGTACTCTTCAAGAAAAATCTTGATGACTGGATGGGAAATAGGAAATTCACCCCGGGAATCACATCTGTGGCTCTGCTCGACAGGGGCACAGGAAAATATATTTTCTTGGGTGGCGAAAGCCAGGGTACCTTTTTGGCTAGGCCTGTATAGGCCCTAGGACCAGTAGCCTAGTACCTACCTATGAACCTCTCTCTCTTATATATATATATATATATATATATATATATATATATATATATATGTATAAATGGATGTATTACCAAATCGCAAATATACCCAACTTTGAACTGCAACACTTTTTATACATGCAAATTTGCAAATTTAAAATAAAAAAAAAATAAATTAAAAAAAAGCAAATAAAAACATTATTTTTTGCGTGGCAAGCATCACCTGCACCTCCACCCAGCTAATTATATACATGAACGCTGAGATCACTCATAAGGGCATATTCACCAAATTAATGAATTGTGACATCTCAGACACCTATCGATCAGATGATTAGTTCAACATAAACATTCAAGTAAATAGCTGTTGACCAAACATGCATTCAACCTTTTACAGGGAACATATAGGTATAGGTATATATATATATATATATATATATATATATATATATATATATATATATATATATATATATATATATATATATATATATATATATATATATATATATACACACACACACACACACATATATATATGTATATATATATATATTGCTCTTTTCTGTGTTACCTTGCTTGAGGGTTTTTTGGCGACCCCTTACCGGGAAAAAGCTGAAAGACAAGCATCTGTATGCGGACTCTTTGTGGATACTTGGGACTTTTTAATATATGTATATATATATATATATATATATATATATATATATATATATATATATATATATATTGTTTACCATCACTAAATCGAACTATTGGTTGTTGAATGGTTGTATGGTCGAAAATAAATGTTGCGAATGAAGATGTCGAGGATTCCTAATGTCGAATCACAAATAATGCCGGTAGATGTTAAAACCACAATTTAAATGTAGTCAGCACTGAATAGACACCAACAGATGTATTAAACATGTATCCAAAATATCCAGTGCAATCTCCATAGTTCGGAATTCCACACAACAGGCAAACTATGTCATCCAGGCGACATGAGCACAAAAGGGTTAACCTAAACCATCACCTTCTGCATAACTGCATCAAGAGACACCAGTGCATAGTACGTACTCTACCCCTTTCAACAGCACAGAAATATGACGTGAAATACACACCAGAAATGTATTGTAGTGTCAAACAGCCACTTTAAACAGTGACAGTACCTATCAGAACTAACAATGTTGAGCCACTATGTGCAAAAAACCCCTAAAACTTTCATCCCTCCTACCCAACAATTCTGTGAATCGAGCTTCCTTATTTACAAGTTTCCTCCTCTTTGGTGTTGGTGGAATACCACCGGTTAGTCTACTCTTGATATCCTCCACTCTATTTTGTTCCAGCTGCACCACACGTAACACATCCTATAAGTACAACTTTGGTTTCCCCATCAAACTTCTGAGTCGACGGTGCCACCCTTCTGCAGCATTCTGGCTCCTAGGATATCTCAGGCTGCAGGTATCCCATTGATTCCAGAAATTCACATTAAATAATGGAGGCAGACGTTCCAGTGTATTGCTACGCATACTGTATCTCCTTGTTCTCCCCAATATGTAATTCTCTCTAAAGAACATGCAAAGAGACTTAGCATTATCAGGCATATCAGACTCAATTTCCAGCAGAGCACCTTCCACATACTCGGGATCTATGAATGCTAATGCAGAGATCTCCTTAAAAAGCAGAGCAAATGGGCTTGACTTACCAAAGTCTGCCACAAGGTGTAACCACTGTATCTGACGCTAAACAATTTGACATAAATGGAACCAGCAACCCTTTGTAATGCTACTACTAAAAAGTGTCTGTAACGGGTTTACTGCACCCTTCTCAGAGTCACTCAGTACAAGTCTAGGGGTTAATGTATAGTCATACCTACAGCATAAATTGCATACACAGTCTAAAAACATATTATAACATGCTTCTGACTTGGACGGGAGTATACCGTACAGTACGGGAATGACTTTACTAATGCCAGCGACTTCCAGTTTGCAATGGATAGTGTAGATTTGCTTGCAGTCTAAGGTACTAATAGGGAATGTCCTTCTACTAGGATATAATCAGAATTACACATAACTTCCAGATTACTCTCAGTACTGATTATGACACAATTACCAGTAGGTGATACAGATCCTGTGTGTTCTATCATGGATTCAACATTCTTTATGGGAAGGTGTCTTGGTTTTAGATCAGATAGATTCTTGATATCTGACACTATACTTTTCCTTTTACTTTGCCTAACCCTACGGACTATCTGCTTTAATGCCAATGTGTTTGGTTATACATTAACAACAGTAGTGGGTGTATCTGCTAAGATCTCCGATACCACTTTACACGGGTCCTCAATAGAACTTTCCGCCCTTCTCTTCAGTCTCTCCCTCACATCAAGTACTGCAGCCCTGACTGTATTTGGAGTGTGTGTATGCCCTCTGCTCTTTATAAGTTTGTGACCATCCCCATCACCAGTTTTTATACATCGTCCTTTACATTTGTCACTAAGTTTTCTACAACAGCACCGGTATATTTTGCCAGTTGTGGTTTTCTCTTGTATATACTGATAGCCATCTACACAGAGCATGGGTTTCATCTTGTGGCTTTGGATTGTTCCATACGTTTCACCCAGCTTTCCCAGTACACGTACTATGACTTCCTAAGATGTTGAAGTAGTACTACAAGAAATATTATATAACCGCAAGTCAGATTACCACATTTCAGAACCCATATGCCTGTTACACAGTATGGTAACATACTGTAGCTACATACCTTGCCATTTCTTGGTATTAGCACCTTGGTGGATTCTGTACTATTGCTTGTTTATAGCCTTAATGGTATGTTGGCTCCACAGTACTCGCCAAGCATGCATATGCTGTTTGTAGGGTCACTGAAATGACGTCACTGATGTGTGTGGATACTTTAGATGGTCGCAGGGTGTACTGTTGAATTCTCTACATCGATTTGGCGTTTCCTGGCCAATCACAATGTTGTTGATATTCTGTGCTCTGTGGATTCCATATTCAGCGTTCCGTTGGTCAACCATACACCCTACAATTTGGTGATAGTAAACCATATATATATATATATATATATATATATATATATATATATATATATATATATATATATATATATATATATATGTGTGTGTGTGTGTACACACATACATATATACACACATATATATGTGTGTGTGTGTGTGTGTGTGTGTGTGTGTGTGTGTGTGTGTGTGTGTGTGTGTGCATGTATATGCACACACATACACACACACACACACACACACACACATATATATATATATATATATATATATATATATATATATATATATATGTATGTATATAAAAGACACACACACACAAATTCAGCATCAAACAATATTAACACTCTGGAAAATGTACTTTCCTGTTTAAATACTGCTGTAATAGTAATATTATCACTCTCTGAGAAATCCTAGTTAATTGTAATGAGTTCAATAACAAAAATAGTATTAACCTATTTGGATTCATTAATCTAATCAACTAAACAGTAAATAGAAATATCCAAGAAAATACGCCAGGTACCACCACAGTTATTGGATTTGCAAATTCTTTATTAAAACAGAGATTTAAAACAGTAAGCGCTTTCGAGTTACTACCAAACCCTTCATATGACTTAGCTAATGACATTTCTTTTCCATTTAAATATGAAAAAAGGCGCCAAAAATTCATTTAATTAATTCTTGTAACATAATAGACCTCACCACTAGATGGTAGCATTTATTGAAACATAAATTCTTGAAATTAATATGTTTAAAAATACTTATATAAAAATATATACCTATAAATATAATATAACACATTCAAATGTGTATTGTTTCATAATAAAATCATTACTGAAAACAAAAATGAAATAAAATAAAAATAAAATAAAAATAAAATAGAAATGAATATGGAAACAGAATAGAACAATGTGCTTATCAAAAACGAATATATTATAAATATACATATTTATTAAAGTATTGATTAAAAATATAAAAGCAGTGCACATGTTTAATACTATGCAGCGATTCTTCCATAAATATGCATACTGAGTGTTTCAGGGGTCTATCTCTCAAAAATGGTTTAATAGAAACCCTGTCATTCAAACCCTTCCCTTTATCTGATTGCGTCCTAATTATCCATTTGGTCTCTTGTTGTTCTGTATAATTTTTAATGTTTCCCAGTCTTTTGCTTCTACTGACCAGTTCTATTGCCATAAACTTAAATTTATGGCTTAGATCATTTTCAAAGTATGTTTTGCCAAGGCATTAGTCTCATTCTCACGATTAATTGTGTAAATGTGTTCCCTCACCCTTTCTCTTAGGGTTCGGTCGGTCTTCCCTATATAATAGCTGGCACATTTCTTACAACTAGCTAGATAGATGAGGTCCCTGGATTTACAGTCAGTATAATGCCTAAAAGTGTATGTCCTGCCATTCTCTGGATGCACAAAGCTGTTGGAGCCTAACATGTAGGAACATTGATTGCAGTTCCTGCATGGAAAAGTCCCTTGTCTGCTGGATGTTACCCTACTTATTTTACTCTCTTCATAACATAGTAGCCTTTTTAGGGACTTGTTAATACTATAACTGTATCTAGGTTTTAAACCAACAATAGTTCATATCTCTTCGTTGGTGGTTAGAATGGCCCAATTTTTATTAATCACTTTATCGACCATTTTATTATTATTGGAATATGATATATTTAACCTTATTTGTGTGTTAATGGGGGTATCTGATGTGTCCGCTTGAGTTGATGTTATGGTATTAGTATCTCTTTTTCTAAAGTAGCGTCTTCCTCTCCCTATTCTATCTACCTTTGTCGGATCCTTCAGTACCCCAATTTCTTTATTGAAGTATCGCCTCATAGCAAATTCCTCACTCAGGAGGTTTGATGTCGTTTCACATATAGTGTCATCGCTAGTTAGATTAGATATCCTTCTTCCTTGATTAATGACTGTATTTTGATAAATGTGTTTGGGGTGCATACTTGTATGATGAAGGAGACTGTTTTTTTCTACAGCTCTTTCTGTATAGCTGGGTTGTGAATCTATCATTCTTCTTACTAATGAATACATCTAAAAACTCAGTTCCTGTTTTGGACCATTTCCCATCAAATTTCAGGAAATTGGTTGTTTGATTGATGTATTCAATAAATACACAAGTCAGCTTCATTCCCTTCCCATAGGAAGAAGACATAATCTACAAATCTTTCATAGTACTTGATGTTATTTCCATATTCCGTGTCTATGATATATGTCTTTACCCCATTGGGCCATGACTAAATTGGCTTATGAATTCGCACATGGTGTTCCCATGGCCACCCCCTTTGTCTGTAGGTAATATTTATCACTATACATGAAAACATTATTCTCTAAAATCAATTCCAGCAATAACATACATCTCATCATAACTGCACCGGTGACATTCCTTGTACATAATAGTTGTCTTAGAAATTCAGGGCCATCATCATTGGGTATCATTGTAAATAAGGACTTCACGTCCAAAGTTACAAGCCAAATGTTAGATAAATCTGCCATGTCATGTATACATTCAGATAAGCTTTTAGGAAATTCCTGGGTAAGCTGGTAAGCACTAGGTAACCTGTCTAACACCTAAGGAGTGGTTTTAGCCCAGAAATTGTAGTTACTGGTCATTTGGGCAATCTCTTCCATCTCTCTCAACTTTCTGATTTGAAAGCCTGCATTTGCACTTGTTTCTGTCCTGTAACTCGTCTAGTGCAGATACAGATTCTTGGTTTTATCACTTAAATGTGCTTATTCGTGCTCAACACTTGTTCAGAACTTGTAAGCACTAAAGAAGCTACTAATTACTATAGCACTCAATCTTCCTCATTACGTAGAGGAAAACAGTTTTTGTACTTACTTTTCTCACTTGCTTAGAGAAAAAAGCTCTTGTACTCACTTTCCTCACTTATCTAGAGGAAAATAGTTTTTTATTCAGGCATGTCCAAGTGTCAGCTCCCAGTGTTCTCTCCTGTCTATCTGATGAATATGGGCATCTTGATGCAATGCAGAAATTGCCTCATGTACACAAACAACCCTCTCCTCCTACCACCCAACACTACAACCTATGAGAGATGCACTTATCTAGCCAAACTGGAGGTAAAACTCTCTCCAACCAAGACTGAACTTGACAATCATAAGGAGAAGATAAACATATGCACCACACCACACTCATCACATAGTCTCACTACATCTACACCACCAAAATCCACACATAGTAACACAAAAAACATTCATGGATGCTCTCAATAATAATCTGTCTAAGCAACAGAGACCTCCAAAGCAGAAACGCAAGCAACCTCCAGTCCCCAACACAACCCAAATGAGACATAGCCCACAGACTCAGTGTGCCACTCAACCACAGCCAATAAGACAAAACAATGTACCCAACACACTAGTCATAGGTGACTCTATAGTCAGGCACACTGATGTCCCACTCACCAAGCTAAACAAGGAGAAGTTTACTGTCAGCTGCCTGTTGGGTGCCAGGATCCACCACATAACCCCCATGCTCAGGTCACTCCACAACAAGTACAAATATGACTCTGTCATTGTCCATGTTGGTGTGAATGACATGAGACATACCTCCCTGGACTACATGAAAAGAGACATGGAAGAGCTCTCAGATCTTGTAGCCCAGGCAGGTATGACCCTAGCCCTGAGTAGCATTCTGCCATCACCCAGAATGATACCGCAGTACAAGGACAAAATGATTGACTTCAACAATTGGCTATGCTTCTGGTGTCATTCTAAGGGGAACCAGTATCTGTCTGCTAGGGATGACATGGTTGACAGACCATGATGCTTTGCCAGAGATGGCCTGCACCTGTCAGTCCTGAGATTCCAGATACTGGCTAAGGCTCTTGCTGCTCCTATAGTGCCATTTTTAGGCAAGGTTCAAATAACAAATTCACCACCATAACAGGAACAGGCAAGCAAAAATTGAAGGTAATGCTACTCAATGCTAAAAGTCTAAATCTCAAAATGCACTCACTCAAGGCACTCGTTAAAATGGAGAACATCTATATCTGTGCAGTGACTGAGACCTGGTTCAAGGCTCCAGAGAGCACCCCTGCACTACCAGGCTATAACTCATACCACACCTTTTGGCCATGTAACCTGGACTGAAACACCAAAGGCGGAGGTGTGTCCATATTCATTAAGGATATCCACACCTCCAGTCTAGTTGCTCAGCATAATACATCCGAGGTTATCCAAGTGCAACTAACTCTGGGCAAAACTGCAATCCAAATTATGGCTTGCTACAGATCCCCCACCATGCCCCAGGATTCTTACTCCTCTTTTCTTGATGTACTGGAAAATATTAGGGTTCAACCAAACACCCTAATAATGGACGACTTCAACTATCCCACCATTAACTGGGAAAACTACTCATGTACCAACTTCTTAGCTCAACACTTTCTGGAATTCATAAACTCCAATGCCCTGGATCACCCTATCCCCACCCCCACCAGGGGCAACAATATCCTAGACCTAGTCATTACCAACATGAGTGACCAGTGTTCCACATATGAAGTCAACTCCATGATGGTCCGATCTGACCATAAGCTAATCTCCCTTGATATCGACATCCCACCCCCACCCCCCATTAAGGAAACCACAGTAAAACATTTCTCCAAAGCCAACTTCATGCTTCTTAAGACAGAAGTGGTGAACTTCATGACACCCATGCAGATGGACAATACAGTTACAACTGCTGAATCCTACACAAATGCACTCTGTAAGCACTTACACAAGTGCATGGATTGTGCTATCCCAAGCAGAACCAAGATGCTATCCTCCAAAAAAAAGGAAGCCAATCTGGTGGTTCCCTGCCATAAACAAACTGTACAACAGAAGGAAGAAACTGTTGCAAAAGAGAGTAAAATCCCATGCATGGAGGAGCTCCCTGGTCAGCCTCAGTAAGAAGCTGAGATCCCTTATAAGATCCTCCAAAGCTAGCTACAAAAACAAAATCGCCACTAATTCCAAGGACAACCACAAAGCATTCTATAGCTCTGTCAAGAATCTTGATGGCAATACCCAGATCTGCTCTAAGTTATAGCACAAAGGCAAGAAAATTACAGAACCAACTGATACTGCCAACATCCTGGCAGATAGGTTCAGTGCTAACTTTACCCCCCCCACCCCCTAAAGGGCCCATATCTATACAGGAAGAATGCAGAGTCCCTGTAATCACAACTACATAGGTAAACGCTGTACTCTCTAAAGCCAAAAACACAGCATCCATGGGAACGGACAACATCCCAGGCTGCGTTTTACATGAACGTCAGAACAAACTGGCTCCCCACTTAAGCACCATGTTCAATAATAGCTTTGCATCAGGATTTGTGCCCACTGAATGGCGCACAGCAACAGTTATCCTACTCCACAAAAGGGGAGCCACCACTGATCCTGGGAACTATCGACCTATTAGCCTGACGAGCCTGGTCTGCAAGGTCATGGAACGTGTCATCATGGAACTCATAAACAAAGACATTGGTAACCTCCAAATTCTGGATCCCACCCAGATAGGGTTTGTGAAAGGCAGATCATGCCTTCTGAACCTGATTGACTTCTTTGAGGCAGTCACCAAAGCCGTAGATGAGGGTAAGGTGGTTCACACGGCCTATCTTGACCTTGCCAAGGCTTTCAACACCATCCCCCATTCTGGAATTATAGCTAAACTCACTAAACTAGATATAAATCCCTATGTCACAAGATGGGTTGCCAACTGGCTCAATGACAGAACCCACACTGTAAAAGTTGCAGACTCCATATCTGACCTCAAAGCAGTGACAAGTGGAGTACCACTGGGTTCCATCCTGGGACCTCTACTGTTTGTTATCTACTTCTCTGAAGTACAGGCTAACACAGAAGGCCTCTGGCTAATGAAGTTTGCAGATGACTGCGAACTAGGAGGCCATAGTCAAGTCCCCAAATGATGTGGACATCCTACAGAAGGACCTCGCTGAGACAGATGCCTGGTGTCAGAGCTATAGCCTCAAGCTCAATGCCAAAAAGTGCAGTGTCAGCCCCTTTGGTAAAAAACTGTGTACCCATGAACTACCACATAGGCAGCAATCTACTTAACACTGAATGCGTGATAAGAGACCTTGGGATCCAGGTGGACAATAGTCTCTCCTTTGATAGTCACATCAACACAGTAGTCAGG
The DNA here is from genome assembly GCF_019279795.1 of Protopterus annectens. Classification (NCBI taxonomy): domain Eukaryota; kingdom Metazoa; phylum Chordata; order Ceratodontiformes; family Protopteridae; genus Protopterus; species Protopterus annectens. The sequence continues at coordinate 443,627,505 of NC_056735.1, read as the reverse complement.
GAGTCCTTCTACGTGGCACATCTCATCATAAAAGGGTTCTCATCCAGGAAAAAAAGAGGTTACTGTTCCCCTCTACTTGACACTCATTAGACCCATTATAGGGTACAATGCCCCTTTTGGAATGTACCTCACAAGACATCTGCAGCAGCTGGAACGGCCACAGAAGTACCTCACAAAGAGGATTACTGGCCTTAAACATATGCCCTACACTGACCACCTCAAAAAACTCCAGCTTTACTCCATAGCATATCGCCTACGCCGAGGTGATCTCTGCCTAACATATAAAACTATGTCAAACCCAGAGCTGTTGGACATGCTACACCTATAGAAATCCCAATCCCTTCGAGCTACATGCTCTAGGGACCTAAACCTTGTCACCACAATAAACAGAACATGCTGGAGGGATAGATTCCCATCCCAGAGACTTCCCATACTCTGAAACAGGCTACCCATCTATGTCAAGCAAAGTTCTTCATTAGCACTCTTCAAGAAAAATCTTGATGAATGGATGGGAAATAGGAAATACACCCTGGGGATCACTTCTGTGTCTCTGCTTGACAGTGGCACAGGAAAATTACTTTCTTGGGTGGAGTAAGCCAGGGAATCTTGTTGGCTAGGCTTATGTAGGCACTTGGGCTGATAGCCTAGTACCTACCTATGAACGTGGGTGTCTCTAATTATCGTGCTGGTAGTTTGCACAATTTCTTTAATTTGTTTCTCAATATATATCGAGAGTGGCTCGGTGAGCCACCCTCTACTCAAGACTATTGGTCTCATCTTAGGATTATGAACATCTTTATGAATTTTATGGAACCCTTTAAAAACAGGAATGGTTGGTAGCTCAACTAAAAGGTATTTATATAGATCACGATCATTAACATCACACATTAATAAATCATAAAGACTACTATATACATTATTAATAATCTTATTTTACTGTGTATTATTGATTGGTCGATAAGTCTCATCATCCAGCATTAATTGTATCACATTTTCATAATAACATTTATCTAGCACAACAATGGCTCCACCTTTATCAGCTGGTCTGATAACTATTTGATCATTGTTGCACAAACTAACAAGTGCTTCACATTCATTTTTATGTAAATTAAAAAATTCTGAGTATTGTTACATTTTCCTTCATTAAACATTTGTATAAAATCCCATTCACAAGCTTGTTCAAATGCTTCTAAAAGGGGGTGCATGTTAGGTGTAAATACACTTGGTTTCTTATACAAAGCCTGTCCATTCTCATGGTTATTTCTATATAACATTTTTAGAGCCACATTCCTTACAAACTTTTTTACTTCAAGAATATAATCAGTTACATCAGTTCCTTTAGAGGGTATAAAAGATAACCCTCTATTTAGGAGTGACTTCTCAAAAACATTAAGTTCACATTTAGATAAATTAACAATTAGTTCAAACTCACTTGCCTCTTAATTTTGTTCTGCACCACTGTTTGGTCACCTGATACTTTCGATTTTCTGTTGGTTCTGATAGGGGTCCATTTTTTCTGATCTCGGATAGGTAAAGGAATTTGCTGAAAAAACGAATCTAGAGTAGGTTGAATTACTTTTTTAGCAGTTTGTTTCCTTCTAACATCTCCTACCAATGAAGGAATAGAGTCATTAGATTTACTTGATTATCCTTGTTCCATCTCCATATTAATGATGTTGGTGGCGTTATTCTCTGCCATCACTTGTTTTTCTTCGCTATGTTTATTTGAACTAGATAGTTGTTGTTGCAAATGTGTGTTTTTTACCTCATTTCTACTCTCTATGTTAGCTGCTTCTTTATTGCTCCCATTTTCATCTCTATGCGTATCCAAAGGCTGGGGGAAGGCATTAGTTTGTTTAGCTCTTCTAGATTGGTTTGCATAGGAAGATTGATTCAAGTGTGTTATTGCCATTGGTTCTCTCATTCCCCTGGACTCTCTCGGCCAGGAAAAAACATTGCCGACATTGAAATCTTTTATGTCTTGTTCAAGTTTCTTCTTTTTATCCAATAATAATCTATGTTCCAATATAGTTGTATGTGACAGTACATCTTCATGAAACACAATAAAATCCCTTTCAGTCATAAGCGATGTCATCTCAGTCTGTAGGATCGTTATTTCATGGTTGATGTCATTTTCAATCTGTATGTACTTTTCAATGAGTAATTTATTATAGTGTCAGTGTTAAGTTTTTGCCATTTGGCCAAGAGTTCTGGATACACAGTACCATAAGTAGGCATCTTTAGAATTCTTAGTCCTCTGGGAACTACATAGAAGCAAAGACATGCTTCCATGTGTTTATTCTGCCATTGTATATTTTTTAGTTTAGTTATCAAATTCTCCATTTTACGTGTTAACTGAAGAATGTTAACTGTCTGCATGTTACGTTGTTCATTCTCATTTGTATTCAAAAGTTCAGTTCTATGAAATTGTAGAAGTGCATTAGTTTCCTCTTTTAATAAATGTTTAAAAGCTTCAGTTGCATTAAAAGTCTTATTACCTTCGTTCATAGTATCAGATTCAAGATTGTTTTCTTCAGCCATGTCCCTTTCACTGCCAAAACCACAAAGTTATCAAATAATCCAATAAGCAGTTGGAGGACAAAGGTACCTGCAGCATCAGCAACCAATAAAAATATCCAAGAAAATATACCAGGTACCACCACAGCTCTTGGGTTCGTAAATTCTTTATTAAAATAGAGATTTAAAACAGTAAGTGCTTTCGGGTTACTAGCAAACCCTTCATCAGACTTAGATAATGACATTTCTTGCTTGACTCACAGCTTATTTCATCAGATTTTAGACTATGTATGATAAATACGAATATTATAATAACAGGAGACTTTAATTGTAATTTAAGAGTCCAGTGTAAAAATAAAGGAAATGATAAAAAAAAAAAAAGTTAAGGAGTCATAAGATGTAGTAAGTTAAAACTTTGGGACAAAACTGAAACAGATTATTTTACAGTATCAGAAGGTTTAGTTCTAGGAGAAGGGGGGGTAGTCGATTTTCTGATCATCTTGCAATATGGCTAGAGATAAAAGAAAAAGGAATATATAAAACTAGGCAAATGAATAAAAAGGATAAATGAGAAAGCATGGAGTGAAGAAGGAAAGAAATTAGTAATACAATTATGGGAAGACTGTAATACTATGAGAACATTTTATAAAAATTAGAATGGTGGATGATATTTAAGGAAAAATATAAAAATGTTTTTTTTTTGTTTCTTTTTTTTTTTTACACTAGTAATATGTTGGGAGAAAAGCAGGGAAATAAAATTATAAAAGAACATATAATGATGCATTGGAAGATTTGGATCATAATGATAGAAAGTACTTTGACAAAGAAAAAGAATTATATGAAATAAATCAGGAAACAAATACAAGAACTTTTATATATGCAGAGATAATTTTACAAGAAAAAAGAGAAGAGTATCAAGTTACTTGAGCAGCTTAGTAAAGGAAGATTGTAGTATAATGAGAGAAATACAAATGTGAAAGGAGAAATAGAAATAATTCATGAAAAGACTATGAATAGTGCAGTACAATATGTACATGCAATGTTTAAAGAATAAATGAAGGCAGCAAAAAAACCTACCAGCATATAGTAATAATAAATTAAAAATGGTTGGTTAAGCCAAGAGATACATATGAAGAGTGGTCTAAGACTGGGATGTCCAATGAGTTCTCTACTCGTTGCATTAGTTATGAATGTGACAGTGTGTGAAATAAATTACAAAATGAAGGAGTTGGGGTATATAACAATTGAAAGGCTAAGAATTACATTTCTGTTCACGTATGTACATGATGTTATAATAACATGGATAAAATAAGTAGTAATTTGCACAAATGAGTGTCTAGAGATGATAGGGATGGCTTTAAATAAAGAGAAAAATAAAGGTATAGGTGACATAGTAATGATTGTGGGTATATATTTTACAATGAATTAAATTTCTAAGTTATGCATAACAATTTGCTAATAAAAATGCAAGTAGAATTCAATGGGGAAAAACAATAGAAGAAATAAAGCAAATATATATTTTCTGGTTAACATATACATTATCATTCAGAAAAAAAGGCTTATTTGATAAAATCAGTACTGATGAGGAAATAGCATACTTAGCAAGTACATTTATTCTGCCAACAGTATTTGAAAAGGAATTATTGCGGATAATGGTTTTCATTTATATGGGGTTATGGATTAAATTTCATTTTGTATGTAAATAAAGAAGGAGATTTAGGGTTAATTAAGCCACTGACATACACTGCAATACTAAATATGTAAAAAGGTGTTAAAGTGATAAATGAACAAGATGAGAGATTAGTAGTAAAACTATATAAATATAAGTATGATAAATTTTTGAGTATAGAAAAAAAAAGTAAAAGAGAAAAGTGTGCATAAATGAAGAAATAAAATATTACCAAGCAGAACTATTTTTGTGGAAAATAAAAATTGATAGAAACAAAGTATGGTATAAGAAAATAATGATAAACATTGTTGTGTAAAACCATGAGAAAATCTAACAGATGAAAAAAAAATAAAGCTATAAAATAAAAATCAAATAGCATTATCAGAAAGTAGAATGTAAAGAATTTTTCTGGAGACTGGCAACAGATGAATTGCCAGTAAAAGGAAGAAGTGGATAAAATAAGCAAGGATATGATTAAACATGGATATTAAATAATAAAATTAAAGAATATACTAAACGAATACATAAAAAAGTTAATTTTATGTTATATGGTTTACATGGAAGGAAAAAATAAATTAAATTATATTTAATGGGAAATGGATTATAGCAATAATATTAAATAAAATCAGATGGTGTTTATGAAAAAAGGAGTAGGGCCTAATAGGGATGAAAATTTAGCATGACAATTATGAATATGTGTAAACAGAGTTGTACATTTATATATTTGTACATATGTAAATATTTGTAAATTTGTATATATTGTTTGTATATAAATATAGGACCCCTACTCTTTTCTATATGTGCTGTAGGATCTTTTACATCCATCTGAAGCTGCAACCAACTCAAGCAGATAGGAACAAAGTTTAATGTCTCATATGAAGGACAGCAATATCTGGAATGAATCATGCCCCTTATGCTGCACTGCAGTTGCTGCAAATGAGATAACCAGGCTAGGAATAGAACTCACAGCCTTCTGCACCAAAAGTGAGTGTGTTATCTTGTGTGCCACCGACTCTGCTACAACAGTTATAGAATAAGCAGATAAGCACAACCAACACATAAGCCTACATAAGAATAACAAATAAAATGTGCAACATGCAACTTAATACCAGAAATACACATGGGGTACTAAGTTTTTGAAGCAATGCAGAAGTTGGAAAAAAGTATTGAAAAACTGTAATATATAATAAACCAAACATCTGGTTAGCTAACAAACTTACTAAGTAAAGTATTTGAGTAGGTGCAAAATTCATCAATTTCTCTCTCTCTCTCTCTATATATATATATATATATGTATATATGTATATAATTCACAATACCACAAACATACACACACATACAGCCAGCAGGTTCATCATGACAAATATAATAGTTATTATGCCTAACATATATGTCAGGTTAACACAGAATATTAACTCATTCACTCCAGTGGAGCTCAGGAAGTTTGCACTGCAACTTTCAATGGGAGGAGTCTAAGCCTTTTGACAGAATCAAATTATGTCCTCACACTTCAAATAAATATTCATATCTCTGGAACCATAGGGATTATGAAAGATGTATATATGGCAAACTCTTCAGCATAAACTATGTTTAGAATGGTAATATTGTTCAGGTTCAAGGTCTTAAACTGAAATTTATAAGTCACAGTAAACACAGTAACTATTACATTTGTTAGATTTTGTAAACAACGTACAGTATCTCAGCAACCCTCAAGTTACATACCTATTGTTAACAGTATTTAATTCACCTGACTGAGAGCTTTCATATGAGGCTAAAGAGTTCTGTCTGCGTTATTTGGTTGCTGAGATATTTAGAAAATGTGAAAATTGTATCTATATAAATTAATATCATAAAAACAACAGTTAATATCTATTTAAATGCACTAGTTGTTGTATCTTTTGGCTTTTCCCGGCTTAGGGGTTCCCACAGCGGAACTCCGGTCCGCTAATGATTGGCAGTAGATTTTTACATACCAAGTTGACAGCCCTGACGTACAACCTTCAATGAAGGTACACCCATTCATGCATGTCTCCACACAGAAGACGCTTTTTAGCTGAGAATCGAACTGGACAATGTCTTACTGTGAGGCGACAATGCTACCGCAGCACCACCACACTAGTCAGAAGTCAAATATTAATGGAGTTGAGTTTGTTAATTTGTAAGCTTTAACAAGAAGTCTTTTAAAACCTTGTTCATAGCATGGTTTTGGAATTATTGATGCAAATATGAACAAGCAATATTGGCTGCCTAGAGGCGCCAGTAGGAGTTAACTGCCGATGACCTGGATGTGTCACTCAGATGTAATGAGTTAAGAATATTACATTAATAACAACGTCCTAAGCACACAGTCAGTCATGAGGGATTTGGGCACCAAGGTTGATAGCAACCTGACTTTTTACCACCATGTTGCTTCCATTGTACGGAAAGCCTTCTACATGGCCCACTTCATAAGTAAGGGTATCTCATCCAGGGACACGGAGGTCATAACATCCCTGTATTTATCCATTATTAGGCCCATTATTGAGTATAACATCCCTTTCAGCATGTACCTTGTAAAGCACATGCAGTAGCTGGAGAGACCACAGAGGTTAATCACCAGGAGAATCCAGGGCTTCAAACATCTACCATACACACATCGGCTAAAAGCCCTATCCCTCTACTCAGTTTCATAAAGACTCCTCAGAGGTGACCTCTGTCTGGCATACGAGGCGATCATAGACCCCACCTTGAGAGGACTGCTGCATATCTGCAAGTCATGCTCCACTCGAGTAACTCACATGCTCGGCCCCAACCTGGTCTGTGACATCAAGACTTGTTGGCAGGACATTTTTGTGTCCCAGAGACTCTCCCTTCTATGGAAAAGACTCCCTATCAACATCAAGTAGAGTACCTCTTTACCCCTTTTCGCAACCTGAATAACTGGATGGGAAACAAAAAATATGCGTCTTGGATTCAACCCGTGTCTCTGCTGGACAGGGGCATTGGTTACTGATTTGTCTAAATATGGGCTAAACTCTTGGCTGGACTAATAAGGGCCTCAAGGCCAATAGCCTAGTAACCTCCTATAATACTATGATCTTATGATCCTAATATGAGATGTTAGTTAATCAGATGTAATAAGTAAAAATATGAGATGCTAGTTAACTTCATACTATAGTTTTGGGTGCAATTATTATTTATTATATTTATTTTACATTTGTTAACTGGAATTGTCTGACTGAGCAAAAGCCCTTTTTCAGCAGAGACCCAGGGAGAAATGCTCCAAAACATAGTTACAAAAAAAATATATATAACCGTTACAAAGTTAACATTATAATCACTCATAATAAAACTTGTAGAACAATTATCATATATATATATATATATATATATATATATATATATATAGATATATATATATATATAGATATAGATATAGATATATGCAGTTACAATCATCTATAAAAATGTTATGATGAATACTACAGCAGAAGGAAAGGAGATAGTGTTAGGTAAAAAAAAGATGAAGTAGACTAGTTTAAGTTGTTAATGTTTTGGTATAGAGGAGAAGAAATGATGGTAAGACAGAGGAAGTTAGGTTTGTTATTTAGTGAAGCTATATTCAAAGAGGCTGAGAACAGGTACACATCCAGTGACTTTTTAAGTACTCTTTAGTGGCTAGTTTGAATACTTTAGGATCCGAAAGTGATCTAACTTCTTGTGGGAGTTTGTTCCAAGCAATAGAGGGATGGTAGCCATATGCAATGGCTCCTACTTTGGACTTGGGCTTGTAAATTTGTAATAGGTCTTGGGTGGAGCTCCTGAGTAGTCTGGATGGGACATAGTGGAAGATTATGGTGCCTAGTTGTGGACAGTAGGATGGTGAATAAATAATGGAGTGTATAATTTGGAGCTGAGAGACGATTAGGAGTTGTGCTAGTTCGAGCCAGTTTAGATGTTTGAGAGAGATACAGTGGTGAGATTTGTAGCTTTGTTGTGCAGCAAATCTGGCTATTTTGTGATAGGTTGATTTGAGTTTGCTAAGTAAGGTGGAGTTAAGATCTGTGAGTATTTGGGAGCAGTATGTTAGGCATGGCAAAAGATAAGCATATGTGATTGTAGTTCTAGATTCAGGGATTAGGAATTTTTTATTTCTTTAGAGAAGTCCTAGTTTTTGATGGGTTTTCCTGATACAGTTATTCATATGGAGGACAGATTTTAGCTGATCATCAATGGTTATACCAAGGAGTTAAATACTGCAGTCAGCAAGTATGAGAGTGCGATTTGATTTAAAAAGTAGATTTGATATGAGTAATAGTTTTGGGGAGAAAGACTAATAGTTTTTTTTTTTTTGTTGGGATTAAGGATGAGCTGATTATTGGTGAGCCAGGTTTCAACAGAGTTGAAAGAAGACTGGGTAGCTGTTAGAAGTTCAGAGGGTGAGTTAGTAATGGTGATAACTGTGGAGCTGTCTGCATATTTGGACTAATGAGGATTGTAAACAAGAGGAGTAGAGTGAGTTGGTGAAGATGTTGAAACATAGTGGTCGAAGGATGGATCCTTGGGGAGCACCCATTTTCACTGGAAGGGGAGATGATAGTGAGGAGTGCCATCTTACTGATTGTCAGTCAGTGAGATAGCTAGAGAACCATGCTATTTAATGTAATAGAGAAGTTGAGATCAGAGCGTTTATTCAGTAGAGAGGATGTGAGACAGTGTCTAAGGCTTTTGAGAGGTCAAGGAATAAACATAAGATAAGTTTATGATTATCTCTAGCTATAGAAATGGTGTTGAGAAAGGAAAGTAGAGCTGTAGTGGTACTATGTTTGGGTCGGATACCATGCTGAGTGGTAGTGAGGAGTGTGCCCTTTATAAGATATTGTATTACTTGTGCATGTATACATTTTTCTAAGACTTTAGACAGAGGACAGTGGACAGCTATTGGTCTGAAATTTGAGAGTTATGTGGAATTGCCACCTTTGTAAATAGGTATGGTGTGCAACTGTTTCCAGATAGCAGGTACTTTGGCTTCAGAGATGGAACGGTTGATCAAAATAGATACTGGCAAAGCAATAGAGGGAGCAGCAATCTGAAGAAAGTAAGATGGGAATACTGTCAACTGAAACAGAGCATGGTGTTAGTTTGGAAAGAAGGGTTTTGATGTAAACAGTAGGGACTGCTTTAAGGAAAAAAGAGTTGGCTGTGGGTGGAGGTTCTAAGGAATTTGGAACATTGTTACTGGAGTATTTTGCATTAGGATTGAAAAGTTTGGCTATTGACTGAATGAAATAGGCATTGAAAGTGTTAGCAGTCTTTTTGGGAGATTTGTCAGGAGATGGATTAGGTGTAGTAGGATTACCAGGATGAAGTATTTGGTTTATGGCATTCCAGAACATTTTTAGATCTGTTTTTAGGGCAGCTGGAGGGTTATAGTAGAAATCTTTTTTATCTTTATCAATACATGTTTCTATCATAGTTCTTTATACTTTTGTAGATCAGCTGGTAGTTTAGTTTGGATCCAAGTTTTCCAGGCTCGGTCTCTGGCTGTCATGAGACTGTGAGTATTTTTAGATAGCCAAGGGGATGTAGTAGCTTTTATCCTTACTTTCCGTAATGGGGCTAGTGAGTTTAAGATATTTAGGAAGGTTGAGTTAAACGCTTGAACTGCTTCATCAAGTGGGAGCTGGGTGAGGAAGTTCCAATTTATTCCGAGTTCAGCAAGAAAGTAACGCTATTTATTTAAAAATAAATAAACACAACGTTTTCGCTCCTGTTAGACAGGAGCTTCATCAGCATACCAAACACGCAAACTCACGTTGTTTAAAACTAATCACTAACAAGTGATTAGTATCAATTAATTAAAATTTAAAGTGCAAAAACACAAGAAGTAATAATAAACTTCATATTAAAACCGAAGTAAGTACACGTCAATGTATATACCGAAAATCACTCGTTCAAAAGTAATTGAAATAGAATGACATGGAATAAAATAGCAGAGAGAGAATAAACAGAGAATAAACAGGTAGCACAACGGACAGAATACCATGTACTAAAACACACTAGTCAAACTAAAAAATAAATTTGCATATTTTTAGTTTTAGTTTTAGTTAAACCCTCATAAAGGGAGTTGGATAAGTAATGTTAACATAGGTCATAGTGTGAAACCTAGACTGACATTAGGACATAACAACAACAACTTTCCACTTTTCCACCGAGATAGCTAACAACGGCTTGGTGCAGCGTTCAATTAATTCTGGCAATAATGGAAACAACAGGAATGTTAGCGGTAATTCAAATTCTCGCACTACCACTTCCTTTTTTCCTGGCAACCAAGATGTGAATGGGGAGACCGACTCGCTTATTGGCATGCCCTCAATGGCCGAATGGGCAAAAAATTCTACTGCATTTGTTTTTGGCAGTTCTATAAGACTGGGCGCACCGGCGACGGACTCTTCTGATCTAGGTAATAACAATGACAGTATTTCTATGAATTTAAAGGTGCTGGACAATACTTTGTTAAAAATCAAAAAACTCCAACTGGAAGTCTCATACTTCCAGCAGTGCATGAAGGAAGGGGTTATTCCTAAGGGGCTTCGTAGCACCTTCACCCCTACAGGCTTATTTACTGATCCTGTATTTTTGTCAGAATTAGAGGTATTATTCAACAAACAAGGGGCTGAATTACTTGACTTAATGACCAAGAATTATACTAAACACATTTCTGTTTTACTTGAGGAGGCTTCAACACTCGACGCCATTATTAAAGCTGACATTAATTTCCACAGATACAAGTATGATTATAACCGGTCATTTACTAGCATCGATGCAATGCTAGTTAAATTAAAGGCAAATAAAGTTAAGAAACTGGTGAGAGATAGACAGGCATATCAAAATAATTCTGCCTATCCAAATTTGGTTAAAAAGCAGAACAGACTTGGCACGCATAAGGAGTCTGAACCAACTGTTTTTGATAACCCTAATGGCGATGAAGGGGCTCTTCCTTTTACTGACACTGGCTCCGGTCTTGATCAGGGCGCTTCCATGGATGTGCAAGGCCCTCGGAGAAGTAACAGGATAAAATCTTCCAACAATAATAATAAAAACAAGAACAGCTATCAAAAGCCTTTTTTAGGGAAGAGCAATCGTTTTCAGAGGAACAAGAACAGGAACTAATTTCTCCTCTGATTGAGCCTGCCATTCTTCCACTGGGTGTAACAACTGATGATTTGTGTGCCCCATTTTTTCCTCTGATTGAGCCTGCCACTTCTTCACCGGGTGTAACAACTGCTGACTTGTGTTCCCCATTAGTGTCTTCAAATAAAAAAGGTGACTTTTTTATTTATAATTTTTCGGATGTTACCATTGATGAAGAATTAATAGAATTATTGGCTAAAGGACTGAACTTTGTGCCTGACCAACATTTCAGGCTAGCCAAAACACTAATGGATTTAAAGCTCTTTGTGTTTAAGCTAAACTTGAACATTTTTTTTCAATAACGACTTGCCTGGCTTTGCACCTGCTTTGAAGCTTTCTAGCACTTTCAATCCCCCCCTACATCCTAGTCTATTCACCTTTGAGAAAGCCTGTGAATTGGACTTTAGGCAATTATACACACTAGGGGGAATTGATAGGTCTCATAGCAATATTTCTCCTGACCAACTACTGGCATTAAATAAAATCTGTAGTTCAGCAGTTAGGTTGATCAAGCCAGACAAGGGAGGGGGTTTAGTTATGTTTGACAAAGCTGAATACTCTAGGCGTATGTTACAGGTACTAGATACACCTGCCTATGCCGTTTCTTCGTTAAACGAACTAACAGGTTCTTACAATAGAATTAAAGGTTATTTTAGGGATCTCTACCTCGAGGGAAGAATTAACATCGATACATACTATTTTATTGACATCTCTTTCCCTAGAGTGCCTGTGATGTTTGGGATCCCTAAAATCCATAAAAGTCTCTCTGATCCCCCAATGAGAGCTTTAGTAGATGGCAGAAGTTCCATCACACATCCTTGTGCTCGTCTCATTGACAGCATTATTAGTAAACACCTGAGCAATTTCCCCCAAATTTGTAAAGATTCCTGGTCCTTTCTGAGCTTGATCAACGATACTGACTTCGACAGCAGCCTCAATTTTTTGACCATCGATGTGGTTGATTTGTACACATCTATACCACACGAGGAGGCTGTCGAATGGATTGAACTTATGCTACGCGAAAGCGGTGCATCTAACAATGACATTTACTTGGTTACAGTATTACTTGACATTGTTTTGTCCTCAAACTTTTTTATGTTTGATGGGCAATATTACCTGCAAAAGAAAGGTATAGCAATGGGCTCCCCATGCGGTAGCAGCGTTGCTAACATGTTTGTTGCCTATTGGGAGAAGAACTTTTTGTTCAATTATCCACCATTCGTTGAGAGATCTAAGATCTATACCTGGTTCCTTGACGATGTATTTGTGTTATTTCAAGGTAGTGAGGGTGATGCCTCAAACTTGATAGCACACATGAACTCTACAACTGTGTTTTTGAAATTCACCTATCATTTCTCAACATCGGTTATTGACTATCTCGATGTCCAATTACTCAAGGACAACCACAACAATAGATTTTGCTCATGCATATTTAGGAAGGCAACATATTGTAATTCTTTTTTACATTTCACTAGTTGCCACCCTTGGAGGCAGAAACGATCTATTGTTAAAGGGCAATTGGTCAGGGCTGCCCGCATGTGCAGCACCGAAGATGCATTTGATCGAGAATGCTTAGTTCTTGCAGATATGTTTAGAAACCGGGGTTACCCCGAAGACCTCATTTTTGATCTGATTTGTGAAGTGTCCACAAAACGAGGGAAAGGAATCTATCTACCATTGCTTTTACCGAAAGAACAGGTTGGGCCGGTTGATAACAGTGTACAGTCACCAGGGAAAGTGTCCCTGATGTCTGATAATGTGGAAGTTCTTGACACCTGTAGTAATTCTAATTTTTCCACAGCCTTCACGTCCTCATTCAATTTACATTCAGGGTCCTTGTGCTCTATTATACGTAAGAACTGGTATTTCATTACCAATGCTGGTTTACATGATAGGTTGGGCATCACCCCGTTATTTACATTTAAAAGAGGTCACAACTTGAAGGACATGTTACAGAGAAACAGTTCAGTTGACCTTATGATTAGACAGAAGGGAACATTACCCTGTGGGTGTTATAAATGGTGTATACATTTACGAGCAGGAAACTCCTTTGTTATTGATAAGAGGAAGTTTACTCTTAACCACAAAATCAATTGTAACACCAAATCTATTGTGTATGTGGCCTTTTGTGAATGCTGTCATGCATTCTATGTTGGTAAGACGGACCGTCGTTTCAGGGTCCGTATTTACCAACACTTATATGCCATCAAGAACCAGAGGAGTGATAATGCCCTTTCTAAGCATATTATGAATAACCATGGTCATAGTTTTTAAATTCATGGGTATTGACCATGTTTTGTGTGATAAAAGGGGGGGGCCCTCAATCTTTGTTACTAGAGACCCGGGAGTTAGAGTGGCAATTGCAATTAGATGCCTTCTCACACCCGGGTCTCAATGATAATTGTAATATAGCTTCTATATTAAAGTACAAAAGCTATTTAAGGTGAGGGTCACTTGTGCTAGCCCTGTCCTTTATTAACACATGGTGTACGTGACAACTTCTTTTCGTACATTACTTTTTAACTTTTTTACTGAATGCTATAAAGGCCCGTACCTTCAATAAGGTTTTTTTACTAGCTTAAAGCCTTTAGCATTTACTTTATTTGTTGTTGTTATGTCCTAATGTCAGTCTAGGTTTCACACTATGACCTATGTTAACATTACTTATTCAACTCCCTTTACGAGGGTTTAACTAAAACTAAAAATATGCAAATTTATTTTTTAGTTTGACTAGTGTGTTTTAGTACATGGTGTTCTGTCCGTTGTGCTACCTGTTTATTCTCTGTTTATTCTCTCTCTGCTATTTTATTCCATGTCATTCTATTTCAATTACTTTTGAACGAGTGATTTTCGGTATATACATTGACATGTACTTACTTTGGTTTTAATATGAAGTTTATTATTACTTCTTGTGTTTTTGCACTTTAAATTTTAATTAATTGATACTAATCACTTGTTAGTGATTAGTTTTAAACAACGTGAGTTTGTGTGTTTGGTATGCTGATGAAGCTCCTGTCTAACACGAGCGAAAACGTTGTGTTTATTTATTTTTAAATAAATAGCGTTACTTTCTTGCTGAACCCTGGTTTCGGTTGGACACTCTCTCTTTTTTTGTATTTTAGTTTTGGTGTCTTCTTTTACAATTTATTCCGAGTAAGAGATTATTACATGTTTCTGGGTTGAATTTGGATAATTTACGTATCTATGTGGTTTAGATAAGTGGGAGGTATGTCTAAGTACCTTTATTGGAGAGTGATCACACAGAGAGTTAAAGAGTGTTTCAGGACTATGGTATTTAGAGGGATTTGAGACAAGAATCCAGTCAATGAGTGTACTGGTAGAATGAGTGTTATTGGTATGAGTAGGCTGGGAGATAAGTTGTGAAAAGCCATATAGATTTATATGGTATGTTGAGTTAGGACTGGTAAGCATTTACCAATTATGTTCACATCCCCAAGGAGGATGATTTCATTAGGGATGTTGTGGGAGAGGTAGGAGAGAATGCTTTCCAATAAGGGAATGTTGTCCCCTGGTGGAATGTAGACAGATACAACAGTAATAGTAGTATAGTCATTGAGCTTAGGGTTTGCTACCAGTAATTCTGCGGGAGCAAAGGAAGGTATAGACAACTTTGGGTATGTAAATGTGAGGTTGTTGGAGTATACAATTGCAATCCCTCCTCCTTTTTTATTAGGGTGATTGAGCCATATTATATTATATCCAGGAAGGAGTATGTCCTTAACTAGGTTTTGTGGTTTAAGCCATGTTTCTGTAAGGGAAATAACGTCTAGGTTTTGAGCAGATATCCAAGCATGAAGTTGGATAACTTTATTAAGTATGCTTCGAGTGTTTATAGAGTAACAGGAGACTTGTTTGTTTTTTTGGTAAATTACTTGTGGTTGATAAGGTATTGTGAGGAGTGGTAGAGTTAGGACTGGGTCCTGGGTTAGGTTGGGTATCATCTGATGGGAGTAGTGAAATAGGATAGTAGTTAGGTTTGATAGTTATTAGGTAGTATTTAGTGTATTTTGATTTATTTATAGATATTATGGAATGGGAGGGGGGATTTTTATTTTGGGGAGTTGTACATTCATAGGGAGGATGTATGCAGATATGAGTATTGGTTGTTGGATATAGGAGAAGTTATAGTTGTGTGTATGGGTAGGGGTATAATAAGGGGTTAATACTGTTGGTGGGGATGTTAGAGCATGGAGGAGACATAGTGATAGCAATACTGCAGTGGAGAGGAGTGGTGTATGCATGGTGATTACAGGAAGAAAAAAGATATAATCAAAGGTGGTATGGACCAGGAAGAAGGTTAAAGTTAGAGTAGGAAGTATAGGTAAGCTAGATTATGTGAAGTTACTTAAAGGAGTGTGGTGCGATAGATGAAGATGTAGATATGAAACAGGAAGGGGAGGGGCTTGATTATAGGAGGGAAATGGTGAAGAAGTACAAAGGAAATGATATGGGGGAACGAAGTGATGGCGAATGGAGCGGGGCTACACCTGAGGCAGAGAAAGTGCCATTCCAAAAGAGACAATGTGTAAGCTGAGATCTTGAGTTTTAGTCAGGATAAGTAGAAATCAGTGTCAATTAACCTTTAAATGTCTGAGTTATTTTATAGTTATTGTTATTGTTAGTCTGACTCCAGTTTTTGGGAAGTGTTTTTGAATTTTACCCTGAAATTCTTAAAAGGATATAAAATTAAAGCTGGGGTTAGTTACAGATGAAACACAAGAGGTAATGCAATGCTATTTTATAGATTTAAGTGTATCCAAAAGAAAATAGATTTTAGTTTGAGGGGGTACTTACTGGAGAGTATTATGCAGCTGTTTCTTCCTGGTGATTTACTCATCAGAACAGTGGTTTGATAAAGGAACTATACAGCAGAATGTACTAATACACTCACTAACATTTGTTTAAGTTAGTGCAGTTGAGGTATTTTACTGTCTAGACACTTGGAAGTTAAGCACCTACATTAGTGTTTACTCTCTTTAGTTGCAGAACAAGTGTTTGTGGGTGCCCAGTGCTCAAGAGAGAAGTTTGAAATGCCCACTGCTTGATATGGGGGGCAGAGACCTGCTTGACCTGATGGATGGTTTGGATTACTGAAAGAAAAATAGAAGAAAAATCTAAGAGAACATTAGGTTAAGGCAACACATATTGTGTGACCAGTCAGATTGGACTTGGGTTAGCAATAGTCAATAACAAAAACATCAGGTAATGGTTATTCCTGCTTCAGCACCTGATAGCATAAAATCTTTTCTTATGGCAACATACAAAAATAAAATGTAAATAATATATAAAGCAGTTCTCTACTAAATTAAGCAAGATACACTTTCAACATAATTAAACACTAGTCAATGTAGTTAGAGCAGTTAAATGCAACATGTGAAATAGCCCTTCTGGCTCTATAACAGTAAACCAGGAAAACAGAACATATCTAGGTGCATATGTGACAGCAGTTCATTAAGCAGAATTATCTAAAGGCATCCTGCAGTGTTAAGAAAATAACAGAAACAGATAGTATAAGCTTTTGTACTAAAGAATTATGTATTAAACTACAATGTACAGCATACCTTGAATGCAAAAACTTACAAGAGGATGATTACACATCAGGGGAGACAAACAGCTGCTGTGGGATTTGAAACAAAAAAAACAAAATGGCACCCTGGGCTTAAATTACCTCAGGATATCCAATACAGAACAAGAGGAGGAGGGAGGGGTAAAGACTACAGGGAAGGAGAAGGCTAGACAATGGTTAAATTCACTCTGCAGGCACTCACTGTGAAGTGCAAGAGGAATAAAAACCACTCAGTGAACCTTAAGAAAAGGTATGCAACTTTGCGCAGTCACTCTACTTTATACTGTAAAATCAAGGCAAGTGTAGACTTTATCTAATTTTACCTTGAAATTCTTAAAAGGATATAAAATTAAAGCTGTGGTTAGTTACAGATGAAACAGGAAAGGTAATGAAATGTTATTTTATAGATATGAGTATTTCTCAAAAGAAAATAGACTTTAGTTTGGGGGGGAGCACTAACTGGAGAGTATTATGCAGCTGTTTCTTCCTGGTGATGTACTTATCATTACAGTGGTTTGATTAAGGAACTATACAGCAGAATGTATTAATACACTCACTAACATTTGTTTAAGTTAGTGCAGTTAAGGTATTTTATTGTCTAGACACTTGGAAGTTAAGCACCTACATATTCCTTGCATATTATTTGACTTTGACAAATTACTTAACCAGACAGAGTTCATAAATCACCCACAAAAAGAGGATCTGTCCCTAGAGTTTTTCCATGGATAATATATGAATAAAATATAAAAAAGAAAATCAAGTTTTATGCATGTCTTATAAAGAAGTACTAAAACTTTTATAACTATATGAACCTCTGTTTAGAAATACAGCATAGGAGTGGCCACGTCTCAGACTACACACAGAAACATATTTGCAGGATGTGAATTAGTGAGAGACTGTTTGAAACTTTTTATATTATACATATACGATTTCTGTAGATACATTAATGTTCAGATGCCATGACGGCAACTCATAACAGTGTTTTGTGCCAGATGTATGGCTTGGTACCCTGTTTCCTTGAATACCTTCCTCAATGTTATTGTGAAATTATGATTTCTTCTGTCTATCTCTGTTGTAGCTAATGCACTATTTTGTTTATAAAACAATCACCATGCATACATGTCACCTGATAATGGGTCACTGTGTGCATGATGAAAGAGCAGGCTCATCTTCACTTTAACCCCATACACTTGTCATTTAGGGCTAATGAAATATACGTCTGTGAACAGAAATGTTCAGCAGCAGACATATTATAAAGCACAGTTTAAGGAATGCACCGGTGCATAAAATGTTTTGTAACATCTGTGACCTTGTGTGGTTTGCAAGAGAAATGTGCCATTCCAACTATTTCACATTAAGGGGTGGTTGTATATCATCAGTAATATGCTATTACACATGACTCATAAGTGTAGCCTGTTATGTGAGCAGACTCTCAGTAATGCTGACCACTATCCTATATAGTTAATCTGTGCAGCTACATATTGATGAGCCTTTGAAAAGCATGTTATTAATTCCACATTAGCCTATTGGCATGACAGGATTTTCCCACACCAGCCTCAATGCTCATTTGGGGAACTCGTACTAGTAATCTAAATGAGTATCCCATCAAGATCAGCACTGTCTAGACTTCCCTGTTAAGCATGCGAGTTCCTCAACCACCTTCTGAAAAACATTCATGAGAAGACATGAACTCTGATCAATTTTGCATTGGCCCTAGCATTTTGATAACTGGATGAATAATAAAGTCTCCATAACATCCACCCCCTAGGTGCATCTTTTACACTTGCCAGGCTGTGGCTATGGAGAGGAATATTAGCTGAATATTCTTAATACTGGCAAAACATAATCGGTAAAGAGTCATTATCTCACATGCACTGTGAGAGTAGATATGATAAACAGATATGCACATTAACAATCTAGCATGCTTTTATTGAATTATCTTCCCTCTTGAGTGTGCCCCTCAACCAAAGCCCCTAAGGCAAAACAGCATGCCCAACACACTAGTCATAGGTGACTCAATAGTGAGGCACGCTGATGTCCCACTCACAGGTTGAATAAGGAAAAAGTAACAGTCAGCTGCCTGTCAGGTGCCAGGATCCGCCACATAATGCACGCACCCAGGTCCCTCAACAACAGATACAAATATGACTCTGTCACTATACATGTGGGTGTGAATGACCTGAGATGTGCCTCCCTGGACTACATGAAAAAAGAAATGGAGGAGCTCTTGGATTATGTAGCCCAGGCAGGTATGTTGCTAGCCCTGAGCAACAGCCTACTATCACCCAGAATGATACCACAGTACAAGCAGAAAATTATTGATTTTAACAATCGGCTAAGTTTCAGGTGTCATTCTAAGGGGATCCATTATCTGTCTGCCTGCGATGACAATACTGATGGACCTCGATGCTTTTCCAGATGTGGCCTGCATCTGTCACTCCTGGGCTTCCGGATACTGGCCAAGGCACTTGCCACTCATATACTGCCTTTTTTATGTGGTGTTCCAAAGGCCATATTACCACCGCAATAGCTACAAACAAATGCAGTCTGAGGGTCATGCTGCTCAGAGCTAGAAGTCTAAATCTCAAAATGCACTCGCTCGAAGCACTTCATAAAATGGAGAACATCGACATTTGTGCTGTAACAGAGAACTGGTTCAAGGCAGTAGAAAGCACCGCTGCACTACCAGGCTATAACTATTTCCACACCTTTTGGCCTCAGAATTTGGACTGAAGCTCCAAAGGCAGTGGTGTTTCATTATTCATAAAGGATGTGCACACCTCCAGACTGGGAGCCCAACATAACACATCTGAGATACTTCAGGTGCGGCTAACATTGGGTAAGACAGCGATTCAGGTTGTAGCCTGCTATTGGTCCCCAATCATGTCCCAAGAGTCAGACTCCACATTTCTAAGCACCCTTGAGAATATTAGGGTCCAACCTAACACTCTCATACTGGGTGAGGTCAACTACCCCTCCATTAACTGGGAAAACTTCTCATGTACCAATACACTTGCCTAACGTTTCCTGGAATTCATTAATTCCAATGCCCTGGACCAGCTCATTCTTAGTTCCACTAGAGGTAGCAACATCCTTGACCTGGTCATTACTAACATGAGTGACCATTGCTCTACAGCAATAGTCAACTCCGCCCTGGTTAGATCCAACCTCAAACTAATCACTTTGGAAATCCACATCCCTCCCACCCCCACCCCCCTGCAAAGGTAACCACCATGAAAAACTTCTCCAAAGCAAACTTTGGGCTCCTAAAAACAGAGGTGACTAACTTCATGGCACCCATGCAAATGGGGAATAGTTGCATGACCATCGAATCATACACCAATGCACTGAACGGACACGTACACAAATGCATGGCTCTTGCCATACCCAATAGAACCAAGACACTCTCCTCCAAAAAAAGGAAGCCAATCTGATGGTCCCCTGTCATAAACAAATTCTACAACAGAAGGAGGAAACTGATGTGGAATAAGGTTAAGTCCCAAGACTGGAAAAACTCCCTTATCAGTCTCAACAATAAGTTGAGATCCCTTATCAAAGCCTCTAAATCTAGCTATGAAAACAGAATTGCAGCAGATAATAAAGATAACCACAAGGCCTTCTATAGTTATATAAAGAATCTCCATAGCATTACCCAGATATGGTCTGAGCTGCTGCACAATGGTACCTCCTATACCGAGCCAACAGATACTGCCAATATACTGGTCAACAGATTCAGTGCCAACTTTACCCATCCCCCCAAAGAAGGACCAATCACAATACCAGTAGATTGCCAGGCACCCAATATTACTGCTGCACAGGTTAAAACAACACTGTCCAAGGCCAAGAATACAGCTTCTATGGGACCTAACAATATCCCTGGCTGTGTTCTACATTTACTACAGAGTGAACTGGCACCTCACCTGTGTGCCCTGTTCAGTCACAGCCGTACCTCAGGCTTTGTCCCTACTGAATGGTACACTGCTACAAGTCATCCCTCTCCACAAAGGAGGAGTGACTACAGACCCTGGGAACTATCGCTCCATTAGCCTGACGTGTCTGATATGCAAAGTTTTGGAATGCATCATCATGGACCTAATAAACAAGGCTATGGGGAATCTCCAAACCCTGGATCCCACACAGTTTGGTTTTGTGAATGATAGATCATGCCTGCTCAACTTGGTTGACTTCTTTGAGTCAGTCACCAAAGCTGTGGATAAAGACAAGGTGGTTCATACAGCCTACTTTGATCTTGCCAAGGCCTTTGATACCATTCCCCACTCAAGAATCATAGAAAAACTCACTAAGCTAGGCATTAACCCCTATATCACTAGGTGGGTTGCAAACTGGCTCACAGATAGAACCCACAGTGTGAAAGTAGCTGACTCCAAGTCAGACTGCCAAACAGTCATGAGTGGAGTCCCCCAGGGTTTGGTCCTGGGTCCTCTCATCTTTGGTATCTACTTCTCTGAAGTCCAGGCTAAAATGAAGGGACTCTGGCTGACAAAGTTCACAAACAATTGGAACTTGGGAGCTATTATTAACTCCCCAAGTGATGTTGACATCCTACAGAAAGGCCTCACAGAGTCCAACAACTGGTGTCAGAACCATGGCCTTAAGCTCAATGGCAAAAAATGTGTCGTCATCCTCTTTGGGAAAAACCCAGTTCCCATGAATTACCACATCAATGGTAGTCCACTGAACACAGAAGGTGTTATAAGAGATGTGAGAACGAAGGTTGACAGCAAACTCTCTTTTGACCACCACATTGCCACTGTGGTCAGAAAGTCCTTCTATGTGGCACGTCACTTTACTAAGGGTTTTGCATCCAGGAAGAAAGAGGTCATTGTCTCCCTCTACTCATCCCTCATTAGGCCAATCATTGAGTACAATGCCCCATTTGACATGTACCTCACTAGACACCTGCAACAACTGGAGAGGCCACAAAAGTACCTCACAAAGAGGATCCTAGGCCTTAAACACTTGTCCTATATGGACAGACTCAAAAAAACTCCAACTATTCTCTGTCTCATATCACCTACTTAAAGGCGATCACTGCTTGACTTACAAAGCCATGTCTTACCCAGCTCTGTTAGAAATGCTACATCTAAAGAAATCCCAATCCCTCTGCACCACATGCTCCAGAGACCTCAACCTCATTACCACAATCAACAAAACATGCTGGAGGGACAGGTTCATAACCCAGAGACTGCCCATGCTATGGAATAGACTTCCTATACATGTCAAGCAGAGCACCTCACTGGCCCTCTTCAAGGGAAATGGGAAATAGAAAATTCACCCCAGGGATCACTCCAGTGGCTCTACTCGACAGAGGCGTTGGGAACTAAGGTTGGATGGCACGATGCCAGGGTAATCCTATGTGCTAGGCTTGTAAAGGCTCCAGGGCCATTAGCCTAGTACACAGCTATGAATCTACCTGTGAATATATTGCATCAGTTTACATGGTATTCAGAAGAAATTATATATGGTTAAGCATTGGTGCATGTAATTACACCTAACACTACATGGCAGTTCAGAAAGCAGAGCGACATTTGTGTATACAAGAATATGCTCACCATATGACAAATTATCATTCATGTTGATTTTTGTAGAGAAACCGATCACACTGGAAAGCAATTTGTCAATGTCTGTCATTATGTTTTGCCATTTGATGGGAGCTTTTTAGATTATCTCTGCTCTCTGTGGTTGATGTTACCATATGTATGCCAACAATCAGTACTCAATGATGTTTTATAATTTTTAGTTTTCATCTATAGTGTGATCCTCCACCATATTTTCTCCAATGTCTTACTCATGATTCTTAGATGTAGGTTTTAGATTTTTCAAAACATGGATAATAAAATATTTTAGCAGGTCATTATGCCATCACTGAATCCTTTGTGGACAGTCAGGTACAGGATATGTAACACGTTTACTCTCTGTATGCTAAGGATCCTGAAAAAGACTTGCTGTCATTTATACTTGCATATTGCTATTTTTTGTGCATTCATTGATTTATTGGATGATAGTTTATCTCTTGTAGGGGTAGATGCCTGTGTGCTGTATGTTATCACCATTTGTAGTTATCATGGTTTGGGGTTTTGTCTGGAATGTTCTTACAACACCAATGATGGATATACAATTTCATTTCTGCTAGACATAACTTAAGTTAGTTATAGTATATGACTGTATTTCTGTGGTATATTCTTTTATTCAAGCCTGCTACTTTCTGGTATGTATGTAGAATTTGCAAATGTAGATGCTTCTCATATAGTAGCAGTAATGTATAATCAATTAATCAGTCATTATTATAAAAACACAAGTGTTGTAATATCAAGAAGATAAAACAATTATTAAACAGTAAGATTAAATTTATAATCCCAAAAGGAAACTTAACTGATATAATTAAATATGGCAGTAAGAGAAAAACATAGTAATATCAGAAAATAATTGTGAATAAATGGACCAAATAGTCTTAAAACCTGAAATAGAATCATACAGTCACAAGTATTATCAAACAGTAGACTATTACAAAAAAATCCGATAAATGCAATGAAATAAACAGTAATATAGACCAGGAAATATAGAACGTGAAAGTGTGTTATATATCCATGCTGACTGTTTTTATTCCATATACTAAGAGATTTATATTTGAAAGCAACCAATACATTAAAAACAGTCATTTGGACACGTAAACATGAGCTAACTTGAAAAATATATAATTATGATTTTCCAGGATATTGCTGTTTAACATATTGCCATACAACTCCCACATAAACAGTTATTTTTTTCCCCACAAAACCTTTTGTAGTCGGGCATTAAATTTGATTATTAAAAGTTCTACTTTATAAGACCCTGTTTGGTCTCTGTTTCTTATAGTCATCTCCAGCACATTTGCATAACATTGTCAAAGGTACATTTACAGTAACACTAATGGTCACCACACTGACATGATGTCTCAGGTACATTCAAAGTAACACTAACAGTCAGTGCACTCATATGATGTTGTCACAGGTACATTCACAGTTACACTAGTAGTTACTGCAGACACATGACATTATTACAGGTACATTAATAGTAACACTAAGGGATGATACTCACATGACATTGTCACAGGGATATTCACAGTGACACTAATGGTCATTATACTCACATGATGCTGTGACAGGTGATTTTATAGTAGCACTAACATTCAGTACACACATGATGTCGCAGGTACTTTCACAGTAACACCAACAGTCAGTGCATCATATGATGTTGTCACAGATACATAGTAAAACTAATGTTCATCATGCTCATATGCTGTAGTCACAGGTACATGTAGTGTAAAACTAATATTCATTGCACTCATATGATGTTGCCACAGGTACATTCAAAGTAGCACTAATAGTGTTTACCCTCACATGCCATTGTCACAGGTACATTCACAGTAAAACTAAAAATCAATGCACTCCCATGATGCAGTCATGGGTACATTCACTGCATCACTAATGGTCTGCAATTCACATGATGTTATCACAGGTTCATTAACAATAATTATAATATTGCTATCCCTTGTGTGCAGACAGTCATGCTGTCATAGATCGTCTGTATCACTGGCCATTGACATGGCTAGGCCCCTGGAAATGAGAACTCCAATAGAATCTTGCCCATCATTACGTATTGTGGTATGTTTTTTGGACTTTGCAGTCATTTCGCAAGACAGCAAATCACTGAAAGGCAAGGGACATCTATACTATATAAGATATGATGTGTGTGTGTGTGTGTGTGTGTGTGTGTGTGTGTGTGTGTGTGTGTGTGTGTGTGTGTGTGTGTGTGTGTGTGTGTTTGACACTCCTCTGCAATAAATGTTTCCTGCTGCACTGTTCACACTGTGACACTGGTGCACACAGTGCACCATTATGGTGGTGTACTATCCACACTAGTGCTTGACTCATGCACACACCTTGTTTAGAAAAAAAATAGAAAAAATATCCCTGTTTCCCACCTTTTCTGAACTAGAATAGTCCAGTTTTCAGGTCTTTCTGAATTCTAGGCTGTGTTATAGTTCCTGTGTTGCCTATATCCTTACTTGGATAGGAGGAAGCATCTCTGTTCACCAGTGAGAGTGGGGAGCTTTGAGCAGCCTATCTGTTCTTGGAGGAGTGGTCTCAGCCCAGTAACTTGTAGCTTATTGGCCATTTTGGGCCATTTCCTATCTCTTTGAAACTCCCTGACTTAAAACCCGCTTTAGCGTGGTTTTGCGCAATTTTGCACATCGCACAGTATCGCGTAAAGTCACGCAGCACCGTTTAAGCAGTTTTTAACTATTCCCGGCTCCACAAAGTCTGCTCTTCAATTTTTCCCTTAGAACTAGTCAAACGTGCAAAAATAAGCACTCAACCTTCATTCTATAGCCCGGCACTTGCTGAAATTTCTCAGTAAGCACTAACTAAGTTTAGCACTACACCCCCCTATATTATACAGAAGTACAAGGCTCCCTATTCGTCCATTCCAGACAATTAATAAATCAGTTCTCTAAACCATCCAGACATGTCCAAATTGCAGTTTCAGGTATACTCTCCAGTCCAGCTGGTGAATCTGGGAATCCTGAGGCAATGTTACAATTGCCTTATGTACACAGACAGCCCTCTCCTCCTTCCAACAAACACAAATATATGTGAGAGATGCAACTATACAGCCAAACTGGAGGCCGGGCTCTCTCAACCCAACACTGGCACAGTCAGTCAGGAGGTGAAGGAAGACACTCGC
The DNA here is from genome assembly GCF_019279795.1 of Protopterus annectens. Taxonomy (NCBI): domain Eukaryota; kingdom Metazoa; phylum Chordata; order Ceratodontiformes; family Protopteridae; genus Protopterus; species Protopterus annectens. Next base: position 443,601,811 of record NC_056735.1, on the reverse strand, counting down.
ACCACACAACCAGTCTCACATAGACAAATCGCACCAGCAAACAAGACACATAAACTCACAAAAACATATGTGGAGTTTCTAAATAAAAATCTGCCAAAACAACAGAGGCCTCCAAAGCAGACATCCAAGCAACCACAACCACACAACAACCTTCACGTATCACATACTTCATAAAGTCAGTGTGCCACGCAGTCGCAGCCCCCAAGGCTAAATACACCTAATACACTAGTAATTGGCGACTCTATTGTCAGGCACACTGACGTCCCACTCACCAGACTGAACAAGGAGAAGGTCACTGTAAGCTGTCTGTCGGGTGCCAGGATCCGCCACATAACACAAGCAGTCAGATCACTCCACAGCAGGTACAAATATGACTCTGTCATTGTCCATGTTAGTGTGAATGACCTGAGACGTACCTCCCTGGACTACATGAAAAGAGACATAGAGGTGCTCTCTGATCAAGTAGCCCAGGCCAGTATGACCCTGACCCTGAGTAGCATCTTACCCTCACCAAGAATGATACCACAGTATAAAGACAAAATTATCAATTTTAACAATTGGCTAACATATTGGTGTCATTCTAAGGGGATCCAGTGTCTGTCAGCCTGGGATGACATGCTCGACAAACCACGTTGCTTCACCAGGGATGGCTTGCACCTGTCACCCTTAGGATTTTGAATACTGGCAAAGGCTCTTGCCACCCCCATAGTGCCTTTTTTAGGCAAGGCTCAAAAGACAAACCCACCTCCATAGACAATACCAGAAACAAAAAACTAAGGGTAATGCTACTCAACGCCAGAAGTCTAAACCTCAAGATGCACACACACTCGAGGCACTCCTCAGTATGGAGAAAATCGATATCTGTGCAGTGACAGAAACCTGGTTCAAGGCTCCAGAGAGCACCCCAGTATTACCAAGATTCAACTCATACCATTCTTTTCGGCACCAGAACTCGGACCGAAATACTAAAGGCGGGGGAGTATTCATCTTCATCAAGGATACCCACACCTCCAGGTTAGTGGCACTGCATGAGGCAGCGGAGACCATCCATGTGCAATTAACAGTAGGTAAAACTGCTTTTCAGTTTGTAGCCTGCTAGAGATTACCCACCTTGACTCAGGACCCCCACTTGGCATTCCTGAGAACATTGGAAAATATGATGGTCTCACCAAACACCATGATATTGGGGGACTTCAACTACCCAAACATTGACTGGGAAAACTACTCAAGCCCCAACTCCTTTGCCCAATGGTTCCTTGAGTTTATAAACTCAAATGCCTTGGAACAACTGGCCACCACTCCCACAAGAGGGGACAGCATATTGGACTTGGTCATCACCAACATGGGGGCTAAATGTTCCATACCAGAGGTAAACCCCTCGTTGGTAAGATCAGACCATAAACTAATCACAATGGACATCCACATCCCGACCCCACCCACAGCCAAGGAAACCACTGTGAAAAATTTCTCAAAAGCAAATTTCACACTTCTCAAGACCAAGGTGGAATGTTTCAAAGCCCCCGGGCATATGGAAAATGCTACCCAAACCGCAGAATCCTTTGCAATTGCACTCTATGAGCACCTACAGGAATGCATGGATTGTGCCATCCCAAGTAAAACCAAGACTCACTCCTCCAACAACAGGAGACCAGTCTGGTGGACCCCGGCCTTAAATAAGCTATACAACAGAAGGAGGAAACTATTACATGAAAAGGCAAAATCCCAAAAAGGGAAGGCATCCCTGATCAGTACTAGTAAGAAACTTTGATCCCTCATAAAATCATCAAAGGCTAACTTTGAAAGAAAAATCGCCAAAGACTCTAAAGATAATCACAAAGCATTCTTTATCTGACAAGAATCTGGGTGGCAACTCTCAGATATGCTCTGAGCTGGTGCAAAATGGCACAAAATACACTGAACCCACTGACATTGCCAACATCCTGGTGGACAGGTTCAGTGCAAACTTTACCCCCACTTCCTCCCCAAAAGAGCCAGTGTCTATCCCAGAAGAATGCAATCCCACAGACATCACTGACACACAGGTGAAAGCAGCCCTCTCTAAAGTAAAAAAAACAGCATTAATGGGACCGGATGGTATCCCAGGCTGTGTCTTACAAGAACTCCAGAATGAACTAAACCCTCACATAAATTCACTGTTCCATCTCAGCCTTACCACAGGTTATGTACCCAAAGAATGGCGTACAGCAACAGTGATCCCACTTCACAAAGGTGGCACCACAATGGATCCTGGGAACTATCACCCTATAAGCCTGACTAGCCTGGTCTGCAAGGCTATGGAGCGCATCATCATGGATCTCATAAACAAAGACATTGGGAACCTCCAAACACTGGACCCTACCCAATTTGGCTTTGCTAAAGGCAGATCTTGCTTCATAAACCTAGTTGACTTCTTCAAAACAGTTACCAAAGCCATAGATGAGGGAAAGGTAGTCCACACAGCCTACCTGGACCTCGCAAAGGCCTTTGACACAGTACCCCACTCTGGCATCTTAAATAAGCTTACTAGCTTAAATTTTAACCCATATGTCACAAGATGGGTTGCAAACTGGCTCAGGGATAGAACTCACATGGTCAGAGTCGCAGGTGCCATGTCCGACTCTAAACCGGTTACAAGTCGTGTCCCACAGGGCTCAGTCCTGGAACCCCTCTTATTCTGTATTTACTTCTCTGAGGTACAGGCAAACACAGGAGGACTGTGGCTTACCAAGTTCGCAGACGATTGCAAACTGGGAGCCATAATAGACTCTCCAGCTGACACAAGCATCCTCCAGAAGGGCCTTATGGAGATGGATACCTGGTGGCAGAACCATGGCCTCAAGCTAAATGCCAAAAAGTGCATAGTCATCCCCTTTGGGAAAAACAAAGTGCCCACAAACTACCACATAGGAGGTAATCCACTAAGTACCGAAGAAGTAATTAGGGATCTGGGGACTCAAGTAGATAGTAGCCTCTCCTTTGACAATCACATTGCCAAAGTGGTTAGAAAAACCTTCTATATAGCTCACCTAATCACAAAAGGGTTCACATATAGATCAAGAGAGGTCATTGTGCCCCTCTACTCATCACTCATCAGGCCCATAATTGAGTACAATGCCCCATTTGGGATGTACCTTACCCGACACCTGCAACAACTGGAGAGACCTTGAAAATACCTCACCAAGAGGACCGTGGGCCTCAAACAGATGCCCTATGCAGCTCGACTAAAGAAGCTCCAACTCTACTCAGTTGCTTACCGCCTACTCAGAGGCGACCTCTGCCTGACATTCAAGGCCATGTCTAACCCAGAACTGTTGGACATGCTCCACCTCAAGAAAACCAGTTCCATTAGAACTACACGCTCCAGGGATTTAAACCTTAGCACAACAATAAACAGGACATGCTGGAGGGATAGATTCATATTCCTAAGGCTTCCCTCGCTCTGGAATAGAGTCCAAGTCCATGTTAGACAGAACCCCTTGCTGACGCTCTTCAAGAGAAATCTTGATGAGTGGATGGGTAATCATAAATTTACTCCTGGGATCACTTCTTTGGCCCTGCGAGACAGAGGCTTAGGAATCTAGTCTAAAAGGGAGGCGAAAGCCAACATTCTGGCTAGGCTTATAAATGCCCTAGGGCAGATAGCCTAGTACCTACCTATGAACCTATGAACCTATAAGACGTCTGTGTATAACTTCTCGCTACTGCTATGCATGTTTATGAAACTGGATAATGACTGCATTAGATGCTGAATGTAGCGTGCTCAATGTGTTTATGGAAATGGGCACTATTTTATGTATTTATTTATTTGCAATCTGTTAACTGGTTCACTGAGCTGGTCTGCTGACCTTTTTTTAGCTATAACCCAAGCTCATAGTGGAGGACAATTAGCACAGAATTGGTTATAGCTGGTAATATGCATTTAATGCATGCATACAAAGACGCAAAGAGATCAAAGAAAAAAAAACAACAATACAATATTACATAAACATGAATGAAATCCTAGTCCTACATGTGGCTTACAAATATTTACATTAAATTTTATGTTTACTGAATAGTAAGTTTTCTTAACATTTGTTTTTTTAGAGAAAGATGCTGACGGTATAGTGTTTAACACCAGCTGGCAAGGTATTAGCTGTCGCATCTTGTGCTGAAAGTAAAGGAAGCTGTGAAAATGATCATGTATCCCAACAGCATTTTGCATACACTTCGTCACTGATGTTGCTGTCTTAGTTTTGTGCAGTTTGTCTTCTCAGTTGAATAGGGAGATAATGCCATGTGTTTTTCTCCTACAGTTGTGCACAGTCTGGGTCTCATGAGGATAATTTCTTTATTGTTATTGCCCCTTGGACTATACATTGCCTGACGTATAGAAAGTGTTGATTTGAACATGGAGTGGGGCAGTGTCCTTGGATAATAACTTTGAAAGTTAGTGCTGAGAAACATTATTGCTGTTATATACACTGGGGAACAAATAGCAGCATTTTAATAAATCAAAATGTGGGGTTTTATTATTGGCTAGCATGAAAAATCTACAAATTTTATTTTCAGCTATTTGGAGCTTTTGCATGTTAATGCTGTAGTGCAGACATAAAAGGAGAAGACAGTAGTTAATCTTGGTGAAATGGTGACAGATAGTAAAGTTTTAGCTGAGTGAGAGTCTTATTAACAGCTGTATCTTTGTGGAGAATCCAAAATAGATTTGGGATGAGAAGGACCACCCCACATATTTATGTTGGTTATCATTTGGAATTGGTTGTTAGGTTTGTCCTTCCCTGGTTCCATGTGGCATGGCACTTCATTTACTAGAATGGATTATTAGCTAGTTAGTCATAGTCCAGTTGCAAATTACCACTTACAAATTACATTGTTATCACTGTAACTCACTGAAACAATTAGGCTGGTTGGAACTCCCCCACCATCTGTCATTCACCCAGCTAACTACAGCACACAAAATAATCAACCAACCCACAAACTGTCCTGCTCTCTAAACTCTACTTGCCAAATCCCAACCCAGCAGGCAACTAAGATCTGAAAATCATCTACTTCTAAAAGTAGAAAAGCCCACCTTACCGGCTGGTCAACTGCTCTACTCCTTCACCATCGCCAGACTATGGAACTCGTTTCCTCCTTCTATAAGAAACACGGGCAGGACCACCACCTTCAAAGAAACACTGAAACATCATCTCAACTCTTCCTGGCTATGTACCTGCTCTATAACCTAACCTCTTCCTTCTCCTTATATTGTAAGTAAATTCCTGTGCTTTTTACTACTAGTGACTGATGATACTGTCTCCATATTTATTATTTTTTTTCTTTCATCACTTGTTGATACTGGTACAATAATGCTGATTAATTTATCTCCATTTTTACCACTCTGAATTCATCTGGCAACCAAATAAATTCCTGCTTTTATGTATATATTCTGTATATGTTACTGTAATCAAACCAACTAAATTCCTGACGTATGTAGATATTCTTTATATATTAATGTAACCACTATGTGCAACACTGTTTCTACTTCTGTACCAATTAATGTTTAGTCTTTGTTTTGCATCTATGTTCTTATTGGAGCTTTTCTCCCCGGGCCTCCATCGAAAATGGGCTCTTTTAGGCACAGTGGACTTTCCCGGTAAACAAATGCAATAAATGAATAAATAAATAACAATAAATGGGTGAGAATATACATTATAACAACTGTTGAAGCCCAGAATGAGTTTTGTTAGAAGCCAGGAGTAATATATAATTTGCATACATAATCATGTCCAAATGAGGATGATTGCAGGCTAGGTAGAACTGGAGGGAAAAGCAATGTCCTGTGAACTGACTCTTGTTATATTCCATACGTAAGGTGCCTGGAGCCAAGACGTAAATTGTCACTGAAGACCTGGAACGTTCTGTCTTTAAGATGGCTTTTGAACAACTGTGCTGTGCTTTCTCAAAAACTGAGCAGATGCAGTTTATTAATCTATCTATATATAAATGTATATATGTATGTATATATCTATATATATCTATATAGATAGATAGATATCAAAGCTCCAGAATGTGTATGGGCACATCTATATGCTCCAGAATGTGTATGGGCACATCTATATCTCTCTATCTGTGTATATATATATATATATATATATATATATATATATATATATATATATATTAAATAAGATTGACAGTCCCAGTTATTGATGCTACTAATGTCAGCAACAAAACATTGACAATGAAAATACTGACAGATCAATACACATGCACCAGTGGAATTTCTTGGTACATACAAAAAAAAAAATCCTGTGCCATTTATCTACACATATACTAACTCCAAGCTTGCACAATACTCGGTAATGGCCATATTCACCAACCCCATTTGTGCTTTTTCACACACCTATTGATTGACCTTCGATTTAGCCAATCAAATTGTGTTGAATAAAGAAATGTCGACTATAAATAAAATCCACCTGATTAGATGATGTCATATATGAATCATGCTGGAAGTAGGCCTTCACTCATGTTAATGAAGATTTTGTTGGTACTTGCATAGAGTGCAGTCATTGTATTTAAAACATCACTAAATCCATACTATTAGTCACAGAGGTGGCCATAGGAATATACGTGTTCAAAGAGTTATTTTTCAAATAGTTTTGTTAGAGAAGAATGTTTAAGATATACTTGTAACATTCCCATTCATTAAAGGAGGGAGATTTAGGTAGGAGAGCTAAAAAAAACTTTGTTTGAAAGGAGCTGGGGCAATGCCAGTAGCTAGGGAATGACTAAAGATGTGATTTACAGGTTTGGCTATGTGAGAAGCTGTCATTTTACAAAAGTTAGATGCAAGCTGACAAAATTAGACCCTGAGTTTATATCTAATTTTGGAGATATATTTTAAATTATTTCACTGATATCTTTTTGATATCATCTGAAATGAAAAGAGGAACTTATTCAGTGAGGATTTAATACCAGCAAGAAATAAAAGTCGAAGTGATGGCAGTTGTGAAGATGAGTTTGTTAAAAAAGAATCACATTGATTTTGAATAGTATCTACCAATAGCTGCTAAAATTTAGTTGGAGATAACATGTTACTTTAATTAGCAGCTCCATGCCACTTGCATGTTGCTATCATCATCATCATCAGCAGCAGCCATAGGTGCCTTTTGATGTCAGTTCTGTGTTGTACTATGGTGCTTGGCTGTCTTCCAGTAGAACATATACAACAACCCATAAGGCAACATTGTCTATCCACACACATAATGCCTCAATAATCCATTTTGACATGCATTGTAATGTGCATTAAAATGGATATACAACACACTTTGACATACACATCTTGCCATGCAAGCTGTTGCAGTTGCAGATCAGAAATGCCTGGAGAGACAGATATGCAGATAGGCCTTAATCAGTCCTCTCCTTCAAATATAGTGGAGCATGCTGTACTATAAAGGACATTACTGACCTGGAACAAGTCCAACTTATTCATAGGTTGTTGGTGCAAGACCAGCTCAAACATTCAAGCCAACCGGAGTATGAGGGGTCGATTCCAGTCCTGTGAATGACATCAAATATATCTCAACCATAGTGAGGGGCTTCCTGCATTAGCACTTTCTTTTCCTAGCTGGAGAACTGTTCCAGGTAATGCCTCAACAAGTTACCATGTGGGTAGATGTGCACCTTGACCAAAACATGGTAGTATGTGGGTGTTTGGGGTATACTGTGGAATCCCCATAATTATATCCAAAGCCTCCCTCCTTTATGCACCTGTTTAGTTATTGCAGTTAGTGTTATGCAAAGCCTCTGCAGTACAGTATTTTACACATGACAACAGCTTTCAAAACTCTTTCTGCATCTATATATTTTTCAGCTTCAGTCATCACTATGCACAGGCTTCCCCCAGTTGCATACTATACTCATACCTCGATGTCTTTCTCTGGTACCCTGAGCCCCACCCCACGTATCTTCTTTCACAAGATTTCTATTGTACACTGCCTTCCCCTGTTACTGTATTGTACCCATAGCAATAGCCTACCAAACACATTTTTTGCACATTTGTCAAATATTGTTGCTGCTAATTGCAAGCTTCCTTCAATTACATACTGTAACCATGCATCACCACCGAGTCACCTCTGGCATGTCCTTCATAATATCTGCATTGTACATGGCTGTCCTCTGAGACCTGCATCCAGATTGTGCAGTGCCATGCCCGTGTCCTAAGTTTCCACTTACAAAGATATTACTTTACCTGTCTAAGAACGATTGGCGTCCCCCATAGATCGTGAAGTTCTTACTAATATTCTTTACCTTGAATGACTCCTTCTTTAACTCTGTAAATCTTTTCTTAGATCATTAAAGCTGCAAGTCTGAAAAAAACGTCTATTGAAATTCCTCGTTTCCACAGCTGCACAGCATTGTGTGGGCTAGCATAAAATGACAGAGATGATTTTTATTGAACAACGTCTCAGTTCTTATGATGGCTATACTCTGGCTCTGATCTTTGTAAATTACTGACCTAATGCACTGTGCTACTTAAACATGCTTGAAGCAGCTGTATACATCACAGCAGCCTTGAGACATGTGAGCAGTATGTTCAGGAATTTATCATGTATACACCTGTAGCACCATGCTGCATGGCTATAACTACTCATTGGGAGGTACTGCAGTACCAGTGTGCAGTACTGCATTGTGTGACACATGGTCTATAAATGCATGTCATGTACAAGGGGCTACATATTTACCTTATACTGCATTGTGTCACATGGTCTATAAATGCATGTCATGTACATGGGGCTACATATTTACTTTATGTGCATTGTGTCACATGGTCTGTAAATGCATGTCATGTACATGGGGCTACATATTTACTTTATATGCATTGTGTCACATGGTCTGTAAATGCATGTCCATGTACATGGGGCTACATAATTACTTTACCTTTATACTCAAATGAGTAGTCATGTGTACCACAGACACTGTGGAAAGATGCTATCTGTCAAGGGCACAGTGTGATAATAATCATTGCCAGCCATTGGTGAAATTTAGCCCCGCAGATAAATTTTGTGGTCATGGGTAAACCTTGCTTCAGTACTTCACCATGGTCAAGCAGTTATTATTAATATCATGCACAACAGGTTTCTAAAGTGATTTGTTACAGTTTTAAGTACTCTGCTTTTGATCTGCTTGCATTACAATAGCAGATTCACTTTCTGTAATGATAACTGTTATGTATATTTTCTTGGTGGAATTATTCATTTCCTAGCTAAAACTGTCAAGACAGAGCTTCTGCTGACATTCAGAAACATATTTTTCTGAAACTTTGCCCTCCAACACAATGTCAAGTTAGGTTAACAGTATAGCATATCAAAGTAGAGATGGAAATATTGAAGAATGGTAGGCTTTTTTCCAGAGACTTGCTTTAATTATTAATGTGCTTGAACACAGTAAATGCAATCACATTAGGTTTTGTAAACTAATTAGTTTTGCACTGGGTGTTTTACCATTTTAAGTATCATTACTTTTCAAGGAGTTCAGTTTGTGCAATGATGAAATTAGTTGTACCTGTGTGCTCTGCTGCTTTCAGTCTCATGCTTGCTCCACATATATATATTTTTTAAATGGCATGGACAATGTTTCCATGGAAATAGTTACTCATTTATGTATTGTTTTTATAAGAAATGAACTGAATGTCTTTGTCCCGGTCCCCTTCAGTAATACATATATATTGTATAATTATCTTACAAATGTAATAATATAGCCTTCAAAAGATACTACAACGGTCACTTCAACTAATTGTGCAAAAATATAGTAATTCCTCTTTGTCTGGTATTCCAGTTTTAATTTTGACCATGAGGTGTCACTTGAACATTCATGACCTGTTAGTTATCTGAAAATCGTCTGGCTTTAAATCTCCTTAACTTTATGATTTAATTTAACTTAGGAATTTTTGACATGTCCCATAACTGGTATTATATATTCTGTGTGAAAGATCTCTTTTTATACAGATAATGTAGACATCCTGATGCATAATTAACACACTGTATTAATTTATTTCTATAAATCTTCAGATAGATTTGTTAACTAATAATAATCCAATTTCAAAATAAAATGTGAATGGTTACATACTACTTTAAAAAGATTTCCATCTATTTTAAAATTTGACTAATTTCTTTTAATAACCTTCTTTATTGATGGTGCATCATTTTGTTTAATACCACAGAATGTTCAAAATTAAATGCGTCCTTGACACTAACCTGGTGTTCTGTAGTGGATTTGTTGGTATGCAAAAGGGGGGTATATATATTGATCCCCTCTCTTTGGTGCCTTAATCATACATTTTATCTGTTATATCTGGGGGGTATCCCCTCTCCCAAAACATTGCTCATATTTTCTGTATCTCTTCATAAAATACGTGTTTGTATACAATGCAGGCTACATGTATAAATTGTCCTTTAACTAGTTCTTACTGTACCATGGATGACAACTCTTGTAGTATAAGTAAGAGTTGGTGTAAGAACTTGATCTAGCTATTACTTACAAAAGCTGAAAATAAAGGCTATCTTTTTCTGGGAGGGGATACGCCCCAGATTTTATAGATAAAATTTATGATGACATCACCAAAGAGAGGGGATAATGATGTAGTCCCCTTATGGGTAACAACGAGCACATTACAGAACATCAGGGTAGTGACATCTAATTTGGAGCATCCCGTGATATTAAAACATAATAATGATACACAGTCAATAAAGGATGTTATTAAAATAAATGTGTCAATTTTAAAACAGAAAAATAACATTTTAGAGTAGCAGGTGACCACCAACATCGTATTTAAAAAAAGTGGATAGGAATATTAAGACAGTTTAAGAGAAGACTGATAAAGGGTTCAGTACTTGCAATAGAAGGGTAGTAGACAAATAAATGTGATGTGTGCAATCAATGTTCCTATATTACTGAGCAGGATTACATTTTAAGTAATAACTAATGTCACCCTAGATTAACATTTCAAAAGGCAAATTGTGCTACAAAGGGAATAGTGTTCTAATCAGTTTGTAACAACTGTCAGTCATTCTATTTTGATAAAACAGAGAGAAGTTTGACAAAAAGTTTCTCTGAGCACACTTATGACATAAACAAGGAAATGAGGTTTGGAACAGACCATTTTGTCCTGGGACTTCTTCAAGTGGGGTTAGATACATAGGTTATCAGGAATTAAAAGAATAAGGGGAGGATATAATTAGGATGGAGGGATGTTTTAAGAGGAAATTAAATAAAGGTAGGCAGGGGCTTAGAGGGTTTTATCAAGTGTAACTGAGGTAGGAGTTACATTGGATTTAGCAGGTAGACCTGGGTCATTAGTGGTGGCAGCGAGGAGGTTTCCATGAGTGTGTAGGGTTTGTATATATGTATGTCTATTTGTTTTCTCTCTCTCTCTCTGGTGGTTAGTGCATTTTGTAAGGTATTTGAAGAGGTGAGGGGAGAATTTTGGTGGGTAGTTCTGGTATTTGAGTTCATTTCGGTAGTTGGGATTGTGGACTGATAAGGGCGGTTGGGGTTTCTGTGTTGCTGCTATGGCCATGGCTTTGAGTAATTTTATACCAGTTTGTTTGATAAGGATGCTGAATTGATTGGTTTGAGGGTATTCACTCGTCTGCATTTTCGGTAGCCCTCCTTTAGAGTGAGGTGTGGGCATGGAGCCTTCATTAGCAGTGTACGGCATACCAAGTGTTATGTGGTAGAAGTACGGTTAACATAGACTGCTAATGGCAGTGCCTTTCAGCTTGATTGATAACCAATGGTGGAGGTACGTTGCGGGCTTTCTGATTGTTGTCAAGTAATGGGTGGTTGCTGCACAGGTGCATTATGATATGGTTGGCTGCGGACCACACTGTTGCCTTCTAGGCCAGTTTATAGTTTGGTTAAAGCTTCTTTTGTAAAAAAAAAAAAAAAAAAGTGGAGCAGAATGGTGGGAGTGAGTGGAGAATGCACGTTGCTTCTAGTAAATGGTTCAAGCATGTGTGAATATTACGTTCACTGTCAATTTGTAGCTGGGTTATTCTACTTTATCCTTTAACATTTTTCCATTTTTTAACAGGCAAGTGAGTTTCAGATTTCTGATGTTTTGGATATCATGGAGAATGCCAGTGACAGGCAGGCATCAGATGGATGGGGCAATGGGTGAGTGTATAAAAAAAAAAAAAGTGAAGATGAAGTTCTTTGCTTTTCATGGGCTGGTCAGTTTGTTGGTGGCAGGGCGGTGATCTGTGCAAACCCCCCTCCCTCCACACTATTGCCCACTGAGTGGTTTTGCTAGCTCAGCTTAAACATTGGGTTAGATTGGATACGTTTTAGCTGAATTGCAGCTCAGTGCGTCTGTATATTTTCTTGCACTGTGCTTACCAGTGATATACTTGTTCGGGTGAAGGTTAACAGAAAATTTAAGTAGCGTTAGCTCAGCAGGTAACCCCGAATGATTTGGAGTTATCACAGGGCACATGACGAGTGCAGCACAGTGCACTTCTAGTTAATAGCAGAGATTAAACAGTACCATGAGTGACAGCGTGGAATGGCTTGAGGGGAGGCCATGGATCTTAACTTTATTACAGAGTTATGCGGGTCCTAACAGTATTACATAACATTTGTTTCACGAAAACTGGTATCTTAATGGTTTTGCATGCTGCATTAGTGAGTGCTGCAAAGTAGGTTTGTTATTTTCTAAGTCTCAGTGACATTGGGCAGATAATGCGCCTGTGTTGTGCAGCATACCTCCGAGCTGTGCAGATTCTTGTAGAATGTCAGTTTTGCATCATATTTGTTCCATTTCCATAAAATTCGAGTTTTCTGGTAAATTAGTGGCAAATGTTAAAATTGAGGTTTTGGAATAATGGCAAACATGTGAGTTTTCGACTTCGTACCCTTTAGGAAATTCATGCAAGCCTGTTTTTCTATTAACTTTATAAGTTTGTAAGAGCAAAGGCTGAAACCTAAATTAGACAATTAAACATTTTGCATGAAGCCAGTGCACCGGAGCTTAGATGACATTTTATGGCCAGATGTGGTGAGCACTCCCAGCTGGACTAGATCAGTTGTTGTGTTATTTCCAGGAAATTTTCCAAGAACAGCAACAGCCAGAGATACAAGAGAGACACTAGAAGAGGGAGAGAGGTAAGGGAGCTTTAGAGAGCAAAGCATTGAATATGAGAGGTATGAGATAGTCCTAAACAGTGTATTGGTGTTTCAGAGTATCTGGTGCTCAGTTGCTGGGCAGGCTGGCTAGCATGGACTGCAATTTTGATCCAGGGTGTACAGCTCAAATGGTGTAGTGGTACATTGCTCTGACTATGGTGTACAGGGCCCTTGGTTCAAGACCTGGTAGGAGGAAGAACACATGTTTATTTATATATATATATATATATATATATATATATATATATATATATATATATATATATATATTTACATATATACATATATATATATATATATATATATATATATGTGTGTGTGTGTGTGTGTATATACAGCTTGCAGGAGGAAGGAAAAGTATTTGAAGGTACCCCGTTACATAATTTGATTGAAAACATAGGTGGGCAGACTGACAGGGGTATTTGGTGTGCATAGCTCTCAATTAACAAGTTGGGTATCTGTACCCAGCATATTTTGGAGTTTCAGACTTTTTCCCCCAACAGGGATGGTATTTTAGCAAAGTTATGGGTAGGTTAGAGCATTATATAAGGGTTTTTCCCCGGTTTAATAGGTTGACCTTGCTCCAGAAGGATTATGAGGTATGTGCCATATTATGATAGCCCTATAATTTTATCCATTTTCATTGGGGGAGGACGGGAATATATTTTGTTGATATATTGCAGTGTGGAAACATTTCTGCCCTGAGGTTGCAGAAGGGATGGAATTTAATTCACTTATGCTTCGCTCTATACTTTGGGTTTCTCCATTCGGTGTTTTCATATCCATAAGATACCGTATGGTGACGTTAAGGAGTGGGGAGTTATAGTCATAACATCTGCCACATAGACATGTTCAATTTATAAAGGCAAGGTGATTAATTTGTTTTCCTTTTGCAGATCATGGAGGTATGGAATTTGAGTGGGCATCAGTTGGTGACCTGAAAGAAGGGGAATTGAAAGGTGACATAAGCTGCTTCAGTGGAGTCTTAGTTGTTTGTGTGGTGCACTATGCTGTCAGTGATGGGTGTGCAATGAGTGAGCAGTGGTCAGTCCCCTCCTGACATGACTTTGAAAGGTAATGGATTCTGCTTGTATGGATTTTGTTAGTTAGAATTGCGCACAATGGGGTTGCAGAGGGTGGTATGTTTGTGACAAGGTAGTGCAGGACGGGCTGTGTATGGGGAGTTTTAGTGTCGCAGATGGGGCAGAATCACAACAATCATAGGAGCATACGTAACTATGAGGTTAATGGTTTTAGGGTTTGTGTAGGTTAGCCTAGTCCAATTTCTTATTTCTGCATACGGTTCCTTCTGTACATCGAGGGACATGAGTGGAATCATGGGGTGAATTTTTAGTCATTCATTCAGCTTGGCAAAGGGATACAAAGATGGATGAGGTGCACTTATCATTTCATTTGTGACTTTCGGGTAGTTATGTGTTATTGAAGTTGGATGACGGTCAGTTTAAGTGGGCTGCTTGGGTAGGGGTTAATAATTTGATAGTTACAATTGAGTGCCCTTTAGGTTAATCTACTAGGGATAAACCTTGAGGCAGATGAATAGGGTTCGTCAGAGGCATATGCCAGATAACAAAGAGTAGAACAAAAAGCAGATTGTTTCAGTTAGGGTAAGGCAGGGTCAATGGAGCACATTAAGGTTACAGGTAGTTCTACTTTGGGTACAATAGGTGGAGAGTATAGGATTCCCACAGGTGGGGTGGAATCACAGCAATCATAGGACCATAGGAATTCACTATGCTATGAGCTCTAGGACACTCACAAGCTATCCAAGTGCTACATGCAGCAGCTATGGTATTTGGTTTACTTGATTATTTGAGGAACCTCTGGGGTATAGTTGTGGTTTGTTTCAAATCTGTGACAAATGTGCCCCTCATGTACAGACTTGCTCTTTGGGCTGATAACAATAGGTGGTGGAGCATATGTATGACTTTAAGGTAGGTGGAGTTGATGGAGCATCATGGGTTGGAGGAGCTGGGTCCTTTGTGGGCTATGCAGTACTAGAAGGTTTAAGTAAGGGATTTGGTTAGATTGTTCATTATTTATTTCCTGGGACTAATATGAAGTAGTATGTTATAGGTACAGCTTTCAGAGTAGCTGAGCTTGATGGGTATTGCAGGTATGTGAGTGGTGGGAGGATGAGTGGGCCAGGGCATACTTGTGGGTATTGGTTGTTTGGGTCTTTTCAGGTGAGGATTAACAAGTGCGTACATTGTTTACTACTGGGTTACCTTGGTATGGGATTTCAGATAGGTTTGTTCAAGGGAATTATCACTTGTTTATAAATGTGGCAGGAGGTGTTGGGTTAAGGAGCATAATCAGGGGTTGCTTTATGGTTTGTGGGATGTCAAGAAGGACGATTGGGGGGATGTGGAAGAGAAATTTTGGTTGCAGGCGTTGGTTTTGGAAATGGCGGTTCATGTGATGACAGTGTGTGGCAGCAGGAGTGGGGATGGCTTTAATTTTCTTTGTTTAATTGTCATTTTGTTGAGAACTCTTTCATTGTAAGAAGAGTGATAATGTTATTTATTGATTAAGATTTGTTATGCAGTGTTATTTCATGTGGGTAGTTGTTTTAACATTACTATGTGAGTTGGGAGGTTATTTTATAGGAATCTTGTTTTGACATCTTAATTTTCATTGGTGTTGCTGCACATGGAAGGTCTACATTTTAGGCAGATGAATGACATATGCCACTGGTGGTGTTTAATGGTTATTAAGAAATTGGATTATGTGTGTGGGGAATACTTACACCCTGGGATTAATGAAGCTTGCGCCAGGTGCAGGTGTAGCGTCGACGTTCTAACACCAAATATGGCCGCCGAGCAATTCAGGTACAAGCTGTTTCCAGGTGCACTACCTGCCTACGCTATGCCCGCTCAACTCCCAGGCCCTGTATGCTAATTTCCCCATGTGCAGCAGTGTAGCTTGCAAATGAAGGTATGTAGCTATTCAGGAAGTGGTGCAGGCATAGTGTAAGCATGCAGAAATGTAAACCGTAGAAAACGGTTTACATTTTTGAAAACATAAAATCGGAGCCATGACAGCCGTCCAAACACATGTATTATATTGTTACTATATGCCAATGGCTAAATATATAGCCATTGGCATAAAAAAACATGTACAAAATATAAAATTAACATTTAATATATATAGTCGCACTATCGCAACGTGGAAGCGCAGGGCAGTGGTGCACAAAGGGGATTGCAAAGAATATATAAAAATATAGAATAAAACCGCAATGAAATACATATCACAATTTCCCCATAATAGTCAATAGCAGGCATGCTACACCATACTATGGAGCAAGGGTTGCTAAGGGGCAGTGACATTGTTATGCCCAGTAGCTAGGAATTAGTAGGCAATGCCATGCAAATGAGAGGAGTAATAGTGAATCGCAGATTCCCCGCTGGTGTAAGGATGCACCTCACAGCATAGTGTTATAACACCGAGGTGTGCTCTTGAGATAAAGATGACATCAAGAGAGGGGTGTGTCACCATTGCTGTAAGCACATTGGAGTATTGCTAAACCGGTTTGCCCCTAGCTAGGCAAAGCTGCAGGATAGGGGTGTGTTGAATTGGCCATAGCTATGCTTAGCTGAGAGTACACAAGGTAAAAGAGTATGCATGTAAACGGAGATGAAAACGTGTGTAAACCCGGTAAATGGGTTTGTGCGGCGTGCACTGCAGCTGAAACAGGAAGGATATAGGAAAGAAATAAGGAAATGCAGCAGCAGTGAAATTAGAGTGCAAATGACTAATTAACACTTAGGAGACTACAGTGGGCCATTGACAACAGCTAACAAGGCTGTAAGCAGCTACCTGCAGAACAGGAAAGGGGAGGGGCTGTACTGCAAAGAAAACAGTAACGTGTCAAAGCAGAACAAAACCGATTTGCAGTACATCAGCTATAAGGCACATTTTGCCATGATCGGGTATGGAAAGTACAAAACAAGAAAGACGACAGGTGGATGCATGCCTGATAATGGGAGGGGATCCAAGTTTAAAAGTGAATTAAAAGGCAACAGATTAATCAAGGCAGGCAAGTAGATCTCCACAGTAAAGGCCCCACACTTGCAGTACTCATTGCAAAACCCATAATTAAGACACGCTGCAGCTGGAATAGCTCATACACACCCACTGACATCAGCAGCATCCATAGTACAATAGTATAAAGTGTGAAAGCACCTCACACACATTTGTGTATTCCCATACACTCTGCACCAGTGGTGTATACAGACAGGGAACTTTTAGTATGTACATGTTAGGGTCTGCCATAGCTTTGACCCACCAACATGTGTCGGTGACTGAAGGTTGTGTGGAGGATGATGCACATGACCACCTCAGGCACCAGAGGAGGGGGAGAGTGTTCAGACCCAGGGTAACCTACCAGGGGCAACATGATTTGGCAATAGTAGGGCATTACAGGGTGGACAGGGACATCCTACAGCAACTTGTGCAGCTGTGCCGGCCATGCCTCAGAGCCAGAACAAACAGAGGGGAATCCATCCCAGTGGATACAAAGATATGTGTAAGCCTGAGAATACTAGCTACAGGTACCTTTCAAAGACCAACTGGGCATATCATTGGGATCTCATAGGCATCAGCATCCAGGGTACTACACCATTTCCTGGACGCCATGTTACCACATGCCAATGAGCACATATACTTCCCAGAATGCAGGAGGAGTTGGCCAGCAATATGCGTCTCTTCCACTGTGTTGCAGAATACCCAGAGGTATTGGGTGCAATAGACTGCATGCACATACACATCATCACCACCTGGTGACCAGGGTAGGTTACATAAACCACAAGGGATACCCCTCCATCAACTGCCAGGTCATGTGCAATGCCCAGGGCATTATCATGGATGTGTGTGCTGGCAGCCCTGGAAGCTATCATGACTCCCACATCTGTCATGCCTCACAGCTGTATCAGTTATTTGCCAGGGGGGACATCCCACATGGCCACCTGGTGGGGGATGCTGGCTATGCACTGGAACTGTGGATGATGACTCCCATCAGAAATGCACACACACCCATGCAGGAATCATCATAGAGCATGTGTTTGGGATGCTGAAATCACAGTTCTGTTGCTTGGACATATCTGGTGGATCCTTGCTGTACTCTCCAGGCATGTGTGCCTACATCTTCATAGTGTGTGCCATGCTACACAATATGAATATGATCTTGCAGAAACAGCTACAGCAGGGAAAGAATAGTGAATATCCTCACAGCCCACTACCATTGCCAAGGGCCCCACAGGCACAGAGGTACTCAGACCATGAACATCCTGAGCCAGCCCCAGTAGGCAGACGGAGGCATGCCCAGTGTGCCCATGCCTTGGCAAAGAGGGAACGTATAGCACACACACTGACAGTGTAGGCACCTAGGGACTGACACCTTTCTCCACCTGCACACACAGTAAAAATGGATGGCACACACATAAGACTACCTGTAAATTGTCATGTATAGGCAGTCTACTGTGTGCATCCAACATAGGCAGCCCTCAACTATTACATACACAACTGCCATTGGCACAAGATAAGTCAACACCTGAACAGTAAATTAAGCTATCAGCATATGCAGATACTCTATGTATAGATTCATAGGTAGGTACTTGGCCAGCTGCCAGAGGCCATTAATAAGCCCAGCCAGAATGTTTCAGCTTTTGCCACCCATTGGTTCATTAACTGTCCCTCTGTGGACCAGAGCCAATGGCGGGAACCTTGGGGTGCATCTACTGTTCCCCATCCACTCTTCAAGGTTTCTCTTGTAGAGTGTTAGTGAGGGGCTCTGTATAATGTAGTTAGAGATGCTGTTCCAAAGTATGGGGAGTGTCTGTGACAGGAATATGTCCCTCCAGCATCTTCCAGTTATTGTTGTGGCAAGGTTCATCTCACTACAGTGTGTGGCTCACTGTGACATGGATTCCCATAGATGGAGCATATCCATCAAGCCTGAGTTCGACATGGCTGTGTTGGCCAGCGGAGATCATCTCTGGGTAAACAGGATGCCACTGAGTAAAGCAGGAGTTTATTCAGTCTGGCTGCATAGGCCATATGTTGGAGGCCAGTATTCCCGTTGGCAAGGTACATTTGTGAACCTCCAGCTGTCGGAAGTGACTTCTGAGGTACATCCCACATGGGTTATTATACCCTATGATGGGACTGATGAGTGATGAGTAAAGGGACACTATAACCCCAGTATATCTAGATGGGAATCCTTTAGTAATCAGATGGCCTACATAGAAGGATGTCCGAACTACTGTGGAGATATGACTGTCAAAGGGGAGATCAGTATCTACCTTAGTCCCCAGATACCCCATTACCTCATCCATATTAAAGTGGCTGCCACTTATGTGTTAATATGTGGGTGCTTAATATTCCACAATGGAATGACCATGCAATTAGTGGCACTTGGCTGGAGGCCATGACGTTGACACCCTGTGATGTTCAATGTGAGGCCCCTTGAGGGATGTCTGTGTCAGTTGGACTATCAGTCATGGCTCCCAGTTCGCAGTCATTGCCAAACATGGTCTGCCATAGTCCAACTGTGTTAGCCTGTAGTTTTGAGAAGGATATGCCAAACAGTAGGGCTCCCAGGACTGAGTCCTGTAAGACATCAGTCATGACTGGTCAAGAGTTGGATCTGGAGACTGCTACTTGTACCATGTGGGTTCTGTGCGTAAGCCCGTTGGCAACCCAACCTGTGATGTATGGGTGTATGTACATGCTGGTGTGTTTATCAATAACACCTTTGGGGGGTATGGTGTCAAAAGCCTTGGTGAGGTCCAGGTAGTATGTGTGAACCCCCTCCCCCATCATCTAACGTCTTGGTGACTGTATGTAAGACGTCAAACAGGTTCATTAGGCATGAACTGCACTCAACCAAGCTGACCTGGGTTGGGTCACGTGTTTGGAGGCTACCAATGTCTTTGTTAATGAATACCATGAGGATGTGAACCATACCATTGTAGACCAGGCTAGTCATGTTTATGGGGTGGTAGTTACCATGGTCAGTTGTGATTCCACCTTGATGAAGTGGAATAACCGTTGCCATGTACCATTGTATGGGCATGTAGCCTGTGGAGAGGCAGAGGTTGGAAAGCTTAATTAGGTGGGGGATTAGGTTGTCTTGTACAGTTTGCAAGATGCAGTCTGGGACAACATCTGACCCCATTGATGCTGTGTTCTGCTGTTAGAGAGGGCCATTTCCACCTGTGTGTCTCTGATGTGTGGGATACTGTACCTTTTGGGAAGTGTTGTAGGCTCTTTAGGGGGTGAAGCATGCACTGAATGTATCTGCAAGGATGTTGGTGATATCAGTAGGGTCAGCATATTTTGCGCTATATTTCACAGGCACAGTGCAAATCTGTGTGTCACCACTTAGATCCTTGACATAGCCAATGAATGCTTTGTGGTTATGTTATAAATCCTTGCGTATTCTCCTGCTGATGTTAGCCTTGGATGATATCATGAGGGATCTATGTATCATACTAATAGTGGTCACGGATGTCTGCCCTTTGTGGGATTTGCTGTTTGTCTGAAACACTGTCCTACTTCTGTAGTATAGCCTGTTTATTGCAGAGGTCCACCAGACTGGAGTCCTTGTCTAGGAGGAGTGAGTCTTGGTTTACCAGTGATGGCACGATCCATACATCCGTGTAGGTGCTTATAGACTGCATTTGTAAATCTGTCTGTATCTTGAGCAGTGTTTGCCCTTAGCGTGGGGCTGTGGAAACCCCCCCCCCCACCCATCACTAGTAGTGTATTAGCTGTAGGAAAGGTATACACTGTGGTGTCCGTGGGTGGGGGAGATGCTTGGGTGTGGAAACAGTGAATAGTTCACGGTCAGATCTAACCAGTGACTGGTTAACCCCTGCTGTGGTGCACCTGTTGCCCATGTTGGTGATGACCACATCTAGTAGCTCCACCCCTCATTAGGGAGGTTACCACCTGATACAGGACATATGAGGTGATAAATTCCAGGAAGCACTGGGCCTGGAAGTGAGTACTGGAGTATGTTTCCCAGTTAATGGTATGGTAGTTGACATCGACCAATGTCAGGGTGTGCGTTAGGAATGTCATGTTCTCCACTGTCTCCAGGTAGGTGGATTGGTGGTCCTGGGTCATGCCGGGTGATCTGTAGCAGGCCACAGCTTACACTGCAGTTGTGGCTGATGTTAGCTGCACATGTATGATCTCAGAGGTATCATGCTGCCCCACTAACCTGGAGGTTTAGGTATCCCTGGTGAATATGGATATAGCCCCTCCATGTCTGTGTCAGTCCATGTTCTGTGGCTGAAATGTGTGGTATGGGTTGTAGTCTGATAGTGCTGGCATGCTCTCAGGAGCCGTAAGACAGATCTCAGTTACTGCACAGATGTTGATGTTGTCCATCCTGAGGAGTGCTGTGAGTGCATGCATGTTGTGATCACAAACCCTGGTGTTGAGTAGCATAACCCTCACTGCATCTGCTATTGTGTCATTTACAGAGCTGGTATTCACCTTCGAGACTCTCCTAAATAAGGCACCATGGGGGCGCCAATAACCTTGGCCAGTATTCCAAAGCCTAAGGCTGACACATAGGCCGGTATGGTATCGTTGCATGCATGTTCCCCATCTGTGCTGGTTTTTCATCTCTCCTGTAGGTAACCTACTGGTAAGCAATACAATGCCTTAAACTTATACAAATCTTCTAGCTTCCAAGATAGGCTTTTGGAGTGACTAAGTATCAGTGTTCTGTATGTTCTTGCTGTACTTAACGGTTTCCTGACTACATGATGATTTCTCACTGTATATTGTGATCTGAAGATCTGTTTATTCACATATTATGGCTGTGATAGCCTGAACTTTAGAGGTTCACAGATAGCCTACTACCTGTCTGCCCAAGGGCAATTAGAAGCATAGCTACAGTGTGTTGGCTTTCTCCGCACCATTGATGAAGTAACTGAGCCTCTGTCAAGCATAGCCAATGAAGCAATTCCTGGCAGAGTTACAACTGCTGAATCCTGCACAAATGCACTATATAAGCACTTACACGAGTGCATGGATCGTGCTATCCCAAACAGAACCAAGACACTATCCTCCAAAAAAAGGAAGCCAATCTGGTGGTCCCCTGCCATAAACAAACTGTACAACAGAAGGAAGGAACTGTTGCAAAAGAGAGTAAAATCCCATGAGTGGAAGAGCTCCCTGGTCAGCCTCAGTAAGAAGCTGAGATCCCTTATAAGATCCTCCAAAGCTAGCTATGAAAACAAAATCGCCACTATATCCAAGGACAACCACAAGGCATTCTATAGCTATGTCAAGAATCTAGATGGCAACACCCAGATCTGCTCTGAGTTACAGCACAAAGGCACGAAAATTACAGAATCAACTGATAGTGCCAACATCCTGGCAGACAGGTTCAGTGCTAACTTTACCCCCCTCTCACCCCCTAAAGAGCCCATATCTATACAAGAAGAATGCGGAGTCCTTGTAATCACAACTACACAGGTAAAAGCTGCACTCTCTAAAGCCAAAAACACAACATCCATGGGACCGGACAACATCCCAGGCTGCGTTTTACACAAATTTCAGAAAGAACCGGCTACCCACTTAAGCCTCATGTTCAATAATAGCCTTGTATCAGGCTTTGTGCCCACTGAATGGTGCACAGCAACAGTTATCCCACTCCACAAAGGGGGAGCCACCACTGATCCTGGGAACTATCGACCTATTAGCCTGATGAGTCTGGTCTGCAAGGCCATGGAATGTATCATCATGGAACTCATAAACAAAGGCATTGGTAACCTCCAAACTCTGGATCCCGCCCAGTTCAGGGTTGTGAAAGGCAGATCATGCCTCCTGAACCTGATCAACTTCTTTGAGGCAGTCACCAAAGCTGTGGATGAGGGTAAGGTTGATCACACAGCCTATCTTGACCTCACCAAGGCTTTCAACACCATCCCCCATTCTGGAATTATAGCTACAAACTAGACTCACTAAACTAGGTATAAATGCCTGTCACAAAATGGGTTGCTAACTGGCTCACTGATAGAACCCACACTGTAAAAGTTGCAGACTCCAAATCTGACCTCAAAGCAGTGACAATTGGAGTACCACAGGGTTCCGTCCTGGGACCTCTACTGTTTGGTATCTACTTCTCTGAAGTACAGGCTAACACAGAAGGCCTCTGGCTAATGAAGTTTGCAGATGACTGCAAACTTGGAGCCATAGTCAAGTCGCCACATGATGTGGACATCCTACAGAAGGGCCTCACTGAGTCAGATGCCTGGTGTCAGAGCCATGGCCTCAAGCTCAATGCCAAAAAGTGCTGTGTCATCCACTTTGGTAAAAACTCTGTACCCATGAACTACCACATAGGCAGCAATCTACTTAACATGCGTGATAAGAGACCTTGGGACCCAGGTGGACAGTAGTCTCTCCTTTGAAAGTCACATCACCAGAGTAGTCAGGAAGTCCATCTACATGGTACACCTCATCATAAAAGCGTTCTCATCCAGGAAAAAAGAGATCATTGTTCCCCTCTACTCGACACTCATTAGACCCATTATAGAGTACAAAGCCCCTTTTGGAATGTACCTTGCAAGACATCTGCAGCAGCTGGAAAGGCCACATATATATCTATATATATATATATATCTATATATATATCTATATATATATCTATATATATATATATATATATATATATATATATATATATATATATATATATATATATATACACACACACACATATACATACATGTCTGTAGACAGCATCCGAAGTGTTCATATCTGAGTATAACATGGACCATAACAATCACACATTTCACCCCCCCCCCCAAACAATATGAACATAACATATAAAGAGTATATGCCAATACACTATTACAAATATGTTCTATGGACACTGTCACCAACACAACTGCAATGACTGCAAATATCCATGACAGAAATACACAGCTTTCATTTTGCAAACTTTATTACATTATGATGTATTGCCAAAAGCATTCAAGGACTAACATTACCTGCATGCTATACAGGAAGTATTTAACAGTGCCTTAATGAATCAGCCTGCAATTACCATAGTATTAGTCCACTAAGGGATAGATTTTCACATAGGGAAAGAGCACCCACACACATATAGACATTGTATAAAAGGGGTTTCTACACACCTGCATGTGCTATGTACACCCACCATCTACCCCACAACCAAAATAATTACATCAATACATACTGTCATACCATAACCAATTATTCAACTACTGTACAACATCTGCTGAAACCTTAACATACCTGGACACAGACACACTAACATGGCCCTATGTGAAATAGTTGCTGTTATACAATTGAACAGCTGCTGATGTAACAGCATTTGTATGAACTAATCCCGTTTCAGAGGGTTGAAAGGGTCATACACCAGGAAGTGTTACCTGAGTACTCATTATCAGCACAGTATGATACACAGTAACATCAAACTAAATATGTCTGGTAAGCACACTGTAAACCACCTAACATTATATGCACAGCTATGCAGCCTTGAGCTGGTCAAACAACCTGGCCAGACTGAAACATATGCAGAAATATTAGGTACAGACAAACCCTGCACAAGTAGCAATGTTCAGAAATATAACAGCAGCAGTCACATTTAGACCAAATCCTCTAGGCATTACACACAATATATTACTGTTTTGTCTCCATACAGCTGTTGCAATAGATTCCAAACAACACTTCCATGCTATCTTCCTCACAAGTAAGGCAAAGGGAGAACGCCCAAGTGGAGTACTCAATTATACTCCACTGTAGCCATGGTATTGGCTAAGGCAGTAGCAGCGCAGCTGATGTGCATGTAATTAGCTACTTAGGAACACCAATTGGTTATTGGGATAGCACATGTTACTGATCTGTAACTATAAAAGGTTACCTTGTCAAAAATTCACACCATTTGTATCTACCTGTAGGACAGTACAAAACACTGAAAGACGAACCGAAAACGAGTATTATACTAGTCAATAACACTTCCAATTAATAAGAAGGTATGTATAACATGTAGTATGTCTGTGTATGTATTACCTGTTCTGTAAGAATTACAGTGTAATCATTGCATATATATCTTGTAGCGATGTATTGTTGAGCAGTAGTTATGCTTGTAGTATTCTATGTATGTACTGCTGTAAGTCACAAGGCAAACTCCGCATACACCACAAGGGATGATAAAGGCTTGTAACCCACCAATTCACTTCCAGCCACTGTCAGTGTCAAGATTGGTCCAACAAGTATGTGCTATAACAGAGGATAGTATATGTCGATATATTGTAACAGCCGACATATGTATGGGTGTATAAGTAAGATGAACATGTTAAAGGTGGGCTCACAGTGCAAAATGGTGTGCATTGTGGGTTATTGTGCCAATAACTATGTAATGTACAGTATTTTAGGCAGATATGTATTCTATTCTACATAGCAGTTCTGTTATGTTATGCAAACAGTAGTTATGTTTATTGGCAATTTCAATACTCAATAACAGGATACATATCATTTGTATTCATCTGACAGTTTAGCAGCATGATAGCAAAGATAATTGGAAAATCCAGGTAACTATCCATGCACATAACACATGTACTATCCACCTTTCTAGTATTGTTTGCAAGCAATAACAGTTGTGCATGTGTACATGTTATGCAAATGTGTAGTGACCCTTGTTACAGGGCTGGACCTCTCTAGTATCGTTTGCAAGCAATAAGAGCTGTGCATGTGTACATGTTATGCAAATGTGTAGTGACCCTTTTTACAGGGCTGGACCTCTCTAGTATCGTTTGCAAGCAATAACAGCTGTGCATGCGTACATGTTATGCAAATGTGTAGTGACCCTTGTTACAGGGCTGGGCCAAATGGCTATGTGCACACCTACATAGAGTGGATATTGAGAGTAGAGACACACTGGTTAAACTCCCAGGTTTGTGTAGCCCAACCTTTCATTCTCAACCTAGCAGCTGCTTGCACATACTGTATGTAAGGTTGTGCACAGTACTGGCAATGAAACAGGTTGCATATCATCTTTAACTCCAGTGTAACATCTGCAGTAGGAGTGTAAGATGTAAGAGACAGCTGCCCATGTGTAACAGCCACTTCATAGGTGATGGCTTACACTACCTGATTTTATCCTGATCATGTTGATAGTGGCATCAGAGTCTATTGATACATGACTCTGTTTGGAGCGTGGGTGTCTGTGCCCAGCAGAGCTCATGGTCCTGGTGGATATGTGAGTATATACCCAGCGAAGGAAACAGACCTATAGACACTTGAATCATCTGTAATAAACTAACAGGATGTGATGTGCTCCTCAAAGGAGGATTGCTTCTAAAGGTAGCTACAATGTTTCGGTAATAGCCAGTGTTGTCACGTCCATAACACAAATATTTACATGTGAGCATCACTGTCTAAAACATCTTCATAAGCAATACGTAAACTAAATACAGTACTTGGTAATTATAGTACTGAATGCTCATACAGGCATGTCCACTAGTCAGCTACTGGTGTTTACCAATGTCAGCTTTGTGTATGTGGCCATCCTGGGGGAATGTAATCTCTATGCCATGTGCACTGCCAAATCCACCTAACACCATGCCCCACTCATTGTTTGGGATGCAGCTAGAGGGGTTAGCTGGAAGGCAGCCCAGTATACAGCCATGACTGGACTGGACAGTCATGAGGTGTAGGTTAACACATGATCTCATCAACACAACCAACACATACCCTTACCATAACACAGTAAGGACACCCACACACACTACCAGAAATCACTCACATTCACAGACACTTCTATGTATCTGACCAAACAAGTGACCAACCAAGCTGGAAGAGACAGACACTGAAATACACAAACTGTATGACATAGTTTGCATAATTGTGCCGCACCTCAGAACACGTGGCTGTAATCATGCCCAACAGTACTCATTTGTGAATGCAAACTCTAGCACTATGTTACACACCAACCTATAAGAGGGCAAACATACTGTCAGCTGCCTGTCTGCCATGATTAACCACATACCCAAACACTCAGACCACCTTTTGAACTATACACATGGCTCTGGCATATTCCATGTTGTTGTGCAGGACCTGTGATGCAGTAGCCTGGATTGCATGGAAACACATGCAGGAACTGTCAGGTCTTGTAGCCCATGCAGGTATGTCCCAAGGCCTGGGTAGCATTCTGCCATTGGCCAGAATGATACTGCAGTACATGGACAAAAGGCTTGTATTCCACAACTGTCTAGTGTAGTGGTGCAAGTCAAAGGGTATCCAGTACCTATCTGCCTGGGATAACATGGTTGACAGACCATGATGCTTTGCCAGACAGGGCCTGCACCTGTCACCCCTGGGAATCTGGATACTGCCTAGGGTCATACTTCCCCTATAGTGCCTTCATCATGCACAGTTCAAGTGAAGGTCCACTGCTGTTACAGGGGCAGCCAAGCAATAAACTGTAGGTCTCGCTACACAATGATACTTGTCAGAAACACTATATGGACACACATATGTCAGTCCCTAACATGGAGAACATATTTGTGCAGTGGCTGAGACATGTTTCAATGCTCCGGAGAGCACACCTACATGACCATGTTATAACACATACCTCACCTCTTGCCCATTATCCTTTATTGGAACACATGGGCAGCAGGTGTGTCCATATTTCTGATGGATATGTACACCGCCACGCTAGTTGCACTTGCATAACTTCAGATGCATTATGCTGAGCAACTACCTTTGTGCCAAAGTGGAATTCAAATTGCACCTTGCAACAGATCACCCACCATGCTGCGGATTTCCCAACTATCATAATTTGCTGTAATGTGGAAGATTAGGTCTGAGACAGAACCATAATAATAGCTACTCTCAACTATTCCATTATGAACTGGGAAGACTCCTCATGTACCAACACCTGCGCTCAATGCAAGTTGGATTCCATTGACCCCAATGGCCTGGATCACAATAGTCACACAAACAGGGCTAACAGTATGCTACACATAGTCAGACTCCAAAGCCAATGTTATGTTTCCTAAGAGCAGAGTGGTGACTGCCATGGCACCCATGCAGATGGACAATGCATGCTGAATCCTACACAAATGAACCTTAAGCAGTCACATACGTGCAGTGATTGTGCCACTGAAACAGAACCAGGATTCAACCAAACACAAACAAGAAGGCAAACTGGTGGTGCCATGCTTTAAACTGTACCACAGAAGGTAGTAACTGTTGCAAGAGTGAACACACATGAGTGTATGTGATCCCTGCTCAGCCTCAGTAAGATGCAGATACACCATATAAAACCACACAAAGCTACTGTCAAACTAATCAGCCACATATTATGAGGCCAAACACAGAGCATTCTATAGATGTGTCATTAATCTGAATGGCAATGACAAGACCTGTCCTGCTGCACAGCACTATGGCATGAGAAGTACTGCACATACAGAAATAGCACCCATTCATCCAGATAGGGTCTTGGAGAACCTAAACCCACTCCCACCCCCCCAGCAGGTACACTTAGTAATATATGCATGTACACTACAGGGCCCCTGTAATAATGACTATGCAAGTGCAAGCTGCACTCTGTAAAGCCATACATACAGCTTTCATGGGACCTGTCAACATCCCAGGGTGTATCCTACACAAATGTAAGAACAATCAGCTATCCACATACACATCATGTTTATTCATAGCTCCATGTCAGGCTCTGTACAGTCCAAATGGTGCACAGCAACAGTTATCACACCCCACAAAGGGGGAGACACCATTGATAATGGGAAATAGTGCACAACTACCCTGCTGTGTCTGGTCTGTAAGGCCTAGAACCGTGATCAGCGTATTTGATGTACTCAGTGCAGATGTAGATGACAGTAGGGTTGATTCACACTGCATATCATGACCTTGCCAGGTCATAGGACACCATCACCCATACTGTGTTCCAACTACACTCAGTAAACTAGGTGTATATTCCTATGTCACAGGAGTGGTTGGCAACTGGACTGCTGGCAGAACCAACACTACAGAAGAGGTCTGACTAATACACGCACATCAAACCAGTGCCAGCCACAGTAATACAGGGTTCATTCCTGGTACTCCCCCTCTTTGTTATCTATATCACACAGACTAACACAGAAGGCATCAGCCTATTAATGTTTGCAAATGACTATGAACAAGGAGCAATAGTTGACTCAATGTGTGCTGCATTCAACATACAGAAGAGCCTTAGTGTATCAGATGTGTGGTGTGTGACATATGGCCACAATCTGACAGCTAAGTATTGCATTGTCATCCCCTATGTTACAAACCCTGTACCCATGAACTACCACATAGGCAGTGGACAACATAATGGCAACTGTGTGCATGGGTTGCAGCTGGACAGTACTCTTTCCTTTGATAGTTACTTCACCACACCAGACATGTAGTCATACGTGGCACCCCTAATCATGACAGGGTGCCATCCAGGAATATAGAGATAATTGCTCAGCCATAATCAATACCCATGTGACCCATAATAGATCACATATTTCCTTGAAGGGTTATTGCCCATGTGTAGTTGGCCTACACTGCCCTTCCCAATCCCTAGCTGCACTATGCACCCATAGGTGTTGGACATGCTACACTTAAAACATCCTGATCCCCCCAAATAACACATACTTCATGGGCATCCACCTTTCTAGTACAAGGATCACAACATGCCTGACAGATCACTGTCCCGTACACTTAATATACTCTTGCCATACTATGCATCCCTGTCCAGCAAAGCTGCACAATGCCCGTCTCTGTGACATGGTGTGATGACCACATGCCAAATATATCAGTAACCCTGTAGATCAGTTCTGTGGCACTGCTTGAGCTGTCTACTGAAACTTACCTGTCTGTTGCCTACTGCTAGGTAACCTGCCTGCCTAGGCTCATAAATGGCTCAGGGCATATAGGTTGCCTACTGCTAGGTAACCTGTCTGCCTAGGCTCATAAATGGCTCAGGGCATATAGCCTACTAGATCACTATGACCATACATGCTATAGTTGATATCCAACCCTGCAAATATCATCAGGCTAGCTATTGTCCCATGGGTTACACATGTGCAACACAGGCAATACATGGCAGGATGCTACACAGCTGTAGAGTGCCATGTAGATGTATATGGCAAAACACATACATGCTTACAAGTCTGCAGTGTCAAAGGTCATGTCCCTAACAGCTATGTATGACTATATATGTGACATATACACAGCATTAAGGTCAATTGCATTCATGTGAACACATCCAGGCATGTGCTGATGGGTAAAGACATCAGTACAGGCAAACAGACATGCCCAAGTCAAGACAACATCCACATGGAGTATGAGCAATGTCATCACATGACACACACATATATGGCGATAACATCACATCACCAGTAAGTGTCAAATGTGTTTGAGTTATGCATGTCAATGGTGTTAGTCTCATGTAGATTTGCAAAGACTTATTTGTAATCTTAATAAATATGATACACATGTATGTTCAGCTGTACTTCTCTTTGAGTTACTGTGACCTGTCCCTATCATTATGTCTTCCAGGTATGCCATGCAGCAGGCTACCAGTGTACAGCCACTTGGAGGATGAGGTCCTCGTCCCATACCTCCTCAACAACCATACAACACTTTTCAGCCATGTGCCACAGGATGCACAGCAGCGGGATGCCCTGTAGGAGGAACTCTGCAGAAGGGTAATTGATGTTGGCAGTCACAATCGCACCTATCAGCAGGTGCACCAAGACTGCACTGACCTCATAGGACGGGCGAGACCGCGTGCTAATGCACTCACCAGGGAACAAGGTGCAACAGGTGGGGGGGCACTCACCTAGCCCCCATTCACATGTACCGAGGAGCCACTGACCAACCTGGGGACACCTGAAGACCTTCATCCACAAGCTTTAGTTGGTATTGTGGAGGTGGGTGTCTCTCAACTACCGAGCCTGGAGTTGCCTGGTAAGTCAGTACTGCTCATATAACACAACTATATTTCACATAGTTACATGAATTACTGTACAATATGTAATGTAACATCATATGCAAGGCATGTATGCACACATGCCACATACTATAGTCTGCTACTCTACGTATGCACAGATGTGCATACTCCATAGTATAGTGTATTGTACTGGCTTATGTGCTAATATGGACATTGCACCCTGTAGCTATCATACATGTGTGGATAATGATCTTACTGCTGTGACACTCCTGTTTAGGTACCTCTGGCATTTTGCAGTGACAGCAGCCTGTGTCAGGTGAGATTGTTATTATTTACCAGGCTTGATAATGCATGGATCATATTAATTGCATGCTATCTGCCATAACACACATACACATAATGTATGGTGGTCCTGCTAATAGACACTTGTCAGACCTGCAATGCATCACAGTGGTTACCCATGTGAAACAATTGAAGACTATATGAAACACCTACATTAACCTTCCAAATTGTCATTGCCAGATGTGTTGACAACAGTGAATACAATGGTGGAGGTGTGTTTCACTGTAGGGACAGGTACTACATATCAGCATTACACATGGTGGGAATAGAAACAGTACTGCACAGACAGCATATGTGTGCACACAGTCTAAATGTGTTGGAGCTGGAGTATGACCAGCCCACAGGATACACCCTTGTGGATTAAACCCTTGCTATGAATGTCACACAATGTCATGTGCTATCTGACTGTCCATGACATGTAGTGGTCTGACTGCATCACTGCTCAACTATCCTACAAAACATGATGTCTCACATCCCATACATACCATGCTTTGTCTGCATAACCCTGTCCTCAGTGGAGCATATGACATCTATTGGTGTATGTCATATAGGATAAAACTGACATGTGAAGTAAGATGGCCATCACAACCATTGGACAGAACATGTGTACACATGGCCATGGAGGATGGCCAGAGACATGAAGCAACACACACAGTAGAAGTGATGTACATGTGTGTACACCTTGTTGTACATTGGCTCGAAACAATACAACTATGGCCTTTGTGTAATGGTGATATTGCAGATGTGAAACACTAAACATAATACAGGCCTGTGCACAGCTTGTGTAAGCATAACATGAAACC
Source organism: Protopterus annectens (assembly GCF_019279795.1). NCBI lineage: Eukaryota > Metazoa > Chordata > Ceratodontiformes > Protopteridae > Protopterus > Protopterus annectens. Next base: position 443,569,516 of record NC_056735.1, on the reverse strand, counting down.
ACCACATAACATGTCTTGAACATCTTGAGTGTGTCATGACATGAAAGCATTCACCTATACAGTATCCATATACATACATGTGTTGCACAACATACACATACAACCACATCAGGGCACAGATACAGTACATTCACCTTGCTGGTGTCAGTCATCACTGTCATGCCTGCTCCTCATGTGTGTAAGGTACACAGATGGCATATGGGACATAGAGTACTGCTAAGTTAGCCATGTGTGGGCATAGTTGCCAGGCATCAGTAATATGGTTGCAGATGTGCAGGGGTATCATCAGTATACACCCTTCTGTGACCTGTGTCACACATTCCACACTAGGGTATAGTGTGTATACACCTCAGTGACATGGGTCACATTCCACATTAGATATGTATTGTATGTGAACATAGTCATGGCTTTGAACTGTGACAGTAGCTCACACTATATAGCAATTGTGAATCCACATGATGCCCTGGAATGGCTATGCACATCAGCTCAATGTGCAGTATGTCACTGCATATTTGTAGGGCGGACAGACAACATTGCATCAGCTGAAGGCCCATGTTAGTATAACACATCCCTGCAATGGGACACCATTACCATACTCTAGATTGGAAAGGACACTTACACATGTATAAATGTTATTCAACATGTCAGCAGAAGACATGTCATACTACATGTGATTGGCAAGGTCATACACCACACAGCAGGCTGTTGTACTGTAAACCTATGTATGTATACACCCCAGCCATAATGGTCGGTGTATCACCTTCTTTTGGTCTTGTCAATTTTTGGGGTGTCCCGCAAAGGATGCTCCTGTCTGTGTTCCAAGATTAGATTTCATGGGTGCACTGCCCCACCCCAGTTGTATCCTGCCTGTGGTCTGGGGAGCAGTGGATTATTTACTTTGTTTGTGGGTTCATGTGTATGTTTTCCATGTCCAGCTGGGGGGTGTGGAAGGTCATGCTACATGTTTCATGTTTCTTGCTTCGGCCCCTCACTTCCATTGGCATAGCCTGTGAACATATGTCATTCTCTACACACACACACACACACACACACACACACACACACACACACACACACACACGTGTGTGTGTATATATATATATATATATATATATATATATATATATATATATATATATATATATATAGTTTTATATTTATATATATATATATATATATATATATATATATATATATATATATATATATATATATATGTATATATATATATATATATATATATATATATATATATATATATATATATATATATATATATATATATATATATATATATATATATATATATATATATATATATATATATATATATATATATATATATATATATATATATATATATATATATATATATATATATATATATATATATATATATATATATATATATATATATATATATATATATATATATATATATATATATATATATATATATATATATATTTACATACATATATATATATATATATATATATATATATATATATAAAGATATATGTGTGTCTGTAAAACAATGCATACTCCGTGCAAACGCACTTACACACGCTTACCGGTGTTTGTATATGCTTTAAACCTGCTTAGTAGTGCCTTATTCATTATGACACTGACACTTCGCTCCAGTTCACTTTTAATTGTTATTTTGCAGGTTATACAGTGGACAGATGTCACAATATGTTCATGTACAGATTGCCGATGGTAAATGGTATGTGATTCAGTGGGATTCGGAACGGGAATGTCTGTTCATTAGGCGGTTGCTCTAACCAATACACTATTGCTGTTCTGCTTCATTTGCATATATACCTATATACCCATGGCTCCTTGTTCCCCAAACACCCACCCCAACGCCTCCCTAACACTGCAGTCATCCATTCTCCAGTTGGATTCACGGTGTATCCACACCACTACACATCGGCCAATCCCTACTCCTGTAGACCCATCCCATCGGTTGCCTCACTCCATGTATCCTCAGAACTCCGAAACTTTTAGTCCACAAACATTGGTGATATGAGCGACCAAAAGGACACTATTCACAATTTTTGGGTTGTCCCACATGTGACACGCATGTCTTTATGTCAAGATTAGCAAACACAGAAAATAGAGGTCCGAACCCACTAATGGAGACAAAACTTTTAATACCAACAAGAATCCTTGTTGGCATTAAAAGTTTTGTCTCCATTAATGGGTTCAGACCTCTATTTTCTGCGTTTTCTGGGTTTCTACAATTAACATTTGTTTGCCTTTATGTCAAGATTAGACTGTATACTTCATTACATCCTTACTCCAGTTAACATGACACTACAATAAATTAATAAGTATGACTATGTGGTAATGCACACGTTACGTGTTTGGCGTATTTCTTTTACAGATAGACCGGTTTAGTAATTGGTGTTGCCATAGTAGGCAGATCACAGGAATGATTCCATGTGTGGGTAAGTCCTCACATTTGATTTTTTTTTAGCACAGCAATGACTTCGGACATTGTACACACTTCTGCATTTTAGCAGTTTCATCCCTTCCCTCTTATGCACAACCTATTATTCTATTACTGTCAAGGTTTGCAAGGGCCCATTCATGTTATTTATGTCTGCAAATGGAATGAATGTGTTACAGTGAATGTACTTCTACATATAGATGTCTACATGTGTGTATGCATATATACTTATAACATACTCGCTGACCTCCATGGGGTGGTCCAATTAGAACCAGCCCATCCAACCCTGGCACGCCTGGATCCATAATTTCATACCCATAGTTCTTCCACCCCACCCGAGTTCAACATTCATACATACCATCCATTGTCCAGTCGCTGTTGCAGCCAGGACACACCTCCACACATTGCCCTCTCCCAAGCGTTAGGGGCCCTACATATATGTTGTCCCAACCCATGTATTCTCAGGCTCTCCCACCATTTAGTCCTTGAACATACCTGCCCTTGCTTGTGTAATGGTCGGATGGCCAAATAGCCTATCCATTTTTGGGTAGTCCCACCAGGGGCTACCCTCTGATGGTAAAGTAGACTTAGCAGATCAACAATGTTACTCCCACTGGTAAATATCCTGCCTGTGGTGTGAGTAACAGTACTTTGCTCACTCCTGCCCAGCTGGATATGACATACGCTGACAGCGCTATTTAATACTGGGGTTGCTGTTGATTCCCTTCTCATTCCTTTTGTATGCTTTATTCTTACGTCGTTTTATCTTCATATATATATATATATATATATATATATATATATATATATATATATATATATATATATATATATATATAAATAAATAATATATCTGTATATACTTATATACATTTCCTATGCTGGGCACTGCTTAGACCCGCACATGTGCACTCAAACTTGCTTACTGTTACTTATATGTGCTTACTGCTGCTTATTTGTGCCATTTTGCTTGAATGATATTTAAGTTAAATATCTCATATGATACTCTTATGTCAGTTTTACAGCAAAATGACATTCATTCCACATGGAAAATGATATGAGCTATTGTTGGGCTCGAACCGTGAATGCCTGTTCATTAGGCGGATGCTCTAAACACTACTCTATTAACATTTACATTGATTTTGCATGTTTTTCTCTATGTGAATGAATATGATGTGCAAGCTACGCTCGGCGGAGGGCAGTGATGCGCAAACATGCTGCGCTTTGCTTACACCTTCACTATTGCAGCAATTCAAATGTATAATAGGGACACAGGGAATCTAACTGTGAAATTTCTAGGTTCAGGGCACAATATTCCTTACGTGCTCTTGTGTTTACTACTTCGATTTTATTTCACTGTTCATGGACACTCTTGTATGCTTAGCATACATTTCAGTATCTACGGACACTAATTACTGACTTACTATTATGGGTAGGCTCGACTAGTAGGCATAGTAGGTTGTGCAACAGTCGGGGCATGTTTACGCCTCCATAGAGCACTTGTACATGCCCCCTGCACTCGCACATGTTTCCTATGCACACCGAGGGTGCAGCGGCGTGCCCTCATACATATTCCTATGGCACCATCTGTAGTGAGGGCGCTCGGCAGGCTAAGACCGTCCTTGCGCCAAGCTTCTTGAATCCCAGGGACAGTCTTTTCTTTTACAGATCACTGAGTGCAAATGTGGACATGCAGTTACTATTGCTTGGGGGATTGAAGAAATGTGGACTCGACAGGTGAGAGTAGAAGGTGATGAGGTTTCGGTTGCTGGAGTGGTAATAATGGTCATGGGTTGCCAGAAGTGCAGCTGAATATGGAGTTGTTTTTTTTTTCTTGCCTGCTGTCACATGGTTATGTATTGGTTTGATCTTGTGTGGGGAGCACCAGGGTTTATCTTTACACTGTTTTAGGGGTAGTAGGGGCCTTCTTTGGAAGGGGTCAGATAGAGTGGCAGACATCGGGGTTAGGGGATTAGCAAGTTGCATTAAGTAAATTAGGCTTTTAATCTAGATGTGGGAGTTTGATAGGGTGATTGAGCTTTGAGTTACTGCAGTTTCAGGAGACACTGGGTTGGGTTTATTCACGATATTCTGGATGGTAATAGGGTGTCACGGACCTTCTGTGATCTGATGGCACTGGGCATTCTCTGGTTTGTTGGCATATTGTGTTGAGTTAGTTTTGCCTGGTTTGGTTTATTGCGGGTAATGCCAGCCATGATGGTGCTACTTTAAGTTTATATTGTTACCAGCCATGATGGTGGTTTAAGTGTGTTATTGTTTATAATGAGTAGTTGTGATGTTACTATTTTATTAAATGGAATTTAGAAGAGATTTAAGAGGGGTATTACATGAATTGAACAAAAATATATATATATATTTCACTGGGTGGTATTATGGGGTTGTAATGTGGTGTGGTGGTATGCAGTTGCCTCAGCATGGCTTCATTGACAGTGGCCTTAGTAGTAGGTCCAGTGCTTGGTAAGGCTTTTGGTATCATTGTGAGGCTTCTTGTGGTTGGGTGGTATTGTTTAATTACATCATGGTAGTAGTTACGATAGGTGAAGAGGTTATGGTTTGCTACCTTGGTATAGTTGAGGGATCAGTGGTTTGTTTCAGTTTTAGGTACTCGGCTGTTTTTGTGAGTTATGTATAGGGTTAGGAGTTAATAAATTTGAATCTAGCTGTGTTAGGGAAGATGGGTACACCGAATGATATTTGACCTAGTGCCTTACTGGTGGCTAGGTTTCCGGAAGTTTGAGGGGAATAGCCTGGTTAGGCTGGTGGGCAGAGAAGAGAGGCAGGCTTGCCCTCTTCTGATCCCCCTCTGGTGTTAGATGTGCATTTCAATACGTTGGGAAGGAAATTGAGCAGTTGCTCTTTTGTAAGTTAATAAGCAAGCTAAGCAGCTTATTTGGATGGTGGAGTAAGTCAATACATTGAAGGTGAGTGGGGTAACGCTGCCTTGTTAGTGCAAGGATAAGTGAGCAAGTGTGGGACGCTGCTTATCAAGGGTGAGTTGGTTACTCTGCCCTTATGGTTATTTTATGTTTTCTTTCAATGATGTTATCACCTGTGTCATGTTTTGGTTGAAATTTATAATTATTGGTTAACAATCATGTTTATGGAAGTTTAATAAAGGTCGTCAAATGTCATTCGGTGTTGTGTTTTTATTGAAATAGAAAAAGACAAATGAGGTTTGGAACAGACCATTTTGTCCTGGAACATCTTCAAGTGGGGTTAGATACATAGGTTATCAGAAATTAAAAGAATATGGGGAGGACAGGGTTAATTAGGATGGTGGGATGTTTAAGGAAGAAATGAGGTAAGGGTAGGGAGGGGCTTAGAGGGTTTTGTCAAGTGTAACTGAGGTAGAAGTCACATTTCTGGTGTGAACTTGCTACCTTTCCTCCCTCCCTCTTTTTATTAGTGGGTTTGTGGTTATTTCAGTTTGGGAAGGGGGATGGCAGAGAAGAGGGGCAGGCTTGCCCTCTTCTGTTCCCTCTCTAGTGTTGAATGTGCATTTCAATAAGTTGGGAAGTAAAGTGAGTGGTTGCTATGTTGGAAGTTAATAAGCAAGCTGAGCTGCTTATTTGGATGGTGGAGTAATTCAATAAAATGAAGGTGAGTGGGGTAATGCTGCCTTGTTAGTGCAAAGATAAGTGAGCAATTGGGGGATGCTACGTATCAAGGGTGAGTTGGTTACACTGCCCTTATGATTATTTTATGTTTTCTTTCATGGATGTTATCACCTGTGTCATGTTTTGGTTGAAATTTATAATTATTGGTTAACAATCATGTTTATGGAAGTTTAATGAAGGTCGTCAAACGTCATTCAGTGTTGTGTGTTTATTGAAGTGGAACAGAACAAATACTAGCAGTGTTCTTTACAAACACTCATAAAATCCTCCAAAGCTAGTTACGAAAACAAAATTGCCACTGACTCTAAAGACAACCACAAAGCATTCTATAGCTATGTCAAGAATTTAAATGGGAACACTCAGATCTGCTCTGAGTTACAGCATAATGGCACTAAATATACAGAACCAACTGATATTGCCAACATCCTAGCAAATAGGTTCAGTGCTAACTTTACCGCCCCTCTCACCCCCTAGAGGGCCCATCTCTATACTGGAAGAATGCAAAGTTCCTATAATCACGGCTGCACAGGTAAAAATCACACTCTCCAAAGCCAAGAACACAGCATCCATGGGACCTGACAATATCCCAGGCTGCATTCTACACGAACTACAGAATGAACTGGCACCCTAACTAAGCACCATGTTCAATCATAGCCTCACCTCAGGCTTTGTACCCACTGAATGGTGCACCACAACAGTTATCCCACTTCACAAAGGGGGAGCCACGACGGACCCCGGGAACTACCACCCTATTAGCCTGGCTAGCCTGGTCTGCAAGGCCATGGAACGTATCATCATGGAACTCATAAACAAAGACATTTGTAATCTCCAAACTCTGGACCCTAATCAGTTTGGATTTGTAAAAGGCAGATCATGTCTCCTAAACCTGATTGACTTTTTTGAAGCAGTCACCAAAGTCATAGATGAGGGTAAAATGGTTCACACAGCTTATCTAGATCTCGCCAAGGCTTTTGACACCATCCCCCACTCTGGAATTATAGATAAGCCCACTAAACTAGGTATTAATCCCTATGTCACAAGATGGGTTGCCAACTGGCTCACGGACAGAACCCACACTGTGAAAGTAGCGGATTCCAAATCCGACATCAGACCAGTGACAAGTGGAGTACCACAGGGTTCAGTCCTGGGTCCTCTCCTGTTTGGTATCTACTTCTCTGAAGTGCAGGCCAACACAGAAGGTCTTTGGATAACAAAGTTTGCAGATGACTGCAAACTAGGAGCCATAATCGAAACTCCTAACGATGTGGACAAACTACAAAAGGGCCTCACTGAGACAGATACCTGGTGTCAAAGCCATGGCCTGAAGCTCAATGCCAAAAGGTGTATTGTCATCCCCTTTGGTAAAAACTCTGTACTCATGAACTACCACATAGCTGGTAGTCTACTTAATGCTGAAAATGTGATAAGAGACCTTGGGACACAGGTGGACAGTAGTCTCTCCTTTGATAATCACATCGCCACAATGGTCAGGAAATCCTTCTACATGGCTCATCTCATCACAAAAGGATTCTCATCCAGAAAAAAAGAGGTCATTGTTCCCCTCTACTTATCATTCATTTGATTAGACCCATTATAGAGTACAACACCCCTTTTGGTATGTACCTCACAAGACATCTACAACAACTGGAAAGACCACAGAAATACCTCACAAAGACGATTACTGGCCTCAAACAGATGCCCTATGCAGACCGTCTCAAAAAGCTACAGCTTTACTCCATCGAATATCGCCTACTCAGGGGCGATCTCTGCCTAACAATCAAAGCTATGTCAAACCCAGAGCTGTTGGACATGCTCCACTTAAAGAAATCCCAATCCCTCCGAGCTACACGCTCTAGGGACCTTAACCTTGTCACCACAATAAACAGAACATGCTGGAGGCATAGATTCCTGTCCCAGAGGCTTCCCATACTCTGGAACAGACTACCTATCTATATCAAACAGAGCTCCTCATTGGCACTCTTCAAGAAAAATCTTGATGATGGGAAATGGTAAATGGGAAATTCTCCCCGGGGATCACTTCTGTGGCTTTGCTCGACAGGGGCACAGGAAAATAATTTTCTTGGGTGGCGAAAGCCAGGGTACATTTTTTGGCTAAGCTTGTATGGGCCCTAGGGCCGATAGCCTAGTACCTACCTATGAACCTATGAACCTATGAACTCACTTGTTTTTGATGGATGTATTAAGTTTAACTTTGGAATACTAGACACAATCAATTTTGATTTGAGGGTGGACAACTGGAAATCCAAATAGAATACAGGGAGCTCATATGGCAACTAAGACTCAATGCTACCATACCCCCCCCCACACACACACATTTTACATTTGTTGTCTGGGATAGTCCGACTGGATAAATGTCCATTTTCAGCAGAGGCCCGGGGAGAAAAGCTCCAGCATACATACATTCAGAAAAATATTACATATAATATTATTCAGGATCAAAACATTATTTTGCAGATTTATTCGGACAAGCTAGTTATACATTTACATCAAATGCAGAATTAACTGAGATTATATACATACCTCCTGTTAAAGCTCCAGCATACATATATCCAGAAAAATATTTACATATATTAATCATGATAAAAGCATATTTTTGTGGACTTACTCAGACAAACTAGTACACAGTTACATCAAATCCAGAATTAAATAAAGTTTTATGCATACTAATTTTTACTCAGCTAGAGTTACCTAGAGGACTTTTAGTACACAGTTTTTTAGTAAGGAGCTAATCAGGGCTAGAGCATGGACATAGCCAGTGTGATCTGAAATAGAGTTTGACACTTTTCTTGAATTGGGCTAAGGAGGTTGCAAGAGTAAGGTTGGCAGGGAGGGGGTTCCACATTTTACCAACAGTGTTAGTGAATAGAGAATTTCCAGGTGAGTTATTGAATTTGACTGTTTGTACAAGCAGTCTATTAGATGAGCAGAGTGAGTCAAGATTGTGGTTTGGGATGATTATATTTTCCAGTGTTGGGGTGTTACCTGGATGTTTGAGAATTTTATATGCCACTATAAGCTGGTTTAACTGGAGTCAGCTAGGCAGTTCTATCCATCCAAGGTGTTGTAGATTACGGCAGTGGTGTGTCCTATAGGGCATGCCAGTGGCAAATGTGGCAATGTGATTATAGCAGCTAGAAAGTTTGCTGAGGTCAGATTTGCTAAGGCTAGTAAGCATAGGAGAGGCATAAAGAAGGGTAGAAAGTAGATGAGAGCAGGCAATGGCTGTTCTAGTCGGTGGAGCTAGGAAAGGTTTATTCCTGTATAGTGAACCAAGATTTTATTTATAGTTTTACTGGTTTAATTGACATGCATGTCAAATCTAAGATTATCAATAATTACTTCTAGGAGTTTTGTGTAGGGGTCTGGGGAGATGATTGTGCTGTTATTAGATTTAATGGTAAAGGATACTGCTGAGGGTTTACGGGTGGGCAGGAAAGTAGTAGTTTAGTTTTGTTATGGTTTAAGATCAGGCACTGATTAGACAGCCAGTTTTCAACTATGTTGAATGTGTTCTGGGTTGTGGACAGCAGATTTGTTGGAGAGGTGTCAGAGCATACCAATGTGGAGTCATCCACATATTGAATGCAGGTAGCATCTGGGATGGCTGTGTGGAGATCATTAATAAAGATTAAAAAGAGAAGGTTTCCTCATATGGAGCCCTGTGGAACTCCTATGGTATTAGGTAACAGGCATGAGAGTTTGTTCTGCCATAGTATGGCTTGCTAGCTAACATTCAGGAAAGCCTGTAACCATTGGAGAGCTTGGTTATCTAAGGATACGGTTTTCAGTGTGTGGCTGAATAGTTGTTGGTTAGCCATATCAAAAGCTTTGGAAAGATCCAGAAAGTGGGCTAAAGATAATTTGTTGTTGTTCCGGTTTTGGTTAATGACATTATTGAAAGAAAGGAGGGCTGAGGAGGTACTGTGATGAGGTCTAAAGTCATGCTGAGAGTTGGCCAACGGTTTATTCTGAATGAGATAGTGCAGAAGTTGTTTATGAATGCACTTCTGAATGATTTTAACCAGTGGTGACAATATGGCTATGGGTCTGTAGTTGGACAGTTCAGTAGAGCTGCCACCCTTATGGAGTGGTATGACATAGGATATTTTCTAGATGGAGGGGATAGTGGCTTCTATTATGGCTCTGTTGATTAAGATAGAGATGGGGTACACTGTAGCATTTGTAGCTTTTTGCAGATATTCAGCAGGGAGATGATCAGCTGAAAGGGTAGTGGGTTTTACTTTTTTTGGTAAGGTTTGAATGAGTGATGTAGAAACTGGTTGGAGGCTAAAAGAGAGTAGAGAGTTGGGTATAGCAGTATTTACTATAGAGCCTCTAGGAGATTATTGGCTAGCTAGTGACTGGATAGTCTCTGTGAAGAAACGATTGAAGGCATTTGCCCCTCTTCAGTACTTTTATGGATGGAAGCTGAAGGGGTAAGAGTGTGGGACTGACCCGGATGAAGGAGATTTATACCTGCCCAAAACTTAATGACCAAGTTTCTATTAATTCGGTGCTAAGGATGAGAGCAGCAAAGTTATGATGTTATGCAGTTATGTACAAGTCATTTCAACTTAAGTAAACTATGCAGTTATGTATAAGTCATTTCAACTTAAGTAAACATCAGTGGTGAGAGTACAATTTGTCTTGATATGATTTTAATGTTATGTCAGTAAACTGAGACTGTTCCTTTTTATCTATACTAGTTCTGAAGAAGGCCTGAGCAGAAAGGAAGAAAGCTTTTAATGAATTTTAATAAAATCAACAAACTAATGGTTTTGAGACTGCAGGAGTATATGTTTTGCATTTGATGTCTCTTTGGTGATTTTTACATGAGGCAAGGTGAACCCTGTGTTTTGATTCTAAGTCTATTGTGGGTTGCATAGATCTGTACACTTCGCTGTGGTCATCTGTTGCAAACAATATATTAAATTTAATGTAAACAACCATAGAAATCCCGTTCATACCAGCATTAATACCTCTTTGATCAAATTGCTGAGGTATAACCTCTTGCTGTTGTTATTCTTACTGTTTTTTGTTTGTCTCAAAATAAAATAAGACCGTCTATAGATATAAATATAAACATAAACATAGACATAGATATAAACATAGATATATAAAATAGGGTTCTTATTATATACTCAGAGGCATTTCTTTGAACGCCTCTTCATTGACAGTTAAATAACGAAAACACAAAACAGTGAATGGTCATATAAGCGATTTCTTTCCCTGGTAAAGAAATCACTTGGCCACCTCTGTTAATTTGCCTTTTTCGCCACTGTAGTGCGATCTTGGAGTTGGTATATTTAGTTAGTGTGGGGCATGGGGGGATACATCCCCACCACAGTTGGGGGTTGTGGGGGGCAAAGCCCCTCACTTTGTATTGTTTGTAGTGATTTGTTTTTTTTTTTTGTTCACGCTAAGTGATTTCTTTCCCAGGGAAAGAAATCGCTTATATGCTCATTTGCTGCTTTGTAGACCCTTTAACTATATAGTTATATACAGGTGCCATTCATTGTTTGGCAATGGTGGTGCAGTGGTTAGAGTCTGCATGTCCTCCCTACATTTGCTTGCATTTCCTCTGAGTGCTCTGGTTTCCTCCCACATCCCAAAGAGATGCTGTAGGTGGATTGCGCACACTAAACTGCCCATAGGTGTGTGCATGTGTGTGCCTTCAGTGGAAGACTAGGAGCCGGGCTGGCAACTCAACACCATAAAACTCCATTGCCAATTTGTTCTGTGGACTGTTGTTCTGCTATGGTGACCCCTAACTGGGAAAAACTGAAAGAGGAAGAAGAAGATATAGGTGCCATTCATTGCACTGCCTATTTAGAAGATTCATAGTATTTATTACTCAAATGTTTAGCTGAAATCTTAAAATTTTGATCATGGTCCAATATGGAATGGCCTTTATCTCTTTCCTCACTGTAGTATGGCTTTGGAATTGATATATATAATTAGCAAGGGATGTGGGGGGGTGTATGGGGACTGGGTCCCCTGCATAAAACTTTTTTAAAGTTTTATTTTCAATTTTTTGTATTTTGACTTTTTGGTGTCAATCATTTTCCATTCTATGATTTGTGTCATCAATGTAATGATAGGAATTCATATATATATATATATATATATATATATATATATATATATATATATATATATATATATATATATATATATAATGATAGGAATTCATATACATATATATATATATATATATATATATATATATATATATGTTTGGTTGTATGTATGTATATATGTGAATATATCTTATTCTTTTGGCTGTTCCCATTAGGGATCGCCACGGCGGATCACCTGTTTCCATTTCTTCCTGTCCTCTGCATCTTGCTCTGTCACACCAACCACCTGCATGTCCTCTCTCACCACATCCATAAACCTTATCTTAGGCCTTCCTCTTTTCCTCTACCTGGCAGCTTCATCCTTAGCATCCTTTTCCCAATATACCCAGCATCCCTCCTCAGCATGTCCAAACCAATGCAATCTTACTTCTCTGGCTTTGTCTGCAAACCGTCCGACCTAAGCTGACCCTCTAATATACTGATTCCTAATCCTGTTTATCCTCATCACACCCAGTGCAAATCTTAACATCTTTAACTCTGTCACCTCCAGCTCTGACTCCCGCCTTTTTGTCAGTGCTGCCATCTCCAACCTATATAACATAGCTGGTCTCACTACCCTCTTGTAGACCTTCCCTTTCACACTTACTGGTACTCATTTGTCAGAAATCACTCCTGGCACTCTTCTCCACCCACTCCACCCTGCCTGTACTCTCTTCTTCACCTCTCTTCCACACTCGTCATTACTCTGAGCTATTAGACAGATAGATAGATAGATAGATAGATAGATAGATAGATAGATAGATAGATAGATAGATAGATAGATAGACAGATGCACAGATACATAGATACCTAGATAAATATTTTTTTCTGAGCATAGGACTCAAAAATGCATTAACTCACATTATAAAAAAACTCTTTTGTTTAACATTAGTTGGAAATCTGATAATCTATGCTTATAGTTATCATTACCCAAATATTAGTGCTGACGATAAATTAGACACTTAATTAGCAGTTTTTTCTACTTTTTCAAAATCCTGTTACAGACATTGAATTGCTTATTTCTTGTTATCACTTCTATATAAATATTAAAGACAAGAATAATTTGTTAGCTAAAGAAAAATAGTAATCTTTTACTGTTTTTGCAACATGACATGACTACTTAATAAAAAGGTGGCCAGCAGGGAATCCATGGATGATCATGAGCAAATGTATTCATACGGATGAGAGGTAAAATTCTACGAGGAACTTTACTTTTACCACCAACATGATAAATAAGCACATGACAGTATTTGAAGTGTGAACTTTTAATAGACAGAACAGGAAAATAGGTGAATTATGTTATTCTGTTAAAAGACAATTAATGTGAGTAAATTGGCACTGTTATCAGATAATGTTATGCAAGGCAGAAACTGCAGTCAAAGGTGATAGAGACAGCAACTAAATGAACCAACTGGCACTGGTGGGGGTTGACATAAAATGTTGGACTGAGTCAGTATAATTACACATTGTCAATATTCTGTAATGATGATGTAGGAAATAGTTGGACCTTTATACTGAACCATGACAGCCTAAGAAAAAATGATTATTAATATGGCCAGTGTGTTTTAAGTTTGAAAGGCAAAATTTACCTTCTGCATGCTGTTTTGCGACAGCCATTATTTTTGTTTCATCTTTCATCTTTATAGTAAAACAAGTATGTTTTATTCAATAATCTTGGCCACATTTTAACTGAGAGAACAGATATTTCATTAAGCAGATGCTATGGTAAATAATTTTTCCATCAAAGTAAATCCTCCTCATTAATATAAAAAAAGGAACAGATAGGCCCCTCGATTCTTTTTCAGGAGTTCACCAACACAAAAACAAATGAAAAAAGAAAAGCATGTAGTTGTGTGTGTGTGTGTGTGTGTGTGTGTGTGTGTGTGTGTGTGTGTGTGTGTGTGTGTGTGTGTGTGTGTTTGTGTCAGTGCTAGTATTTGTAGAAAGAAACTCATCTCAAAGCTCCATATGTTATATATTTTTTATTATTTTTAGATCACCATTAGAAATGTATTTAATATGAAGAATGTAGTACTCTGTACCATAGCTTCATGGATCTAGACAAAATAAGAAATGTGTGCACCAGAACATCGTACAGATGGTTACTTCCAGCAATCTCACGGATTAACTAAGTGAAAAACTGTTTCTTTGCTATAACAGAACATTAGCATGTCAAACTAGTGAGTCTGAAGGTCTTTTGGGTATTACAGTATAAAGGATCGGACACCATACAAAGTAAAAATACCTTTTCTACATGTGAGAGGATCTCAGATTTCCAGGGTGAAGAATCAACAGTATATTTGTCAAAAGTATAATCATGAATAAATATAACAATTAAACAAAGCAGCACATAAGCAAAAATGTATTAACCATCACTGATAACCCGTACTATTTGGCGTTTTTTTTTTTCATTTCATTTAATGGGAGATGGCAAAGATGAGTGCAGCCATTTCATTGAAAGAATAAAGACATGATGAAAGAAAAAAATATAGACATTTGCTTAATTCCTGGAAGATGCTATATTGTGAGGCTGCTTTAATCAAAATAAAAGGAAAATTTACCTTATGTTATATACACAAGTCATTTTGAAGTTTTACTATTTAATTGTGAATTAGATTGCACTCTGTATGTTCTTGAAAATATAAATGCAATGTAATATATTAGCTGAACACTTCTAATTGCCACGATGCCAAAGAAATGATAAAGGGCATAGACAAAGCTATCATCTTGACTATTTCTCTTTTTTTCTGAAAATGATTAATTATGTAATGGAACACCTTAAATGTAATTAACACTATTAACAACACAGTGAATGCAATGAAGAAGAAGAATGCAATGGTGACAAAGTGTGCTATGATGTATAATGATGTGTTATTGCAATAACGTGTTGTTAATGTGATTAATATAACACTGAAAACAATGTAATTAGTTAGAAACAATGTTAATGAGCGGCATCAGTGTACAATAATGTCTTATTAATGTGTTACTGTAATAATGATGTGTTAGTGTACCAGGCTGGCAGGAGGATGTATCTGTGGTCAGTGCTAATGAGCATTGAAATCTGGAAAATGATTAATATGACATACTGTGAGTTGTCTCTGAGCTGTACAATGGTGATGCCAGTGTTTCTGAGTGCAGACATATTTAGGATGCTGTTGGATGGCTTTAATGTTGTTGGAAGTGCTTCTCAGACCTGATATTTTCTCAGTAGTGTTGAGATATTGTACAGCTGATATTTATGCATGATGGATTAATCGCATTACTTTAAAAAAAAGAAAATGTTGATAAATAAAAAAGAAACACATGAAAATAATAAGGGTGTTATGAATTCAGAGTTGCTATGTATATGTTACTCTGTAGACTCCCTATGTTAGACAATATAATGTTGACTTCAGATTAATTTAAAGACAACTACAATATTCCTAAGGAAAGCTGGTTGTGATTAAAACAAGTTACAATATTTCCTAAACAAGCAGTTCCACAGTGTAAATTTGAAATTTTGAAATAGCGTGTCAAAATAAATATCATTAAAACTGCGTAAAACTTTCCAAGCCTCACTTTATTTGTTAAAATGTACAGACCTAGGGAATCATTAAGTAAAATATTAAGAAATGTTTCTAACCAAACATATCTTACTGTAAATCAAGCAGTTTGTCTATTCGGCTTTTCCCAGTTAGGGGTCGCCACAGCAGAACTCCGGTCCGCTAATGATTGGCAGTAGATTTTTATGGTGCCGAGTTGCCAGGCCGACACCCAAGCCTCAGCAAAGGCACACCCATTCACGCTTGTCCTTTGAACGCCACTCGACCACGGGGAGGACATGCAGACTCCACACAGAAGGCACTCCAGCCGAGAATCGAACAGGAGAACCTCTTGCTGTGAGGCAACACAGTAATTATCTGAAATACAGAGACTCTTGTGTACTTGTTGTGCACATCGACATGAAAATACTTACCCTTCAAAATACTTACCCTTCTCACACACTCCCAGGGATTCATTAAAAACAAAACAAAAAAAAAATCAAAAAAACACTGCTGGCAATAAAAGCTGTGGTAAAAAGGAATAGGCACACAATGCTTAGATGTGCAATTCAGAAATGTGGTAGGTGCAAAAAAGAAAGGTGTTGTTATCAACTATTTGCATGTCACTGACTCAACATTAACTACCTCTAGTACTAATCAGAACTTTCCTATGGTAATTAATACTGGTGGCCCATAGGTTCATAGGTTCATACATTGGTACTAGGCTATCGGCCCTAGGGCCTATACAAGCCTAGCCATAACAATTCCCTGGCTATTTCTTCCCATAATATTTACTTCCCTGGAACCCTCTAGCAGGACAACTGACGTGATCCCCGGGGTGAATTTCCTATCACCCATCCAGTCATCAAGGTTCCTTTTGAAGAGGGCCAATGAGGCACTCTAATTGACATGGATGGGCAGTCTATTTCAGAGTCTGGGGAGTCTCTGGGTCAGGAACCTATCCCTCCAGCATGTTTTGTTCATTGTAATGACAAGGTTTTGATCCCTGGAGCATGTGGCTCTGAGGGATTGGGATTTCTTTAAGTGTAGCATGTCCAAAAGCTTTGGGTTTAACATGGCCTTGTCTGTTAAGTAGAGATTGCCTCTGAGTAGACAATATGTGACAGAGTATAGCTGGAGTTTTTTTAGATGGTCAGCATAGGGCATCTGCTTTAGGCCTGTGATTCTTTTAGTGAGGTATTTCTGCGGCCTTTCCAGTTGTTGCAGATGTCTTGAGATGTACATACCAAACGGGGCATTGTATCCTATAATGGGTCTAATGAGGGATGAGTACAGTGGGACAATGTCCTCCTTTTTTCTGGATGAAAAGCCCTTAGTGATGAGGTGTGCCACATGGAAGGATTTCCTATCTGTTGTGGCCATGTGGTTATTGAAGGTGAGACCACTGTCTACCTGTGTCCCTAAGTCTCTTATCACACTTTTGGTGTTTACTGTACTGCCACCTATGTGGTACTTCAGGGGTATGTGTTTTTTCCCAAAGGGGATAACTATACATTTCTTAGCAATGAGCTTGAGCCCATGGCTCTGGCACCAAGCATCTATTTCTGTAAGGCCCCTTTGTAGAATATCCACATCATTTGGGGATTTGATAATGGCTCTCAATTTGCAGTCATCTGCGAACTTTGTTAGCCAGAGTCCTTTATTGTTGGCCTGTACTTCAGAGAAGTAGATGCCAAACAAGAGGGGTCCCAGGACTGAACCCTGAGGTACTCCACTTGTTACTTGTCTGGAGCTGGATTTGGAGTCGGCTACTTTTACAGTGCGGGTTCTGTCAGTAAGCCAGTTGGCAACCCATCGAGTGATGTAGGGATTAATTCCCAGCTTAGTAAGTTTATCTATGATTCCAGAGTGAGAGATGGTGTTGAAGGCCTTGGCAAGGTTCAGATAGACTGTGTGGACTGCCTCACCCTCATCCACATCTCTGGAGACTGATTTGAAGAAGTCAGTCATGTTCAGTGGACAAGATCAGCCCTTCATGAACCCAAACTGGGTGGAGTCTAGTGTTTGAAGGTTGCCAATGTCTTTGTTTATAAGTTCCATGATAATACGTTCCATGGCCTTGCAGATCAGACTCAACAGACAGATGCAGTGGTAGTTCCCAGGATCCAAGATGGATCCCCCCTTGTGGAGTGGGATAACTGTAGTTGTGCGCCACTCAGTGGGCACGAAGCCTGAGGTGAGGCTATGATTAAACATGACACTTAGGTGAGATGCCAGCTCATTTTGTAGTTCATGTAGTACACAGCCCGGGATGTCGTCTGGTCCTGTGGATGCTGTATTCTTAGCTTTGGATAGTGTGTTTTTTACCTGTGTGGCTGTTATTACTGGAATTTGGCAATCTTTCGGTATTGAGATGGGCCCTTTAGGGAGTGATAGAGGGGTGAAGTTGGCACTGAATCTATCTGCCAGGATATTGGCAAGATCCTTGGGATCAGTATATTTAATGCCATTCTGTTGTAGCTCAGAGCAGATCTGAGCATTGCTATTTAGATTCTTGGCATAGCTATAGAATTCCTTATGGTTGTCATCGGAATCTTTGGCAATTTTATATTCGTAACTAGCTTTGGAGGAATTGGGATAGGCACCAACTCAGAAAAAAGGTGAAAATGAAACCAATAAAACCAAAAGGAGCCGGCAACTATAACAAGACTGTTTAATTAGCGCTTTCGGTAAAGCAAATACTTCACCTTCTTCAGATAAAAAACAAGTCAATTAAGGTTGTTTATATATTCTTACAAAAGTTAATCAACCAATTAGTTAACCACTTAATTAACAAACTACTATCATACACAATCATAAATAAAAGAAACAGCATACATACACTTAATATTGCAGTCATAATGGTAAAAAGCCAAAAAGTTTTAAATAACAGCTCCAGGAAAACTCAACTAGATGCATTATCCGTCAAATAAACTTAAATATCAAAGGTAAATATAAAAAGGAAAAATATACACAAAAAAAAAATAATAAATATATTACAGAAAACAAAAGAAACAATAATAAATAGAAAATATCTACAAATATACAATTTAGACTCATTATTAAAATGCAAGATATGCATAATCTATATATCCATAAAATGGTATATGTATATAAACGCAACCTTTATTTTTCTAAGGTTGTGTTTATATACATATACCATTTTATGGATATATAGATTATGCATATCTTGCATTTTAATAATGAGTCTAAATTGTATATTTGTAGATATTTTCTATTTCTTATTTTTCCTTTTTATATTTACCTTTGATATTTGAGTTTATTTGACAGATAATGCGTCTAGTAGAGTTTTCCTGGAGATGTTATTTAAAACTTTTTACTTTTTACCATTATGACTGCAATATTGAGTGTTTGTACGCTGTTTCTTTTATTTATGATTGTGTATGATAGTAGTTTGTTAATTAAGTGGTTAACTAATTGGTTGATTAACTTTTGTAAGAATATATAAACAACCTTAATTGACTTGTTTTTTAACTGAAAAAGGTGAAATATTTGCTTTACCGAAAGCGCTAATTAAACAGTCTTGTTAAAGTTGCCGGCTCCTTTTGGTTTTATTGGTTTCATTTTCGCCTTTTTTTCTAAGTTTTTGAGTTCGTTTTGATTTTTTGTTTCGTTTATAAGCACCAACTCATTCAACCCCCCCAACCATACTACATACCTCTTAACAGTCCGAGTTGTTATAATATCCCCATTACATTTTCTTATGCCTACCCCCATAAATCACAGATCCCTACATTCAGTTAATAATGACAGACATTGAATTTTCATTCCTGTTCATGTTTGTAGACTGCATATTGCTGCTAGGGCTGCTACTCTATTCATTTTTTAATTGAGTTCCCATAGTAGCTTAAATAATGTCCCTAGTGTCATCTAGTGTTCCTCTTGGCTTTACAGTGAAGCCTTCCTCTAGAGTCCTTCACAACTCACAGACTGTTGTAGTCATTGTGTCATGCCAGACATTTGACCTTCATACTTCTCATTATGTGAAAGTCACTGACAGTAACAATGGATTAGTTACTGTACTAGATTTGTACATCTGATACATCTGCTTTCCATGTAAAGGGTGCTGGGTTTGAAACCTACACCCCCTTGACTTTACATATATAATTTAAAGCACTTAAGAATATTTAGAAGAATTCCTAGTGGCAGAGATGGCAGTATGTCAGGTGGGAGCGTCTAGCATATTTAGAGTATTCCTGGTATTTGGTGCCCCTTTCACCCACATAATCTTTCAATCTTTCTTTCTTTTCATATGTGCGGTTAAGGCTTGATAAGAAGAGTAACCTGTTTGCATATCATTATGGACAGTTGAGAGGTATGGCAGTAAAGCAGTTCCATTTAATTGGATGTAAACCATATAAGCAAACAATTTAATGATGCAGCATCAAACATAAACTTAATTTAATAATTGTTGATAACTGGTGCTTAGTTATATGTCTCATCCACATTGCAGTAGAACCTTTGGTCTTAAAATTAATATTGACTGATGCCATACCTGCATGTGACTGCTTGTGTACTCTTTATGTATACTTTGTACTTATCATGGCTTTGGCTGTCTGAATGTGACTAAATGCTGCAGTGAAGGCTGTGAATCAGTTCATCAGTTAATGACTATTTTAAAGGCGGATATAATAATTAAACTTGGGAATTTCTGCAATAATATATATTTCTGTTAAACTGAAGTTTGTTAAATATACATGGCAGCTGAATAGAAAAGAAACACAAAACTTGTTATTGATGGTTTGAGTTAGAAATGGATTTTACTTTATTCAGCATTGTTTATGCCAAGTTACTATATATGGTTCCTTCTAATTATCATTCTGCATGCTTATTATTGAAGTTGCTGGCTCTAAGTTGTTTCACTCTAACCTTCATACCTAGATACTGTCCAAAATTTGTCACGATGTTCAGATTTCTGGGTTTTGTTTTTGTTCTGTTCCTGATAAACTATGTGGTTTTATGGCAAATCTTTAAGAACAGCAATCACTATGTAATGACATACATTTGAGTGTCAAACTTCATATCTTTCATAAAATGAATGCTTAAACAAAACATCTTATTCTACCACTATTCTAAGTTTGTTATAGCAAAACTTAAAATCTGTCCCTCATTTTGGACTTTCACTCCACCTCAACCCTCTTTTTGATTTTGTCCAGAACTCTTTTGCTGTGAGTGAAAGGTAAGCTTTCAGCATGCTTGTTAGGCAGCAAGAAGTCCAAGAATGTACAGTTGTGTTGACTTGAGTTGATTATATAACTAAATAGTACGTCTTTGCATTTTCTTGTTTATTTTTTATGTGCATCATATTAAATGCTTTACATTTATATATTAATTAACTTTACCAATCAACTTACCATAACAATTGTGTATCAAAATACTTTTTTTATAAAGGAATTTCTATTAAGAAATTATTCAGAGAAAGAGACAGCTAAGGCACAGAATGAGGTACTCAGCCATATGGGAAATTCTGCCAGACTCCAGTTTTCCACTTGGAGTGAAATCGTGCATTCTACATTGAATGTGGATAATAAAATCAGGCTTTGCTTGACTTATTCGAATGGTGTTAATTTAGTTTGTGATGTAGTTAAAAGGAACTGATACATTCTGACCACTGATGAGAAGTTTATAGGACGTCTTAGTGAAACACCTAGTTTTAGCTTCAACAACAGCCAATTTTTGAAAAAAATTATGTTACAAACCTCTTGCCAGTAAGGGGTATGTAGTTTCAGATAGGAAAGGGACTTTTCCCTGTAGGTTTTTGTAATGTGTGTAAATATATTAATAATATTAGTAGTTATGAGAATGTTTGAAATGGTTGCATTTATTATTTTAACTTTCATGCAGACTGCAAGAGTACAGATTTTGTTTACCTTGCTATTTGTAAAGTATATGCATATTACTATGCAGGGAAGACTAATAGGGCATTAAAAAACAGGATATGTGAACATAACATTCTGAAAAAAGATACCAGAAATGCTTTAGCTAAGCATGTCTTAACAAATGCTTCCACTTATTTTTTCTCATCACAGTGTTAGAGTTAGTTACACCCAACATTTCAGGTGGTAACATCAGAACAAGAACTGAGTGCATTGAAATCAAATGGATTGTAGAGTTACAAGCAGATTGTTATAGAGGTTTAAATGGCATTGTCTTTTTAAAGAAAGAAGTGAGCCCCTGCAAGTATGGTAGCTGCACGGCCCCAAAAGTCCTCAGCCAAAATCAAAATATAGAGCCAGCAAACAGTGACATATATATTTATTAATAACTAGTAAGGAGAATAAAGCAACAGACCAGTTTCGGCTATAGATTTATTAAGCCTTCATCAGAGTAATAAATTCTGGTTACATCCATTCTCCTTTTATAATGTATCTCACCTAGAGGCTAATTGAAAGAATTACATATTAAACATATTCGTTGAGTCCTGGTGAAAATAGAGCACCCAGTTTAATGATCCATTTTTTCTCTTTATTGTTTAGCAATTGATGCCAACCTGATTTATTATTTCTGTTCCCTTGTATTTTATCAATGATGGTAAAATTGAAGACTGCATTAGAATGTTTCTTGGTATGTTTGTATAGTGCATTAGTTGGTTTCCTGATCCTGATATCACTTGTGTCCTAAGATTCTAAATTTGACCAGGTCTTGAGGTCTGTCCAACATAAAAGGCAGAGCAACTACAGAAGGCCATGTAAATGAGCCAATCTGACTGGCAGTTTGCAAAAAATGCAATACTGAAAACTTGCCAATATTCTTACTGGTAAATTCCCTGGTCTATAGCATCCTTTTGCAATGAATGCAGTGACAACATGGAAAACAGCTTTGTAAGATCCTACCTTCTAATGTTATCTGTGTTGAGTGTGTATCAGATGTATGTATATGTTTGCAATGACTCATATGTGAGCCAAGATTTTTTCCCCCTTCTGAAAGAGAACTGACATGTGTCATCTACAATTTCACTTAACCTGGTATCTGCTAAGAGAATGTTCCAGTGCCTGCATACACTATTGAGTGAGACATCCGTATTCCTACCATATGTGGTGATAAATCTAATTGGTGGATTCCTCTCCGCTGTTTTTTTCTTTATACTGGAGTAAATCAGACCTGATACATCTTTGCTCTGCCTTTTATGTTGGACAGACCTCAAGACCTGTTAAATTTATAATCTCGGAACACTTAAGTGATATCAGGATCAGGAAACCAACTAATGCACTATCCAAACATACCGAGAAACATTCTAATGCAGTCTTCAATTTTACCATCATTGATATAATACAAGGGAACAGAAATAATAAATCAGGTTGGCATCAATTGCTAAACAACAAGGATAAAAATGGATCATTAAACTGGGTGCTCTATTTTCACCAGGACTCAATTAATATGTTTAATATGTAATTATTTCAATTAGCCTCTAGGTGAGATGTATTATAAAAGGAGAATGGATGTAACCAGAATTTACTACACTGACGAAGGCTTAACAAATCTATAGCTGAAACGGGTCTGTTGTTTTGCTTTCCTTACTAGCTGTTAATACATTTCTATGTCATTATTTGCTGGCTCTGTATTTTGATTTTGATACTGTCCTTTTAAAACCTGTATTGAGATCAAGGGACTCACCTTGTTGAAGTCTGCAACAATGTATTTAGGGTCTATATTGAAACAGTGAATGCTTAAAAAAGTGAATGCTGATTCATCGACCCTAGTTCACCGAACGCTCACAATCCCAAACACTCGGAAGAGCGATTTTTTTTCCCCAGGGAAAAAAAAATCGCTTTTCCACAAAAAAAAAAAAACAAAAAACAAAAAAAAAACTTAAAACAATATTTAATGCGGAGGCTGTGCCCCCCCCCACCCCCTACCTAAATATACCAACTCCGAGATCGCACCACAGTAGAGGAAACGGCAAACTCCTGAAACCGGCCCAGCAATTTTTTTCCCTGGTAAAAAAAATTGCTGTTCTGGGTGCTAGGGATTGTCAGCGTTTGCTCAAATAGGGTCGATGAATCAGCATACTTTTTTTTAAGCGTTTGCTGATTCACTATAGACGCTGTATTTAAATGTCGCTTAGTTATCTAAGCAGTAGATCTGATGACGTGCCTGTAAGGGGTGTGAAAGCACTTATCTTTTAGTTTTTATTTTGTTTGTTGTTTTAATAAAATAAATGTGCTATATTCTGTTGCACTGGACTCTTTCTTTATTACAATTTTGGATTTTCTGTTTTGATCCATACATATTTCTGAGCATTTTGTGTTGACTGTTATCACTTTACTTTCTTTCACCAAGAGTAAAACAGTAGATATTACCTCAATCTGCATAATGAGAAGGAGTTTGCAGGCCCTCCAGCAATAAGCAGTCTTCTCCCACATGTAGCAGATTTTAAAAGCAAGCTGGGAATGGGGTTAATGCTATTGGCTTTGCATTATGCACCTAGTGGATGGGGAGATATGGAAGGGAGGGTAACTTAAGTCTTATCAATTTGATCTGGAATTGCCACTAGTATGAGCATTTGAGATAAGACTGGGAATAGTTGTAAATAAAACTTGAAATAAAGGAGTAGACAGTTCAAGCACCACTGAATTGATGGTCACAATGCAACTTTACCTATCAGCTCACTAAGATAAAACCCTGTCTTACTTTGCTTGCCTTAATTAAAAATACTACTTCTCTGCCTCAAATAACTAAGACAGTTAATAACTCTGCTGTCAAAGAATGCAGTACAATATATGCTAGCTCTGCCTCCAGGAAATAAACAAATGTAAAGTGAAGCAAATTACAATAAAATAGGTGCAATAAAATAAAAATGTATGCAAACTGTAAATCAAGCAATCAGAACAGAACAGCTATATCTGGCCGATCACATAGATTAAACTTCCTTCTGCTCTGTTTGCTGTAAAAATAATAATTCTTAACTCATTCCACTATTTAGATAGGGTTAATGTCTTTGCAATCAAAGAATCCTATACAACCATTCACTAACTGGCCAAAATGAAAAACTTTGTTTTAAAAAAACTCTGAGAAAGATTGAACAATAACTTCAAAATTAAACAAACTATAATAACAAGAGGGATATATATATATATATATATATATATATATATATATATATATATATATATATATATATATATATAAAAATTATATAAAAATAACTGGTCACTTTGCAACATTACCTGACAGCTTCCATTGATTAAGCATTGTCCTTTTCTAGTTAGTTTAAATAAAAAAATGCTTCTCTTCTTACAATTCATATAGATTTCCAGTCAAAGAATGTAACACAAATGTTCGTGTCCCTAATCAAGACTCCTCTGATACTTTAAAGAATATGAAACAAGTTTGCATCATCAAATGTGCAGCTGAAAGCAAGCACAGAATTATTGTGACAAACAGCTTAACTGTTCCATTCTGCAGCCTTCTCTGGCTGAATCGTAAATCTGGTATGCAAACAGGCCAGGGAATAAAACCAACATGCGAGTAAAACAAATCATATTTCAGTCATAATTTTAGTTTTTCTCAGATTCAGGTTGTTAACCTAGGAAAAGATTTAACACGTTTGATAAAAACTGATGTAATTTTTTATATACAACTCCAGCTGCAAAGTTGTTACTGTATTATTCAAAAGCTTTGCAAAAATATACAATGAATATATACCCTCTAAAAAGTAATGTCCTCATAAAAACATCGGTGAGACTCTGGAAAGAATATAATGTCTTTCATTGAATAGAAAGACAATGACCTATAAGGTTAAAAAAAAAAAAACTGCACCGCTCAGTTTAGTGCGTTGTTCCATAACATTGAAGAGTATCTATTTCTTAAATATTTAAAGCAGAAATCATTTGACTACTACACATCATTATCTGCATGAAGGGACCGACTTGAAGATGAAACTGAATTTATTATAATTAGCATTACTTGTCCAGTTATAATGCTGCTCTGGAAATCTTAGACATGAAAAGTATGTTTATTCTAAAATGCCATACATTATTATAGCTGATTCTCCTTTTAAGGTTGAGAAGTACTAGAAACATGAATTGGTTACATCGAAAAAGTGATTCAACATATGATGACATTACACCTTGCTTCCACCTGATTTTCAGTACTTGAGGGGATGAAATTTTCATACAAAAATATAGCTACCAACAGGTCACCAGAATACTTGGATGAATCTCTAGGAAGGGAGCAAAGCTATGTCCAACAATCCTGATTTATGTCCTGAATTAGACTATGTGCCACAGTCTTTCTTGACTTTCAGTTATGTGTTTACTATGAATGATAATTACTATATTTTCATAACCCCAAAACAGTCTTTTTTTAGTTCAAATGCTGTGTATTCAAAATATTATAGTTTACATACTTTATCTGTGGTGCTAACAAATATATATATGTTTTCTTCAACACTCAGTTTTTGTATTTTTAATAATGTCTTTAGTATTTGAATCAGCCATAAAAAAAACATGCTTCTATACAAGATGGACTGTGATCTATAGGCATTAATTTAACCCAATTACCACTGAACCTGCTTTACCCTGATCAGTCAAGTTTGATAAAGAGATAGAATTCACAGGAAATTAATTTTAATTTAAATGTTAAGTTTGGCAACCCAGTGAGTCTTTTGTTGGAAATGTGGATGGGGTACAGCCTCATGTATGTAAATTCAATGCATTGAACCAGATAAAATTACT
The DNA here is from genome assembly GCF_019279795.1 of Protopterus annectens. NCBI lineage: Eukaryota > Metazoa > Chordata > Ceratodontiformes > Protopteridae > Protopterus > Protopterus annectens. Next base: position 443,543,065 of record NC_056735.1, on the reverse strand, counting down.
GAAAGCCCCTCAGTTTTATTGGGCTCAGCTTTACAGACTTCATCAGTTTCAGTGGTGATGTTATTAACATATTTTTAAGTATATATTTTATCTACATATAATGGCATATGAAAGAAGATGATAAATTTATTCTGGACACATGCTAAACGTTAAATATTTAAGAATGACATGACCATCGCATCTAAGCTCTTTTTGAGGAGAACATATTGTACTCAACTGGTTTCTACAACATCTGACAAGGGATAAAAACATACACATATACCAGTGGAAAATTAATGCACATTTGATATTACACATGCTGTTACTAGGTAAGAAACTACCATTGGCATAAATGATTAAGGCAAATGCTATAGTTAGGCAGCATTTAGCATACCTCCACTTGTCTGAGTATTTTCAAATTCTCAAAAAAGAAATAGTATGAAAAAAATCAACGGGTGCTTACAGTAAAATGGATACATGCATGTCTACTTGGATAGAATGAAAAACAAGTCTTGGCAAAAACAGAAAATAATTGTGAGATGAAGCATTGCTAGAAATCAATGGGACATAATAATATGGGAGCATTAATACAGGCGTGTCATTATAAAGTGGACCGTTAAAGTCTTCTTCTATATCACACATGCAAAGACTGCATCAGTACATTTTTAAAAGAAGAATGTACATTCTTAAAATAAAAAAAAATTCACATTAATTCCATTATTTTTCAAGGTCTACAGTTCACAGTTACATGAAGCGCATTGATCACCAAATAGTGCAAATTCACCATTTCTCTTGATCTTCCAAACATAAACCTCAAAGCTGAACATGATTCAATAGATTAACACATTGAAGATAAATTTACTTTCCAAGGATCTTCATTACCAAAGTAATTACTGCAACTCAAGCAGAAGTGAACTGCATATTTAGTATCCCTACTGTGCAGCATGACCCGCTTGGGTGATATAGTTCATCCATAATAATAAGTGAGTGTTTTACCTTATAACACAGGCATATAGACCAGTATCTTGGACTTCTGCTGGGCGAAACCATATAGAATCCTCTTCTTTACTCATTCGCATTCCATCAAATGATATAGGCTCTTCAAAGTCGCCATGCCTGCTGCTTTTGTACCAGATAAGGCTCAGTCCTGCCATCTGAGCTATGGTATAGTTTGCTCTTATATACCCATAAAATAGTGCACATTTTATCCGGACTGGCTCTCCCACTAAAACATGGTATTTCTTGTAGTCCACAGACCAGTCTGTGCATCCATCAGCTATAAAAAGAAAAACAAATAAACATAAAACAATTTTTCAAAATGTTATGTGGAGGACTTCAGTTATATACTTAAACGCATATATGTATATGTATCAATGTCTATTCCCATACATTAAGTAGTATAGATGCCATATACTTTTATCTTACACACATTTCTCAATTCTGTTATCTGTGAACTATTCCATTTTGGCCTAGAAAGCCATTTGTATGTTTAATGTAGAAAAAGTTTTAATGATAAAAAGATTATCAATATCAACAACTGGATGTGCACACATTGTCATACTCAGACACAAACACACTCACATTTTCAAACACACATATGGTGTAAAGAAATCTAACTAACATCTCTAAAAAAAAAAAATGGTTCCAAGTCTAAATGTTTCTGTCACTGTATGAGTATACATCTTGCTTATAAGAGACACACAAGTTCTTTTTGTGTATGAAATTATGTGGAGTGTGTGTGTGTGTGTGTGTGTGTGTGTGTGTGTGTGTGTGTGTGTGTGTGTGTGTGTGTGTGTGAGACACATTAACCTTTTTCTATTGTTAAGAAATTTAAGTAGTGGACCAAGACAACCTGTCAAGGAGAGATGGTTTTAAGCATAGCCTTTACCCCATATATTGCTGAATGAGCAGAAAAGGAACAATAATCCAAAGAAGCATAGAAAATCATAAGAAAGAGAAGGAATATTGACCCAGTACCCCTAGGAATGTTGATCAGAAGACTACTGACTGATGAGGGGTGGGGATGAGTTTACTGTATATAAAAAAATGACTCCACATACATACATAAAGGCAATTTCACAAAAAGATAAAGAAGCAAATTAATTGTTAAGGATGTTGCCTTAAGTACTGAAGTATGACTTGTGAAAATAATGAATTACCCAGCATACAGTCTAAATTAGTCATATGATTTATGCAAGTTGCCTTACAGTGAAGGTAATTAATTATAAGGAATAATGAGTACTAACTGATGCTTAACAATGATATAAATGTTGGTGTTACCTTTGCTGCAGTCTATAGCAATGCTGTCATGTATTGTCTGACTGCGAGGTTGACTGTAAGTGAACCTCAAACATATGGCAAATAGAAAGTGATTGGTTAAAATAGCCCACTTCCATTCTCCCACTGCTTCCTGACATATTATGTAGGACTTCATTCTGCCCTGGTTTTTGATCTACTGATATCGAATGATAAAACACCAGAAAGAAAGGCAAACTGGGGAACCACTGGGATTAACAAGCCCGCCCTTTTCTGTTAGACAATGATGTGTAAGGATGGGAGGATTCCTGAGCAGATCATATTCCCTGGAACAACCGCCCAGTGAAATGTCACTAAAGCAAAGACATCCAAAGTGACTGCAGCCAAACACCTGGGAACAGAAAATGAGTCATCTTGAAAATATGTAAATATGAAAATGGACTCTGTCCCAGTCTGACTCACAGTAAACAAATGTTAACTTACTACTAACTAACTAACTAACTAACTAACTAACTAACTAACTAACTAACTAACTAACTAACTAACTGACTAACTAACTAACTAAATGCACTTAGCTCCAACCACTGAAGTGGACTGCTGTGATAGGCACAAGAATCCGTATGCTGGGAGAACTGTGACTACAACATCCTCTGCAAAATTGTCAAGCTCAGACTGTCTTATGATATAACAATGAGTGTACCTGCCCTTTGCCCAAGTGCTTGACTCCACAAATCTGCTTCTTCTGGGCTTTTTGAGTCCAGCAGCAGAATCATCTACAAAATGCTTAGTGCTTTGCTTAAAGGAAGATAGACTCCATGTGTCCTGGTACTTCTCGTTATTTTTCAGTAATCAAAATGGCCTCTGTGGGTTGGAGCTGTAACATTCTCAGAATTATTGTGATCATCTGAAATGGAAGTAATCTTAGCAGCAGCTTTCTTTGACAAATTCCATTATCCTTGGTGTGCAAAGGTAGAAACCAGTCTTCAGTCATCAGGTAAGGAAACACTTCTATGTCCTGTAGAAGAGATAAGCTGGCACTACAGCTTGGCAGTTTGGAAACCCCCATGCAATTGAAGTGAGACAAGTGGCAGGGTCCTGAATTGAAAATGACTGTCTCCTACACAGAACTAAAGGAACTTATCGAGTACTCTAATAATTGTGCCATGCAAGTAAGCATCTTGCAGATGTAAAAAGTGCATCCAGTTTCCTCTGACAAGACTTGGGCAAATAGAGAGCAGCATTATCATGGAAAAGAACTTTGTGAGGATGAAGATTTTTCCAGGTTACCCAATATAGTCATTACTACACTCCAATGTCAATTAGCAGATTGACCACGCAGAAGGATGTTTGGAGACTAATTCAGGTGTCCAATAGTCTCCTATATGGCGAAGCTAGACCAAGAGACAGTCACCTTTCTTCTCCTTCATCTGTAAAAGTTAACTAAAAATGTGAGTCTTCTAGACATGAAGGTGGAGATATGAATCTTTCATCTGTGGGTCAAAGTGGTCAGTAGTTTTAGCCCACTGTTCAGTCTCTCTATGAAATGGCGACACCAGAAGAGGCCAAGTATTCATTGAAAAGAAGCCAAATGTCTTGAAAGTGAAATTCCCACATCTACTGCTAAAAAGTGTATGGATATAACTCCTGCAAAGGACATCCCAATACAGTCGAAGCCAGTGCCTTGCTCTCTGTTGCTAGACCCATTAGAACCTGCTGAGTCTGGCTAGCTTGTACCAGATAACTTAATAATAACATCAACCTTCAGAATGCTTCAGTCAGGCTGTTTTATATCCCCTGCAGAAAATTCTTAGGCTGAGTATTAGGATAATGAAAGCTGGGCCTGGAGAAGCCAGTCTTAAAGGTATAAAGAGAGTCAATGTAGGAACAAACAGATGGACCTGCAGAGTGTGAGTCAAGGCCAGAGGAACTGGAGGTAATATTAGACCAGTCTGCGTCATTGGAGAAAAGGGACCTACCACAGGTGGCACTAGTGCAGGTACACCCAGGGATGGAGGAGCTAAAGTTGGATGCCCAACAACCAAGAAAGGGAAGTGTGAACAAAAGCCATTATCTTCTGGCCTTTGTAATTCAGTACCACATGCTTCATACAGCATAAGTGGTCATGAGGAGTAATAGTAGTTCATATTGGATCCATATTCATGCATCTATAGATGCTATGACAGAGGATGGATCAAATGTGCTTGCTTAGGCTGATGTTCCATCAAAGCCATGGCCAGCTCAACACAGACAATGGCCAGAAGGTCAACAGACCCCCACAAGTGAAAGAGAAGAAAAAAAGCCTCAAATATTGGCATATGGACAGATAAGGCTGGAGATGATTGTCCTGACATAGAGCTCATCCCCACAACGTTATGATGGGGAATCCTATGTCAGCATTCCTTGAGCATCCCCCTCAGTAGAAGAAAGCATGGCTTTAATATTGATTAACTTAATAGATATATTCTTAAAGGCCAACCACATGATAAACTTCCTAATTTTAGAAAAAATATATATTTTTAGATATTAAAGCAGACCTGCAGAGGTCAGCTTTTACTGATGAACTAGATGGAATTAATTTAAAAGCACAAGTTGTAATAGCTGAGGTCTGCCTAGAAACAAATTCCTTCTGGGATTGAACTTTAAGATGAAGCTCTAACACATAATTTCAAAGCTGTTCCTTTGTCTCTTTAAAATTAGCACAACTATCCATGGACCCAGACAATAGGCACATTTATCATGATTGCTGATTTAGGTAAACCTCTTGTAACAGTCCCACTCTTTAGAAATCAATTCATGATAGCTAACTGAGGCCAAAGGCTAAGTAACAAAGATGGTTTGTCTTTCGGCTTTTCCCGGTTAGGGGTTGCCACAGCGGAACTCCGGTCCGCTAATGATTGGCAGTAGATTTTCACGAACGCCGAGGTGCCAGCTCGACGTCCAACCTTCAACAAAGGCACACCCATTTACGCATGTCTTTCCAATGCCACCCAACCACGGGGAGGACATGCAGACTCCACACAGAAGGAACTCCCACCACTCCAGCCGAGAATCGAATGGGAGAACCTCTTGCTGTGAGGCAACAATGCTACCGCTGTACCACCACGGCTGTCTAAGTAACAAAGATAAAGAAAACTAAAGGCAAGCATGCCCTAACTAAAAATCAAGATATATACATTACAGCAAAACCTCAGCTTTGTTGAGTAATGGTATAGTTCAGGTGGTAAAAGCTGTGAGCTGCTAACAAGCTTTACTCTTAAAACTGGATTATATTTTCTCAGCTTCCACTTACAAACTGAGAGCCAATTAACTGGTCAGTGGTCCACAGGAGCCTGTTAAACAAGAATAGCTTGTATCATTGACTTTTTTACATCAAGAAACATATTCCCTAAATTTAGATTCCGTAGTATACTGGTTATCATATCTGCCTCACATGCAAAAAGTTCTGGGTTTGATCCCCAGTGGAACTGTTATCAGAACGGGTCTATATCAGAACATCGAAGTTTTAAAACTTCGAATGTTCTAATATCGACCCGTTTTAATCGAATGCTAAAAATAGCAAAGCTGCAGAACACTGAATTCTTTCCTAGGGAAAGAATTTGGTTGGCCGGTTCTGTGGCTTCGCTATTTTCAGCGCTGTGGTGGAGATTTACGGGTCGGGTTCAGGTAAGTGTGCGATTGTGTGGTTGTTAGGATTAGGGCATGGGTTAGGTGAGTTAGGGACTCGGGTTAGGTGAATTAGGTTTAGGGGCGGGTTAAGTGAGTTAGGGTTAGTTGTGGGTTAGATGAGTGTGCAATAGTGACGGACCTTAGGGTTAGGGTTTGGGTTAAGGTAAGTGGATAGATAGTAGTGTATGTATAGTTTAGTGTAGAGTTAGTTGTAGGATTATAAGTGTATGTGTGTGTATTGATGATTTTTAGGTGTGCTTGTGTTGTGTGTATGTGTTTCGGAATAGCAAATTTTTTCCTTGGGGAAAAAAGTTGCTGTTCTGAATGTTCGATATTATGTGGTTATTAAGATATTTTAGGTTCAATGAAATAGTGTTCGCTATTTTCATTTTTCAATAACGTGATATAAACACATCAGAACTACTAGATTATAAGACTTAAATTATGCATGCAACATAAATAGGATATGCTGGAATGACAGATATGTATGTCAGAATTCCCATTGCCAGGAACAGACTCACATCCATGTGAAGCAGAGTTCTTCCCTATACCTATTTAAGTGCAACTTGGACCAATGGATTGGTAATCATAAATTCACAATTCAGCAATAGGTGTTACTGCAACTGCTTGAATAAAACAACGAAATATACACCAGAATCTTTATTAAATAAAGCTTTCGGGTCTACACCCTTCATCAGTATAACTTAACATATAAAAAATCACCATTTAAATAGGAGAACATAAAGTCACATGCTTCAACCCAACCCACCTAACAATAAAAATTTAAAGTTACAATGAATCAATAAATATATGCAAAGTAGCACATAAAAAATCACTTCTATAAAACATATACATTTTTATAAACAATTTTATACTGTTTCATATGAAATCACATGCACCATACTTAAAAAATAATAATTAATAATTAAAACTTAAACTTATAAAACTTCTCTCTGTCTTTTAGCCAGAACGGGCTTTAGACTAACTGAATTATTTAGGCCTGGGGCTACATCAGCTTGAAGTCTAATAATCCATTCTAGTTCTTTCAATTCCAATAAATTATTAATGTCACCCTTCCTCAGACCTACCTCTACCTTACAAAGAACCCTAAATCTAAAAGTATGTCTCACACCTTCATCCAATATATGCTTACTTAAGGCATTGGTGGGCAACTTCCTCTTGATTTCAGACCTGTGTTCCACCATTCTCTCCCTCAATTTTCTTATAGTTTTGCCTACATAGAATGAGGTGCAACACACACAAAATATTTTATTACACACACACACACACCCTGTCTCTCTCTCTCTCTCTCTCTCTCTCTCTCTCTCTAGGGAGCAAGCATGAAAACATACATGCAGGCACATTCACAAATACATAGACATGTAAAATGCTGCTAATATTCCTTTGTACTTCCATGACTGTGTATCTGGTAACATGTCACTAATATGAGCAATGTAAGGAGAGCTCTCTCCTGCAAAACTCAACCAAAAAGGCAGGATTTTGCACAGCCTGGCACACATATACGCTCATGTTATTGAGCTTTAACTGCTGTGTGATATCCTTTACGGTGTGTTAGAATAGATAGTTACATGTGTGGAAGGTCAGTTGCCTAGGTATGTCACCATTTTGGGGAAGAATCCATTACAGTTACTCCATTGAACTGGTTGGCATGATCCGCATCCTTCATGGAATTGCTCTCAGAATGCAATGGTGGACAGTGAAGGCTTGTGCAAACCCTCATTTGCTATTTATTTATTTAATTTATTTCCAGTTTGATGACCGGGAATGTCCACTGGGCTCAGAGAGCCCATATTCAGTGGAGGCCCGGGGAGAAAAGCTCCATGTTACAAAGTTTAGATACAAATACAATACAGAAAAGAAGAACAATTTGCAATTATGTTTCATGCTAGAGAGCAGGTGTAATTTCTTAGGTACATTACCTTTAGATACAGACACAATATTATTAATGAACAATTTACAGTTACATTTCATGTTAGAGAGCAGGTGTAAATTCTTAGGTACATGGTACAAATTTGATATTTACAATATGTACACATGTGTAGTAGCCTATAGATCATAGCTAGAGAGGCTAGTAATCATAGCTGGAGAGGGGTTTAGAGGTGGAGCGAGAATTATAGGACTAGGTGGGGAGAATGCAGTTGCATTTTCTGTTAGAGTAAAGGTAGGAATGTAACTGAGATTTAAAGTTTTGACAGTTTGCACAGGTCCTTAGAGAGGAAGGAAGAGAATTCCATTTTTTTGCTAAGAAAAAGGATAACAGGAGCTGACCAGCAGGGTGATTGGGTTTTCAGACACAGATTAGGTTTTGGTGAGTAGATCTGAGAGTTCTCTGAGGGGTGTAGGGGAGAAGGATGTTGCACAGAGCAGGGCACTTAGAGGGTTGAAGGATTAGTTTGTGGGCTGTGGTAATCTGAAGATTAGACTAGATGGTTGGAGAGTTCAAGCCAGTGTAACAAATTAAGGGCAATACAGTGAAAGGAGGAGTATTTGGCTTTGGTGACAAAATTAGAAATTTTATTATAACAGACTTCCAATTTTGAAGTGAGTGTGGCAGATAAGTTAGTTAATAGAGGAGCACCATACATTAGTGAGGGGAGGAGATAGGTAGTGGCAAGAGTTTGTCTGGTGGATGGAGAGAGAAATTGGATGTTCCTGTATAGCATACCACATTTTATATGGGTTTTCTTAATGTTTTGCTGGATGTGAGTCTCAAATTTCAGGTGTTCATGAGTAGTGACCCCAAATAGTTTGGCAAAGGGAACAACCTCTATAGTCGAGTTGTTTTGGCTAATGATTTGGAATGAGTTTTTTATCAAGAGGGGAAGCTTTTGAGGGAGAGAATAATTGCAATTTGGATTTATTGGCATTTAGTGAGAGGTGATTCTGAAGCATCCAATGTTCAGTGGTGGAGAAAGCAGCTTGGGTCACTGTCTGAAGCTATGGGAGGTTGGTGGCACTGCAGATTAATGTAGAATCATCTGCATATTGTACAATTTTGGTATTGGGTATGGCTTTGTGGAAATTGTTAATAAAGATGTTAAACAGCATTGGACTGAGTATGGATCCCTGGGGAATCATAGTGGGGGTGGGAAGAACAGTTGAGGTGCCTGTCCCCCATTTTACAGCTTGAGATCTATTGGAGAGGTAGCTAGAGAACCAGAATAAGGTATTTTGGGAGAGATTAAGGTCAGAGAGATGGTTTAGGAGATCGGTGTGGTAGACAGTCTCAAATGCCTTGGACAGATCTAGAGGAATATTAGAAACAATTTTTCCAGAGTCCTGGGCAAGATTTATTGTCTCTAGGAAGGAGAGAAGTGCAGTAGTTGTACTATGGCCTGGTCAGAAGCCGTGTTGGGTTGGAGTGATTAGTTCGTTATTGGCTAAGAATGTCATGAGCTGAAAGTGAATGCATTTTTCTAGTAGTTTGGAAATTGGGGAGAGGATGGCTATGGGGTGGAAGTTGGAGATGTTATTGTTTTTGCCTCCTTTATGGAGAGGTAGAATGAAGGCAGTGCATCATAGTTTGGGAACATAAGATTCAAACATGGATATATTGATCAGGATGCTAATGGGAAGAGAGATACCATATGCGGCTATTTTTAGGAAGGAGGATGGGATATTGTCAGGGGCATTGGTGCAAGGTTTTAATTTGGGGAGTAATTTTTTTATATAGGATGTTGAGATGGGTTTAAGGTTGAATATATAGGAGGAGGGTTGGGGCGGAGGGTGTTGTAGGTGGTGGTAATGAAAGGGTGGATTGAGGGGAGGGGTTATTGTTAGGGAAGGTTTTGGTCAGTTCAGCTATGGAGTTAATGAAGAAGGAGTTGAATAGAGAGGCTATTTCAGGGTCAGATTTGCTGGTGTCAGGGCAGGGGTTGCTTTTGGTACCTGGGTTAAGAAGAGAATTAATGGAGTTCCAGAATTGTTATGGGCTTTTAGATTGGTTAGATTGTAGTTTAATATAGTAGGACATTTTGTCTCTGGTGATTTGTTTTTTAGCAAGGTTGCGGAGTTGTTTACATTTAAGAAAAGTTTCAGGCTGCTTGTTTTGATATTATGTTTTCCAAGATTTGTCTCTTTGTAGCATAAGTTTTTTGGTATCTTTGGTTAGCCAAGGGGCGGATTTGTTTTTTGCTCTTTTTGTTCTTGGTGGCGCTAGGGAGTTGAGGATGTTTAAGAAGAGCTAAAGAGAAGGTGGCTGGCTGAAACCAATCAGCCAGCTGAAGCAGAAAAGCGTGCTTTGTGAATGAATTACAGGGACAGCAGGGGAAAACGAGGCTGAGGGGAATAAGGTGGTGAAAGACAGCTCAAGTCAAGTCAAAGCAGGCCAGTGGGGCAAGTATGAATGGGAGTGGGGGATAGCGTAGGAGAGAAGGAAAATAGATTTAGGAGATCTAAATCAGTAAGTGGGAGAGCAGTGCCACCTAGTGGTAAATATATATATGAGGTAGCATAGGAGGTGAGGAAGTTAAGGACCACTGTAGGCTGCTTGGCAAGCATGGGGTAAAGCACAGGCACCACAGTGGTGAGCACTAGTAAAAAATTGCAATACATACACTTTCTATTTTACCCTGAAGGGGTTATAGTTTGAAGTTCCTTAGAAGGTTGTGGCAGTGTCCCGTAACAGAAGTCCTTTAGGGGTTATTTCCTGGACCATAGTGGGAAGAGTTAATTACATGTGCAGCTGTAGGGAGAAGAGCAGAACAAAACAGGTAAACAAGGAAAAGAACTTACAGAGCAAGCTGAGGGAACGTAGTTAAGGAGTCAGCAGCAAGGAAACGCAGTTAAGGAGTCAGCAGCAAGGAAACGCAGCTAAGGAGTCGGCAGCAAGGAAACGCAGCTAAGGAGTCAGCAGCAAGGAAACGCAGTTAAGGAGTCAGCAGCAATGAAGAAAACAGTTTGAAATTGGGGCCTGGAGTCCCAGTAGGTAATATCACCTCCTGCAGAGGTCTAACTGGTGAGATGGGGGTTATGAGAGTTTACAGTACTCTATGTAGATGTAGCTAGGGTTGTAATTGGAGTCTGGAGTCCCAGTAGGTAATATCACCTCCTGCAGAGGACTAACTGGTGAGATGGGGGTTATGAGAGTTTACAGCACTCTATGTAGGTGTAGCTAGAGTTGTAATTGGGGCCTGGAGTCCCAGTAGGTAATATCACCTCCTGCAGAGGTCTAACTGGTGAGATGGGGGTTATGAGAGTTTACAGCACTCTATGTAGGTGTAGCTAGGGTTGTAATTGGGGCCTGGAGTCCCAGTAGGTAATATCACCTCCTGCAGAGGATTAACTGATGAGATGGGGGTTATGAGTGTTTACAGCACTCTATGTAGGTGTAGCTAGGGTTGTAATTGGGGACTGAAGTCCCAGTAGGTAATATCAGCTCCTGCAGAGGTCTAACTGGTGAGTTGGGGGTTATGAGAGTTTACAGCACTCTATGAAGGTGTAGCTAGGGTTGTAATTGGGGTCTGGAGTCCCAGTAGGTAATATCACCTCCTGCAGAGGTCTAACTGGTGAGATGGGGGTTATGAGAGTTTACAGCACTCTATGTAGGTGTAGCTAGGGTTGTAATTGGGGTCTGGAGTCCCAGTAGGTAATATCACCTCCTGCAGAGGTCTAACTGGTGAGATGGTGGTTATGAGAGTTTACAGCACTCTATGTAGGTGTAGCTAGGGTTGTAATTGGGGTCTGGAGTCCCAGTAGGTAATATCACCTCCTGCAGAGGCTAACTGGTGAGATGGGGGTTATGAGAGTTTACAGCACTCTATGTAGGTGTAGCTAGGGTTGTAATTGGGGTATGGAGTCCCAGTAGGTAATATCACCTCCTGCAGAGGTCTATCTGGTGAGATGGGGGTTATGAGAGTTTACAGGACTCTATGTAGGTGTAGCTAGGGTTGTAATTGGGGTCTGGAGTCCCAGTAGGTGATATCACCTCCTGCAGAGGTCTAACTGGTGAGATGGGGGTTATGAGAATTTACAGCACTCTATGTAGGTGTAGCTAGGGTTGTAATTGGGGCCTGGAGTCCCAGTAGGTAATATCACCTCCTGCAGAGGTCTAACTGGTGAGATGGGGGTTATGAGAGTTTACAGCACTCTATGTAGGTGTAGCTAGGGTTGTAATTGGGGCCTGGAGTCCCAGTAGGTAATATCACCTCCTGCAGAGGTCTAACTGGTGAGATGGGGGTTATGAGAGTTTACAGCACTCTATGTAGGTGTAACTAGGGTTGTAATTGGGGTCTGGAGTCCCAGTAGGTAATATCAGCTCCTGCAGAGGTCTAACTGGTGAGATGGGGGTTATGAGAGTTTACAGCACTCTATGAAGGTATAGCTAGGGTTGTAATTGGGGTCTGGAGTCCCAGTAGGTAATATCACCTCCTGCAGAGGTCTAACTGGTGAGATGGGGGTTATGAGAGTTTACAGCACTCTATGTAGGTGTAGCTAGGGTTGTAATTGGGGTCTGGAGTCCCAGTAGGTAATATCACCTCCTGCAGAGGTTAACTGTTGAGATGGGGGTTATGAGAGTTTACAGCACTCTATGTAGGTGTAGCTAGGGTTGTAATTGGAGACTGGAGTACCAGTAGGTAATATCACCTCCTGCAGAGGTCTAACTGGTGAGATGGGGGTTATGAGAGTTTACAGCACTCTATGTAGGTGTAGCTAGGCTTGTAATTGGAGTCAGGAGTCCTAGTAGGTAATATCACCTCCTGCAGAGGTCTAACTGGTGAGATGGGGGTTATGAGAGTTTACAGCACTCTATGTAGGTGTAACTAGGGTTGTAATTGGGGTCTGGAGTCCCAGTAGGTAATATCACCTCCTGCAGAGGTCTAACTGGTGAGATGGGGGTTATGAGAGATTGCAGCACTCTATGTAGGTATAGCTAGGGTTGTAATTGGGGTCTGGAGTCCCAGTAGGTAATATCAGCTCCTGCAGAGGTCTAACTGGTGAGATGGCGGTTATGAGAGTTTACAGCACTCTATGTAGGTGTAGCTAGGGTTGTAATTGGGGTCTGGAGTCCCAGTAGGTAATATCACCTCCTGCAGAGGCTAACTGGTGAGATGGGGGTTATGAGAGTTTACAGCACTCTATGTAGGTGTAGCTAGGGTTGTAATTGGGGTATGGAGTCCCAGTAGGTAATATCACCTCCTGCAGAGGTCTAACTGGTGAGATGGGGGTTATGAGAGTTTACAGCACTCTATGTAGGTGTAGCTAGGGTTGTAATTGGGGTCTGGAGTCCCAGTAGGTAATATCACCTCCTGCAGAGGTCTAACTGGTGAGATGGGGGTTATGAGAGTTTACAGCACTCTATGTAGGTGTAGCTAGGGTTGTAATTGGAGTCTGGAGTCCCAGTAGGTAATATCACCTCCTGCAGAGGTCTAAATGGTGAGATGGGGGTTATGAGAGTTTACAGCACTCTATGTAGGTGTTGCTAGTGTTGTAATTGGGGCCTGGAGTCCCAGTAGGTAATATCACCTCCTGCACAGGTCTAACTGGTGAGATGGGGGTTATGAGAGTTTACATCACTCTATGTAGGTGTAGCTAGGGTTGTAATTGGGGCCTGGAGTCCCAGTAGGTAATATCACCTCCTGCAGAGGTCTAACTGGTGAGATGGGGGTTATGAGAGTTTACAGCACTCTATGTAGGTGTAGCTAGGGTTGTAATTGGGGTCTGGAGTCCCAGAAGGTAATTTCACCTCCTGCAGAGGTCTAACTGGTGAGATGGGGGTTATGAGAGTTTGCAACACTCTATGTAGGTGTAGCTAGGGTTGTAACTGGAGTCTGGAGTCCCAGTAGGTAATATCACCTCCTGCAGAGGTGTAACTGGTGAGATGGGGGTTATGAGAGTTTACAGCACTCTATGTAGGTGTAGCTAGGGTTGTAAATGGGGCCTTGAGTCCCAGTAGGTAATATCACCTCCTGCAGAGGTCTAACTGGTGAGATGGGGGTTATGAGAGTTTACAGCACTCTATGTAGGTGTAGCTAGGATTGTAATTGGGGCCTGGAGTCCCAGTAGGTAATATCACCTCCTGCAGAGGTCTAACTGGTGAGATGGGGGTTATGAGAGTTTACAGCACTCTATGTAGGTGTAGCTAGGGTTGTAATTGGGGTCTGGAGTCCCAGTAGGTAATATCAGCTCCTGCAGAGGTCTAACTGGTGAGATGGGGGTTATGAGAATTTAAAGCACTCTATGTAGGTGTAGCTAGGTTTGTAATTGGGGTCTGCAGTCCCAGTAGGTAATATCACCTCCTGCAGAGGTCTAACTGGTGAGATGGGGGTTATGAGAGTTTACAGCACTCTATGTAGGTGTAGCTAGGGTTGTAATTGGGGTCTGGAGTCCCAGTAGGTAATATCACCTCCTGCAGAGGCTAACTGGTGAGATGGGGGTTATGAGAGTTTACAGCACTCTATGAAGGTGTAGCCAGGTTTGTAATTGGGGTATGGAGTCCCAGTAGGTAATATCACCTCCTGCAGAGGTCTAACTGGTGAGATGGGCGTTATGAGAGTTTACAGCACTCTATGTAGGTGTAGCTAGGGTTGTAATTGGGGTCTGGAGTCCCAGTAGGTAATATCACCTCCTGCAGAGGTCTAACTGGTGAGATGGGGGTTATGAGAGTTTACAGCACTCTATGTAGGTGTAGCTAGGGTTGTAATTGGAGTCTGGAGTCCCAGTAGGTAATATCACCTCCTGCAGAGGTCTAACTGGTTAGATGGGGGTTATGAGAGTTTACAGCACTCTATGTAGGTGTAGCTAGGGTTGTAATTGGGGCCTGGAGTCCCAGTAGGTAATATCACCTCCTGCAGAGGTCTAACTGGTGAGATGGGGGTTATGAGAGTTTACAGCACTCTATGTAGGTGTAGCTAGGGTTGTAATTGGGGCCTGGAGTCCCAGTAGGTAATATCACCTCCTGCAGAGGTCTAACTGGTGAGATGGGGGTTATGAGAGTTTACAGCACTCTATGTAGGTGTAGCTAGGGTTGTAATTGGGGTCTGGAGTCCCAGTAGGTAATATCAGCTCCTGCAGAGGTCTAACTGGTGAGATGGGGGTTATGAGAGTTTACAGCACTCTATGTAGGTGTAGCTAGGGTTGTAATTGGGGTCTGGAGTCCCAGTAGGTAATATCACCTCCTGCAGAGGTCTAACTTGTGAGATGGGGGTTATGAGAGTTTACAGCACTCTATGTAGGTGTAGCTAGGGTTGTAATTGGGGTCTGGAGTCCCAGTAGGTAATATCAGCTCCTGCAGAGGTCTAACTGGTGAGATGGGGGTTATGAGAGTTTACAGCACTCTATGTAGGTGTAGCTAGGGTTGTAATTGGGGTATGGAGTCCCAGTAGGTAATATCACCTCCTGCAGAGGTCTAACTGGTGAGATGGGGGTTATGAGAGTTTACAGCACTCTATGTAGGTGTAGCTAGGGTTGTAATTGGGGTCTGGAGTCCCAGTAGGTAATATCACCTCCTGCAGAGGTCTAACTGGTGAGATGGGGGTTATGAGAGTTTACAGCACTCTATGTAGTTGTAGCTAGGGTTGTAATTGGGGTCTGGAGTCCCAGTAGGTAATATCAGCTCCTGCAGAGGTCTAACTGGTGAGATGGGGGTTATGAGAGTTTACAGCACTCTATGTAGGTGTAGCTATGGTTGTTATTGGGGCCTGGAGTCCCAGTAGGTAATATCAGCTCCTGCAGAGGTCTAACTGGTGAGATGGGGGTTATGAGAGTTTACAGCACTCTATGTAGGTGTAGCTAGGGTTGTAATTGGGGTCTGGAGTCCCAGTAGGTAATATCACCTCCTGCAGAGGTCTAACTGGTGAGATGGGGGTTATGCGAGTTTACAGCACTCTATGTAGGTGTAGCTAGGGTTGTAATTGGGGTCTGGAGTCCCAGTAGGTAATATCACCTCCTGCAGAGGTCTAACTGGTGAGATGGGGGTTATGAGAGGTTGCAGCACTCTATGTAGGTGTAGCTAGGGTTGTAATTGGGGTCTGGAGTCCCAGTAGGTAATATCAGCTCCTGCAGAGGTCTAACTGGTGAGATGGGGGTTATGAGAGTTTACAGCACTTTATGTAGGTTTAGCTAGGGTTGTAATTGAGGCCTGGAGTCCCAATAGGTAATATCAGCTCCTGCAGAGGTCTAACTGGTAAGATGGGGGTTATGAGAGTTTACAGCACTCTATGTAGGTGTAGCTAGGGTTGTAATTGGGGTCTGGAGTCCCAGTAGGTAATATCACCTCCTACAGAGGTCTAACTGGTTAGATGGGGGTTATGAGAGTTTACAACACTCTATGTAGGTGTAGCTAGGGTTGTAATTGGGGTCTGGAGTCCCAGTAGGTAATATCACCTCCTGCAGAGGTCTAACTGGTGATATGGGGGTTATGAGAGTTTACAGCACTCTATGTAGGTGTAGCTAGGGTGTAATTGGGGTCTGGAGTCCCAGTAGGTAATATCACCTCCTGCAGAGGTCTAACTGGTGAGATGGGGGTTATGAGAGTTTACAGCACTCTATGTAGGTGTAGCTAGGTTTGTAATTGGGGTCTGGAGTCCCAGTATGTAATATCACCTCCTGCAGAGGTCTAACTGGTGAGATGGGGGTTATGAGAGTTTACAGCACTCTATGTAGGTGTAGCTAGGGTTGTAATTGGGGTCTGGAGTCCCAGTAGGTAATATCACCTCCTGCAGAGGTCTAACTGGTGAGATGGTGGTTATGAGAGTTTACAGCACTCTATGTAGGTGTAGCTAGGGTTGTAATTCGGGTCTGGAGTCCCAGTAGGTAATATCACCTCCTGCAGAGGTCTAACTGGTGAGATGGGGGTTATGAGAGTTTACAGCACTCTATGTAGGTGTAGCTAGGGTTGTAATTGGGGCCTGGAGTCCCAGTAGGTAATATCAGCTCCTGCAGAGGTCTAACTGGTGAGATGGGGGTTATGAGAGTTTACAGCACTCTATGTAGGTGTAGCTAGGGTTGTAATTGGGGTCTGGAGTCCCAGTAGGTAATATCACCTCCTGCAGAGGTCTAACTGGTGAGATGGGGGTTATGAGAGTTTACTGCACTCTATGTAGGTGTAGCTAGGGTTGTAATTGGGGTCTGTAGTCCCAGTAGGTAATATCACCTCCTGCAGAGGTCTAACTGGTGAGATGGGGGTTATGAGAGTTTACAGCACTCTATGTAGGTGTAGCTAGGGTTGAAATTGGGGCCTGGAGTCCTAGTAGGTAATATCACTTCCTGCAGAGGTCTAACTGGTGGTTTGGGGGTTATGAGAGTTTACAGCACTCTATGTAGGTGTAGCTAGAGCGAAGCCCAGAGTCAAGCACAATCACTAAAAACTCTAACAGAATAAGGCTATGTACTGTTCATAGTATGAATAAGAAGTTTTGTTGTATAGTACTATCAGGTAAGAAATAACTTAAAACAGGCTGGAGTCCAGCATGTAATAGACATAAATTATTAATTATTAGTAATTTTCCTTGCCTTCTTTTGCAATTGAGTCAGTCATTAGCACTATCCCAAATTGTTCTGTAGTCCAGCCACTGTAAAAATCTCTTTACAAATTTAATCCAAACAAAAGTTTTTCCTTGGTCTTTGAAAAACAGGTAAACAGTTAACTTATTATAAGCACTTAACTGAAGTCAGTTCAGTTTACACTAATTGACAGAATGGCGTTTTGATGAAATCTCTAAGTTTGGGATTTAATCTACTAGACACTGCAGAAAGGCACAGCCTAGTGGCCAATGTAAGCCACCTTCTGTGTGTGTAAACATAAACAGCTCACAATCTTGTGCAAATTTATTGTGTATATGAAAGGACATTGATTTTCAAGCAATCACAGTACCTTTTTTAAAACAATATTGTTTTCTATTCAGCATTTTTCTTCTATCTCTGTTTATGGATGTGTGTTGGTGAAAATGGTTTTGCATATACACATCTAGTGAACATCATTAACTGTGAAGATGTATTCAGTGCACTATTTGAATCCAGCCTAAGGCATTGTAGGTGTGGCTAGTGCAGAATACATGAATAAGCACTTCAGTGCACTTTTGTGGAATAAAAACTGTAAAAAGGCAGATATACTTATGTATACTTTTATTGTATATATACAATTCATATGGTGCATTCTTTAAAAATATCTGAGAGGAAGCTTAGGTTTGTAACATTATGCAGTTAAAATAAAGAATAGTGGTTTCACTTCTGCTAGCTGACAGATTTTGTTTTTTCATTCATGGCAGCCACCACAGTTTCTGGAAGGATAGTACAATTTTATCAACAAATTACAGTGCATTGGCGGTGAAATCGCTATACTTTTGTAAGACTATGGTGAGTTACCCATTCATATATGTTTTAATATATGCCTCTGGTCATGAGAAAATGGTCTGCAAAGACATGCACTTTCAAGATAATATTTCAAATAATAGAAAGGGAATAAGATTAAAAAAAAAGTTTAGTTATCATGGGATATCTTCACAACTTTCCGTGCCATACATAGAAATTCATAGTTTACAACTTTTAATGCAAGAAAATAACTATGAATTAAAATGTATGAGACCCTTTTGAATTTTGCTTAATATACAAAATACTGTAAACTTGTTTATGCCTGGGCTATGCCTGCAAATGGTCTATTGTGATATATATATATATATATATATATATATATTTACATGCATACACATGTGGGGTTGGATGGGTGCATTTGTGTGTGTCTGTTTGTCTATGTAGGATAACTGTGTGTGTCTGTCTGTGATTTTTTTGTATGAGCAGCTTTTCATCATGAAAAATAGCTTACCTTATACCTCACTAATCTATCAAATAGACTATGGTTATATTGCGTGCAACAAGTGCGGAGAACTTACTGGTAATTTTAGTGAAGGCATACTCAATATGATATAACATTTTTGAAGAATACATTATCTTTCCAAAGGTTTATATACACAAAATTTAACTAGCACATTAATTACTGTTTTATTTTGACAAGTTAACACCATAGTTGCAAATGCTTCTTTCCATATGCAAACTAGAATCATTGCTTATTTAACTGACTTGCTCAGATTTGCACAGCAGGCAAATAGAAATTAATGTAATGAAACCCAGGACTTTAAGATGAAGCTCATTAGTAGCTCATTGTTCTCTTCTTCTGAGAAAAAAAGCTAGATAATACAGTCCAGAAACCCTACAAGAATGTGTGTTTCCTGTATTTTTTTTTTTTAGATTTCATACTTTCTTAAAAATGTTCTTGATAGGTAAAAAGAATGTAGTCTAGGTGATATATATATATATATATATATATATATATATATATATTTATTTGTGTTAATGTCACTGATCACATTATATGTTTTAAGATTATTCATACTTAGATCTGTGCTCTTTCCATGAGAATGACAAGCATATTTGTTATAGGTATAATGCATTATACTTAGGACATGTACTCTATAACAATGAAGCTGTACAGCAAATTGATAAGTAGTGAAGACTTTCACATCCTTGACACTTTTCTCTTTACATTTCCATTACTACAGTATCAAGCAGTCAATCACAGATTCTTATTCTATAAACTGGAAAATACTTGAATTATTCAACACCTTGACATTTCTATGCTCAATTCACCTGAATGACTGCAAGTCCCTGATCTCTATTTTAATATGGTGCCAGTTATTGCCTCTTATAACAGAACAATACAAAGACCTGGATGAATATCATTCACTCTGTAGTTTTCTTCAGAGGCTTCAGGGTATGAGGTAAACCACACTACATCACTGTCCTCATAATGAGATTGTTCTGCTGGATAAACAAGTTCCCTGCAGGCCATACCTGCTGATAGAACCTACTGAACCAAATATTTAACACTTCTGAGACGATCTACCTTGCCACTCGCTCTGATTTTATGCATTATTTTCCTCATAAAATTTGAAGCACGGAGACAGAAAATTGAGCTACTAACTGTAAAGCCCATCTGCTGCAACCTGGCTTAGCAACAAAGCCTCAATTCAATTCTTCTATCCTGAAGGATAACAGAAGCTTTTTTGAATGCTCTTTGATTGGTCGAATCAAAATGCTTGTTATATCTTATCAGTTATGGTGCAGCATAAGGTGAAAACATCTTTTATTAAAGCTCCCACACAACCATTTTTTTATAGTGCATACTACTCTACCATGGTTAGCTTTACTGCAATTTCTGAATCTGTTGCCTGTCACGGTGCTAGCCTCAAATTAAGACTACTGTATTGTAATGTGGATGCTTTATTCAAATACTACTCGTGACACACACAATCTGTGATAATACTGTCACAAGTGAACCATGGGCATGAAATTTAGAGCAGATTGCTGACATGTAGATATGTAAAAAATGTCATTCAATCTGCTTTGTTTCACAGCATAACTGTTCAGTGTTCAAAAGAAACAGATGGATGAAAGTAAAGCAGAAAAACATTTAATAGTGCAAAGTGTAAGAATGCAACTTTAGGATCAGCAAATGCAATGTTAAGTTGGAGAGGGCCATGTGAAAATAGTATGCAGTCATAGATGAGCACCACCTATTCATTTATACAGACATATAAACACTTAGTAGCTTAATTATTGGAAGAATTAGAAATGTTCCTTAATTCATTCATGGATGGCTAGGGCCACAAAGAATCCCATATTTTGTACAAGAATGTGCTGTAAGCCACCGATGCTTTAAGGCTTGTGCCACTCTCCACAACAGTGGAAACAAAATGATATTTCTCTGATGACACTTTTCTACAGATGAGACCAGGCAGTGATTAAACAATACTACAGTGGCAAGGCTGGGAATGTGGGTTAAACCCATAGGGAAATGCTCAAGTTCCTGGACTAGTTGGTTTGTAATGCTTAATGTTTTCTTTTCTTTTTTTTGGCAGTCTTCTAAAGGAAAAGAAAAAGGAAAAAAAAAAGCATTATAAAAAGGATCACAAAAGAGCTAGTGGTGAACACCAAACCAATGCAACATTCAGTGTTCCTAGAAAAATAGTGTAAAAATCGCATGATAAAGTATGATCAATGAAACTTTTAAGGACTTATTTGCATACAGCTCAGCTAAACGCTTACTATACAATTATGTCAGATGTGCTTCAGTAAACTTTTCGGTTTTACATCAGAGGTAGGGACAGGACCTCTGGGTTTGTGAAATGAGATGATGGAACAAATATTCAAAATGTCTGACAGGCAGCTGTGTTCCATTTCCAGCTCAGCCACCCTCAGAAATCTCATGCCACTTGATGAGGTGGGGATTAATTGCAATAGTCCAGTCTGTGATTCAGGAGGAGCAATGTGAGCTCTGACCTGATCATGGAGCTGTAGAATAGCGCTCCACTTATATGAGAGGAGAGACGGAAATATGCTAATAGTGCCTGTATCTAAAAATGTTTCAGAGGATGTGTTACAACAGTACTGGATCCCATGAAGACTGCTGCAGTTATTCAGTCTGTGTATTGGAGGAGTTCGGGTTATATCAACCCTCTTAGAGTTATGTCAGTTACTGTTACGTGACGGAAGAACTACACAAATTGTATTTCTAGCCTTGTCTCCTGCTTGTGATTTTCATGTACAAGATACCATGACACATGTAAGGTCAGCTGAGTATCCATCGATATGATGGGTGCATCTTTGCTGTTAGTGCATGATATTGTTTTGGTACCCTCAAGTGTATGGGATCCTACCAGATCTCTAGCTAGCATAGGAACAGTCCACTGCTGACTATGAAATGGCTGTGAGGAGAACAACTACTTTCAAATTACAGGGTATCTTTCCAAAAGGAAAAGGGTGAATTGTCCTAGCAGATGAAATGGGACCAGCTATCTCTGTTGGAATAGTAAAAGAAACTGATGTGTGAAGAAAGGGGAGACTGGGAGTATAACTAATGAATGGGCTCAGTTTGTAAGAGTATATCAACCTTGGACTGGACTTTGGGTAGCAATATTTGATTTGCATGGTGAAACTCTAGCTTTTTGGATTCAGCTACATCCACATCTTCACCTACTGCCTAGAGCATTGTCCAGTAGCTGAAAAGATGAGATTGTAGATACAAGTGGTAGAAATGAAATTCTTCCACAGGGTAGATAGGTTCATGTTCCATGCCACAGTGAGTAGTTTGAAAATTCATGAAGATCTCGACAACAGTTACCCTCCTCTGGCTTATAAAGCAATAGATGAGATGGTTTATGAACCTTGCAAGAATGCCCAATGGCTTCCATGCACAGGAAGTGTGCTAGACATGCTTCATTAGGATGTGGCTTCAGGGATACCTAAGACACAGTGGATAGGCTATATCTTCCATCTTGTCTGGTAATGCCTTGGTAATCCACAAAATGAATAGATCTGATAAAAAATTACATAGGAAGCCTTCAGATACTGGACCCTATCCTTTTTGGTTTGTCAAGGCAAGTCATGTCTACTTAACCTGGGTTTACTTACTTGAAAAATCTGTGGAAGAGAGCTAAACAGTGCACATTGCCTACCTTAATCTGGCCAAGACATTTGCCACAATACCTCACTCAGGCATTACAGATAACCAAATAAAATAAATCATAAACCAACATGTCACCTGATGGATAGCCAGCTGTTTCATAGAAAGGACATGAGAAAATAGTATAGGAGAATCCACCTCTGCAAAGAGGACACCATCATTCCTTAGGGATAGGTGCTGGGATGATAGGTGCTGGGATTCTCCTTTTTGGCATCTACTTTTCTGAAGTCAATGAAAACATTAAGGGTGTCTGGCTGACTAAGTTTTCAGATGACTACAGACTAGCCATGGTCCTTGAATCCCTTAAAAACACAAATATTCTTGAAGAAGGCCTGACACAAACAATCAACTGGTGCTGGAGCTATAGACTCAACCTCTATGTGTAAAAAAAGATTATTAGTATGCTTTGGAACGATGACTAGTCCTCATAAATATACTCCTAAAAGCAGAGCTAGTAGTCAGGGATATGGAAATACAAGTTAACAGTAGTATCACTTTTGATCACGATGTATCTACTGTGGTGAAGAAATCATTCTACATTGCACAAATTATTTGTAAGGGTAAATAGGTCATTTTTCCACTGTACTTATCTTTGATCAGACAAATCAACAAGTACAGTGCATCTTTTGGCTTTTACCAGACCAGGCACTTGCAACAGCTTGGGAGATCACAGATATTCCTCACAAACAATCCAAGGAGTAAATGACAAATCCTTTTCTGACTGTTTCTCTACCCAATCCCTGTAGTCAGTCTACTTCAGACTGCTGCACGCTGATCTATGCTTAGCTTACAGGGCATTATCTGATCTCACACTGTTGGATTTTTTGCATATTAACAAAGCAATCAGCATAAGGAATACCTTTTCTGTGGACTTAGACCTCATCTGTGACAAAACTAGACCATGTTATTGGGACTGAGATCTGTCTCAAAGATTTCCCCTTCACTGGAAAAACCTTTCCAAACATGTGAAGCAAAGCTCATAACTAACCCTATTCAAATGTAACTTGTGGAAATGCATAGGCAATCACAAATGTATCTCTAGTTTAGCACCTATGTCACTAATGGACAGCGAAAGCCTGTGAATGCTCGATGTTACACGCCTGTACCATAACTGCAAAATTCCTTGTGGTATTGCTACATGTCAGAAATACTTTGGTAAATTTGGGGTAAGCTTGGCTAGGCTTAAAATGGCACTTGGGGTGATAACCAGCTATGAACTACTACATGGCAGTGAAAGTGTAGATGGGTGGTGGGGAGTAAGCTAGCCTTTTTTGCATCAATCAGTTCTCAATCTCCATGACCTTTTCCAGGACAAATGATCTGGAAGTGCATTAATGAAATGTGGCAAAGTGAAACCCTTTAGGTACACAGAATGCATAAACAACACAAAAATGCTGATGAAGTCCATGCCTCACTCCTGAGGGATGTGTAATAGAGTGTAGATATGTGAAGCACCTACTGCTGCATGTTTGTGATAATTTCATACATTGGATTAGAATATTCCCCTTTCTTGAAAGACATCCATTCCACGCTCATGAATTACTAATAGTTTAGCTTCAATTCCCTCAGTGCAGTGATCTCAGTCTTCATTCATACTTCATAATACACCAGACACCACCTATAAAAGTGCAGTCAGGTATAAAGGAATATCAACCGTTTCTTTATCATTGTATTCTAGCATGGTGGCATGTGTAAGAAATTTCATCCCCAATCATTACTTTCATATTTGTATATTATACAACTCTCTTTACCTATTTCCCTGTTGATGTTTTTAGACAGGCCATATTCATAAAAGCTATGTGGTCTTTATGTCTCTGCCACATGATTTTGCAAAGGTTTGTTTTGACTGGTATAAACCTCATGCTGCGTAACTCACTCGTAGTGAGCACAGTTGTATGTAAGATAGAGCACAACTGCCAATTCTATTATAGCAAATCTACTACTGGCAGACAGAGAAAGAGAGCTGGAGAGAAAGAGAGAGAGTAACAGAGAAACAGAGGCAAAGATGGGAATTGCAGATGATATTATGTTTGATAGCATCCAGTATGAAACTATGCATCATCCCATATTATCAGTGCAGTTGTATCCCAAAATATTTACTGATTCACTTTCTAGAAGTGCTTGGGGGCTCTAAGGACAACATAATAAAATTTGCACACAATACTGAAACTTGTTTGGAACATTAATTATGATCATTAGGAACACTACTTTCTACTGTTTTATGCAACACTTTAAAGTAAAAACAAAGATTAAGGGGAATATGGCACACCTGCTTGGTAGTGACAGTGAGAGAAATTACTTTGGAGAGAACAACATTTACAATCATTGAAGTTGAAGAGGTAATGTGATGACTTTTGGTCTACCTGTTGAAGTTAATAGAGAATCCCATTTCTATGAAAGTCACATGGAGTAGAGGTGAAATGACATAAACAGAGGCATTTTCTACATTGCAAGCCACTATGACCCAGAGTTGGCCATCCCCATTTCATCACTTGAGCAGGAGATGCCAAGCACAATAGATGTGGTCTGAAATGCCATATTCAGTATAAATCCCACATGTACATTTATTATGAGGCTATGCCACATATGATCTAAATAATGCACCAGGGACACAGATAATAATTTTCTTAACACTAATCAGAAATATAGGGTAGTAGGGCCCTTCCCATATTTTCAAATAAGAGAAACAGCTGGTGAATGCCAAAATGTATCATCATGCAGATCACAGACATCAAAATCAGCAGATCTGCTTCACCAAGCATCATTATATTTAATTCTGTATTTAAGCTATCTAGCACTGAAGCTTTTCAAATTCTCAAAAGCACAATCACTTTCTTCAGTTCTTCCATGCTTATGCAACACTCTCCTCCTGCATATCCATTCCCTCTTGTCTATTTAGCCTCAATATGTATGTATACTGGGGGAAATATTATTAGTGACCTATTACTGAGGGTGCAAACAAACATACTCTAACACTTTTCTATTACAAGTAATCAAATACATGCCATTCCAAACTGCTGATTACTATATTACTTTGTGGTATATAATGAAATAACATATTTTCAACAGCATTTGTGACAGCATTCTTACCATCCCAGACAATAGATGTCCACTGATCAGCCTTATTGATAGCAGGTGTCCATTAATTCCAAAATAATTCATTCCAAAAGAATTGAGATTTGCACACCGCAGAGAAAAAAATATTCTTAAATATGCAAATGATGGCCACTTACCTTTAAGCCACCATCATATGCTTCTGTAAGCACATTATACAAGAGCTGTATGATTTGCATATTGCTATGTGTTCCACTGGTGGGACAGGTATAGCTGGAAATTTGCCTTTTGTGCTTGTGCCTCATGAACTGACTGCTGGGCATCTCTTGGGTACAGTACATGCGCAGTGTGTAAACTTCACCATCACCCTCATAGGAAAGTCTTGAATAGTCTCACCTACTCATTTTCCTAGCAAACTTGCCCTCATATTTATCATACAACAAAAAGATACACACACACGCACCACACATACTAACACGGACACACCACACGCATGCGCACACACACACACACACACACACACACACACACACACACACACACACACGCACACACACACACATGCACACACACATATGTACATACATGCACGCGCACACACGCACACACACACGGACACACACACACACACACACACACACACACACACACACACACACACACACACACACACACACACACACACACACTACCTCTCACCTTGTGTCTTTCACTGTGACTCACATATTTTATATTTTATGTTTCACCAGCTTTCTATGTTTCTGATAGAACATGTTATTTAAAGTGATACTGTATATAAATCCAAGCACAAAAAGCCACACAATCCATGAGATGAATGTTCTGCCTAGTAAAAAAGCAACTCCAAACAGACAAAAATAGAGAAATATGATGCCACAGCCAGGTCCATAAAAACAATTTATTAACAATATGAAAACGCAAGCACTTTCACAGTTTCTTGAACTGCTTCATCATACATTGCCAATGCCATAGTTGAACAGGCTTAAATAACAAGTTGCAAAACCACTCCCCTCATGCCACAAAATCAGTTAGCAATTTAAAGAAAAACAATTATAAAAATTCTATATAAATCATCTATAAGTCTACTATGCTCATATAAACATATAAAGCTCAACAATAAATAACAACATTGTATAAAAACACATTTAAAAAAATATACACAACAGTAAAAATGCAAACATAAAAACAAACACTAGAAAATATATAATAATATATACATATGTATATATATATATATATATATATATATATATATATATATATATATATATATATATATATATATATATATATATATATATATATATATATATATATAAAAACTAACATGAATTTCATTAAGGTAATTACTTCTATTCACCTAAACAAGGGTCTCACCTTCAATATTGATTTTAATGGGACCTTGTCATTCAAGCCTTTACCTACGTCAGCTCTCATCCTCATTATCCATCTCAACTCACTAACCTCCATTCCACTTCTGTAGTCCCCCAATCTCACATTGGATAGAGTTCTATCTATTATTAAAAACTTAAAAGTGGTGCCTATCATCATTGTCCATCACATGCTTGGCCAAGGCACTGGAAACTATTTTGGTACTTATATAATATACATGTTCTCTGATCCTCTCTTTCAGCTTTCTATCTGTCTTGTCTATATAAAGTGATGTGCATATCACACAATAGGCCAAGTAGTCTACATGCTCAGTGTCACAATTAGCTGTGACCTTGAACACAAAATTCCTATTCAAATCAGGATGGAGGAATCGTCCATAACTATCAATAAACTTACAATAATTACATTTATTGCAGGGTAGAGTAACACCTATCTGACCTCTCTGAATGTTTGCTTTGGGATAACACAGCAATCTTTTCAGGGATTTCATATTTTTGAACACAAAACCAAGATTGGGTCCAACCACCTTACTGATACTTTCATCAATCATAAGAATTGCCCAAAACTTATTGTATACATCTAATACCAGCCTAACATTGCTGGAAAAAAAGAAAGGGTACCTTTGTAATCTTGTTTTTTTCTGTTCTTCTACTTCCACAATTTTGTCTCCCCTCTATATTGGAGAAATAAGGCTGCACCTCAGTTTTCCTCAACTCCTCAATATGTGTTAAAATATCTTCAGCCCTCCAAGGGTTGTAACCTCTATCCACAATCGTAGTCTTCAAGTCCTTACGTTCCTGCTTAAAAGTCACTTCATTTGCACTCAGCCTGGGTGCCCTCATACCTTGCCCCATGACAATGTTATCAAAAATGTGTTGGGGATGCATATTCTTCCTGTGTAATAAGCTGCTAGCATAACATTCCATCCTATAAACTTGCATGGTAATTTCCACTTTTAAATCTTTCCTGACCCTAATATCTAGGAAACAAACCTCACTATAAGAAAAATTAATTGTAAACCTCAAGAAATCTGTAACGGCATTAACATAATTAGAAAATAATCCCAGGCCATCCAACGTTCCTCTCCAAATCAAAAATAAATTGTCAATGAAACATTGATAAAAAAACTACAAATTCCTTATATGAACCATTAAATATCATTCGATCTTCCCATATCACCATTATTATATTGTTATAGCTATTGGCACAAGAAGTGCCCATAACTATGTAATCTTTCTGTAAATAGATCTTATGATGGCACATAAAGACATTATTATCTAGCACCATCTCCATTAATAAACATAACAAATCTATAAACCTGTCATCAAACCAACTATGGGTCACTAAAAACTGTTGTAAAAAATAAACCCCCTTCTTGTTAGGTATACAAGTAAAGAGGGATCGTACATCTAGGGTGACTAAAACAAGTTCATTGACATCTGTCCTGACACTCAGGAACAGATATAGATCCTCCACAAACTGTTTGGAATCTCTTAAAATTGTTCCTGTCTAGTAATGGTCTTATGTATTTCTCTATAAATACAGAGATAGGATCCATACACCAATTACATCTTGAAACAATAGGTTTAAGTGGGGAGATTGTCTGATGAAGCAGTTCAAGAAAATGTGAAAGTGCTTATGTTTTTATATTGTTAATAAA